>NC_057812.1:427183878-427521667 GCF_018294505.1 Triticum aestivum
ACGTAAAAACAATAATACTTCAAGCACACTAACTAAGCAATTATGTCTTCTCAAAATAACATGGCAAAAGAATGTTCATCCCTACAAAATCATATAGTTTGGTCATGCTCCATTTTCGTCACACAAGAATGCTCTCATCATGCACAACCCCGATGACAAGCCAAGCAATTGTTTCACACTTCACGCAATACATGAGCGTGAGCCATGCATATAGCACTATGGGTGGAATAGAATATGATGATGGGGGTTATGTGCAGAAGACAAAAAAGGAGAAAGTCTCACATCGACGCGGCTAATCAATGGGCTAGGGAGATGCCCATCAATTGATGTCAATGCAAGGAGTAGGGATTGCCATGCAACAGATGCACTAGAGCTATAAATGTATGAAAGCTCAACAAAAGAAACTAAGTGGGTGTGCATCCAACTTGCTTGCTCATGAAGACCTAGGGCATTTGAGGAAGACCATTGTTGGAATATACAAGCCAAGTTCTATAATGAAAAATTCCCACTAGTATATGAAAGTGACAAAACAAGAGACTCTTTATCATAAAGATCATGGTGCTACTTTGAAGCACAAGTGTGGAAAAAAAAGATAGTAGCATTGCCCCTTTTTATTTCTTTTTATTTCTTTTTTTGGCCTTTCCTTTTTTTGGCCTTTTTTTTTTTTTTTTTGGGACAATGCTCTATTAATGATGATCATCACACTTCTATCTATTTACAACTCAATGATTACAACTCGATACTAGAACAAAGTATGACTGTATATGAATGCCTCTGGCGGTGTACCGGGATGTGCAATGAATCAAGAGTGACATGTATGAAAAATTATGAATGGTGGCTTTTCCACAAATATGATGTCAATTACATGATCATGCAAGGCAATATGACAATGATGATGTGTGTCATGATAAACGGAACGGTGGAAAGTTCCATGGCAATATATCTCGAAATGGCTATGGAAATGCCATAGTAGATAGGTATGGTGGCTGTTTTGAGGAAGATATAAGGAGGTTTATTTGTGACAGACTGTATCATATCACGGGGTTTGGATGCACCGGCGAAGTTTGCACCAACTCTCAAGGTGAGAAAGGGCAATGCACGGTACCGAAGAGGCTAGCAATGATGGAAGGGTGAGAGTGCGTATAATCCATGGACTCAATATTAGTCATAAAGAACTCACATACTTATTGCAAAAATCTACAAGTCATCAAAAACCAAGCATTACGCGCATGCTCCTAGGGGGGTAGATTGGTAGGAAAAGACCATCGCTCATCCCCGACCGCCACTCATAAGGAAGAAAATCAAATAACACCTCATGTTTCAAATTTGTTACACAACGGTCACCATACGTGCATGCTACGGGACTTGCAAACTTCAACACAAGTATTTCTCAAATTCACAACTACTCAACTAGCACACTCTAATATTACCACATTTTTATCTCAAAACAATTATCAAGTATCAAACTTCTCCTAGTACTCAATGCACTTTTTGTGAAAGTTTTTATTATACCGATCTTGGATGCCTATCATATTAGGACTAAATTCATAACCAAAGAAAATTACCATGCTGTTCTAAAGGACTCTCAAAATAATATAAGTAAATCATGAGAGATCAATAATTCCTATAAAAAACAACCACCGTGCTCTAAAAAATATAAGCGAAGCACTAGAGCAAAATTATCTAGCTCAAAAGATATAAGTGAAGCACATAGAGTATTCTAATAAATTCCGATTCATGTGTGTCTCTCCCATAAGGTGTGTACAGAAAGGATGATTGTGGTAAACTAAAAAGCAAAGACTCAAATCATACAAGACGCTCCAAGCAAAACACATATCATGTGGTGAATAAAAATATAGCCTCAAGTAAAGTTACCGATAGAAGACGAGGAAAGAGGGGATGCCTTCCGGGGCATCCCCAAGCTTAGGCTTTTGGTTGTCCTTGAATGTTATGTTGGGGTTCCTTGGGAATCCCCATTCTTAGGCTCTTGCCACTCCTTGTTCCATAATCCATCAAATCTTTACCCAAAACTTGAGAACTTCACAACACAAAACTTAAACAGAAAATCTCATGAGCTCCGTTAGTAAAAGAAAACAAACCACCACTTAAGTTACTGTAATGAACTCATTCTTTATTTATATTGGTGTTAAACCTATTGTATTCAAACTTATCTATGGTTCATAACCTCCGATACTAACCATAGATGCATCAAAATAAGCAAACAACACACGAAAAACAGAATTTGTCAAAAACAGAACAGTCTGTAGTAATCTGTAGGTTTCGAATACTTTGGAACCCCAAAAATTATAAAATAAATTGCTGGACGTGAAAGTTTATCTATTAATCATCTGCAAAAATAATTAACTAAATATCACTCTCCAGTAAAAAATGGCAGCAAATCTCGTGAGTGCTAAAGTTTCTGTTTTTTACAGCATGATCGCAAAGACTTTCCCCAAGTCTTCCCAAAGGTTCTACTTGGCACAAACACTAATTAAAAGCATAAAACCACATCTAAACAGAGGATAGATGAATTATTTATTACTAAAGATAATCAAAAAGCAAGGAACAAAAATAAAATTGGGTTGCCTCTCAATAAGCGCTATATTTTAATGCCCCTAGCTAGGCATAAAAGTAAGGATAGATCTAGGTATTTATCATCTTTGCTTTTAATTTTCTTAGCGGAGTCATGCTCGAATCCGGGAGGTTCCTTATGCTTCCCTTAAAATTCGGAAATTTTTAGATCTAAAGAATCCAACCGCTTATTGCAAAGGGTAATTAACATATTCATGCGGTGAAGATTTCTGCTAACACTCTTGAGAGGTTCAAGAGATTTTTGTAAAATTTTCATTACTTCACAAATCTTCTCAAAAACTTGTGTCTCTTCCTGGGTATTATGTGTTGAGGAACGCAGTAATTTCAGAAAATTTCCTACGCACACGCAAGATCATAGTGATGCATAGCAATGAGAGGAGAGAGTTTCGTGCACGTACCCTCGTAGACCGTAAGTGGAAGCGTTATGAGAACGCGGTTGATGTAGTTGTACGTCTTCACGATCCGACCGATCCAAGTATCGAATGTACGGCACCTCCGGGTTCAGCACACGTTCAGCTCGGTGACGTCCCACAAACTCCGCTCTAGCAGAGCTTCGAGGGAGAGTTCCGTCAGCACGACGGCGTGATGACGGTGATGATGATGCTACCGACGCAGGGCTTCGCCTAAGCACCGCTACGATATGACCAAGGTGGAATATGGTGGAGGGGGGCACCGCACACGGCTAAAAGATCAACTGATCAACTTGTGTGTCTATGGGGTTCCCCCTAGCCACGTATATAAAGGAGTGGAGGAGGAGGGAGGACCGGCCCTCCTATGACGTGCCCTGGGGAGTCCTACTCCCACCGGGAGTAGGATTCCCCCCTTCCATGTAGTAGGAGTAGGAGAGAAAGAAAGGGAAAAGAGAAGAGAAGGAAGGAGGGGGCGCCGCCCCTCCCCCTAGTCAAATTCGGACGAGGCCTTGGGGGGGGGGGGGGCGCGCAGCCTCCTCTCTCTCTTTCCCCTAAAGCCCAATAAGGCCCATATACTCCCCGTCGAATTCCCGTAACTCTCCGGTACTCCGAAAAATACCCGAATCACTCGGAACCTTTCCGATGTCCGAATATAGTTGTCCAATATATTGATCTTTATGTCTTGACCATTTCGAGACTCCTCGTCATGTCCCCGATCTCATCCGGGACTCCGAACTACCTTCGGTACATCAAAACACATAAACTCATATTATCGATCGTCAACGAACGTTAAGCGTGCGGACCCTACGGGTTCGAGAACTATGTAGACATGACCGAGGCTCGTCTCCGGTCAATAACCAATAGCGTAACCTGGATGCTCATATTGTCTCCTACATATTCTACAAAGATCTTTATCAGTCAAACCGCATAAGAACATACGTTGTTCCCTTTGTCATCGATATGTTACTTGCCCGAGATTCGATCGTCGGTATCTCAATACCTAGTTCAATCTCGTTACCGGCAAGTCTATTTACTCATTTCGTAATACATCATCCCGCAACTAACTCATTAGTTGCATTGATTGCAAGGCTTAAAGTGATGTGCATTACTGAGAGGGCCCAGAGATACCTCTCCGACAATCGGAGTGACAAATCCTAATCTTGATCTATGCCAACTCAACAAGTACCATCGGAGACACCTATAGAGTACCTTTATAATCATCGAGTTACATTATGACATTTGGTAGCACACAAAGTGTTCCTCCGGCATTCGGGAGTTGCATAATATCATAGTCATAGGAACATGTATAAGTCATGAAGAAAGCAATAGCAACAAACTAAACGATCATCCTGCTAAGCTAACGGATGGGTCAAGTCAATCACATCATTCTCTAATGATGTGATCCTGTTAATCAAATGACAACCCATGTCTGTGTTAGGAAACATAACCATCATTGATTCAACGAGCTAGTCAAGTAGAGGCATACTAGTGACAATCTATTTGTCTATGTATTCACACATGTATTAAGTTTCCGGTTAATACAATTCTAACATGAATAATAAAAATTTATCATGATATAAGGAAATATAAATAACAACTTCATTATTGCCTCCAGGGCATATTTCCTTCAGTCTCCCACTTGTACTAGAGTCAATAATCTAGTTCACATCTTTATGTGATTAGTTCACATCTCCATGTGACTAATACCCAAAGGGTTTACTGGAGTCAATAATCTAGTTCACATTGCTATATGATTAACACCCAAAGAGTGATCATGTTTTCCTTGTGAGAGAAATTTAGTCAACGGGTCTGCCACATTCAGAGCCGTATGTATTTTGCAAATTTTCTATGTCTACAATGCTTTGCACGGAGCTACTCTAGCTAATTGCTCCCACTTTCAATATGTATCCAGATCGATACTTAGAGTCATCTAGATCGATGTAAAAAGCTTGCATCGACATAACTCTTTACGACGAACTCTTTTATCACCTCCATAACCGAGAAATATTTCCTTAGTCCTCTAAGGATAATTTTGACCGTTGTCTAGTGATCTACTCCTAGATCACTATTGTACTCCTTTGCCAAACTCAGGTCAGGGTATACAATAGGTCTGGTACATAGCATGACATACTTTATAGAACCTATGACCGAGGCATAGGGAATGACTTTTCATTCTCTTTCTATTTTCTGCCATGGTCGGGTTTTGTACTCAACTTCACACCTTGCAACACAGGCAAGAACTCCTTCTTTGACTGTTCCATTTTGAACTACTTCAAAATCTTGTCAAGGTATGTAATCATTGAAAATATATCAAGCGTCTTGATCTATCTCTATAGATCTTGATGCTCAATATGTAAGTAGCTTCACCGAGGTCTTTCTTTGAAAAAAAACTCCTTTCAAACCCTCCTTTATGCTTTCCAGAAAATTCTACATTATTTCTGATCAACAATATGTCATTTACATATACTTATCAGGAATGTTGTAGTGCTCCCACTCACTTTCTTGTAAATACAGGCTTCACCGCAAGTCTGTATAAAACCATATGCTTTGATCACTTTATCAAAGTATATATTCCAACTCCGAGATGCTTGCACGAGTCCATAGATGGATCGTTGGAGCTTGCACACTTCGTTAGCACATTTAGGATTGATAAAAGCTTCTGGTTGCATCTTATACAACTCTTCTTTAAGAAATCCATTAAGGAATACAGTTTTGACATCCATTTGCCAGATTTCATAAAATGCGGCAACTGCTAACATGATTCAGACAGACTTTTAAGCATCAATACGAGTGAGAAAATCTCATCGTAGTCAACACCTTGAACTAGTCGAAAACATTTTTCGACAATTCGAGCTTTGTAGATAGTAACACTATTATCAGTGTCCGTCTTCCTCTTGAAGATCCATTTATTCTTAATGACTCGCCGATCATCGGGCAAGTCAGTCAAAGTCCATTCTTTGTTCTCATACATGGATCCCATCTCAGATTTCATGGCCTCAAGCCATTTCGTGGAATCTGGGCTCATCATCGCTTCCTCATAGTTCGTAGGTTCGTCATGGTCTAGTAACATGACTTCCAGAAAGGATTACCGTACCACTCTGGTGCGGACCATACTCTGGTTGTCCTACGAGGTTCGGTAGTAACTTGATCTAAAGTTTCATGATCATCATCATTATCTTCCTCACTAATTGGTGTAGAGATCACTAGAACTGAATTCTGTGATGAACTACTTTCCAATTCGGGAGAAGGTACAATTACCTTATCAAGTTCTACATTCCTCCCACTCACTTCTTTCGAGAGAAACTTCTTCTCTAGAAAGGATCCATTCTTAGCAACAAAATATCTTGCCTTCGGATCTGTGATAGAAGGTGTACCCAACAGTTTCCTTTTGGGTATCCTATGAAGACGCACTACTCCGATTTGGGTTCGAGCTTATCAGTTTGAAACTTTTTCACATAAGCATCGCAACCCCAAACTTTAAGAAATGACAGCTTTGGTTTCTTGCCAAACCATAGTTCATACGGTGTCATCTCAACAGATTTAGATGGTGCCCTATTTAACGTGAATGCAGCTGTCTCTAATGCATAACCCCAAAACGATAGCGGTAAATCAGTAAGAGACATCATAGATCGCACCATATCTAGTAAAGTGTGATTACGACGTTCGGACACACCATTACGCTGTGGTGTTCCAGGTGGCATGAGTTGCGAAACTATTCTGCATTGTTTCAAATGAAGACCAAACTCGTAACTTAAATATTATCCTCCACGATCAAATTGTAGAAACTTTATTTTCTTGTTACGATGATTTTCCACTTCACTCTAAAATTCTTTGAACTTTTCAAATGTTTCAGACTTATGTTTCATCAAGTAGATATACCCATATCTGCTCAAATCATCTGTGAAGGTCAGAAAATAACGATACCCGCCGCGAGCCTCAACACTCATCGGACCCCATACATCAGTATGTATTATTTCCAATAAGTCAGTTGCTTGCTCCATTGTTCCGGAGAACGGAGTCTTAGTCATCTTGCCCATGAGGCATGGTTCGCAAGCATCAAGTGATTCCAAAAGCCCATCAGCATGGAGTTTCTTCATGCGCTTTACACCAATATGACTTAAACGGCAGTGCCACAAATAAGTTGCACTATCATTATTAACTTTGCATCTTTTGGCTTCAATATTATAAATATGTGTATCACTATGATCGAGATTCAATAAACCATTCACCTTGGGTGTATGACCACAGAAGGTTTTATTCATGTAAACAGAATAACAATTATTCTTTGACTTAAATGAATAACCGTATTGCAATAAACATGATCCAATCATATTATGCTCAATGCAAACACCAAATAACATTTATTTTAGGTTCAACACTAATCCCGAAGGTAAAGAGAGTGTGCGATGATGATCTTATCAACCTTTGGAATTACTTCCAACACACATCATCGCCTGTCCCTCAACTAGTCTTTTGTTTATTTTGCAACTCCCGTTTTGAGTTACTACTTTTAGCAACTGAACCACTATCAAATAACGAGGCTTTTGCTATAAACACTAGTAACGTACACATCATGTATATCAAATATACCTTTGTTCACTTTTCCATCCTTCTTATCCGCCAAGTATCTAGGGTAGTTCCACTTCCTGTGACCATTTCCTTTGTAGTAGAAGCACTCAGTTTCAGGCTTGGGTCTAGCTTTGGGCTTCTTCATGGGAGTGGCAACTTGCTTGCCATTATTCTTGAAGTTCCCTTTCTTCCCCTTGCCCTTTTAATTGAAACTAGTGGTCTTTTCAACCATCAAAACTTGATGCTTTTCTTGATTTCTACCTTCGTTGATTTCAGCATCGCGAAGAGCTTGGGAATCGTTTCCGTTATCCCTTGCATATTATAGTTCATCATGAAGTTCTAGTAACTTGGTGATATTTACTAGAGAACTTTGTCAATCACTATCTTATCTAGAGGATTAACTCCCACTTGATTCAAGTGATTGTAGTACTCAGACAATCTGAGCACATGCTCACTGGTTGAGCTATTCTCCTCCATCTTGTAGGCAAAGTACTTGTCAGAGGTCTCATACCTCTCGACTCGGGCATGAGTCTGAAATACCAATTTCAGCTCTTGGAACATCTTATATGCTTCGCGGCGCTCAAAACATTTTTGATGTCCCGGTTCTAAGCCGTAAAGCATGGTGCACTAAACTATCAAGTAGTCATCATACCGAGCTTTGTCAAATGTTCATAACGTCTGTATCTGCTCCTGCAATAGATCCGTCACCTAGCGGTGCAACAAGGACATAATACTTCTGTGCAGCAATGTGGATAACCCTTAGATCATGGAGCTAGTCCGTATCATTGCTACTAACAACTTTCAACTTATTTTTCTCTAGGAACATATCAAAAATAAGCAGAGAGCTACATAGCAAGCAATTGATCTACAACATAGATATGCAAATACTATCAGGACTAAGTTCATGATAAATTAAAGTTCAATTTAATCATATTACTAAAGAACTCCCACTTAGATAGACATCCCTCTAATCATCTAAATGATCACGTGATCCATATCAACCAAACCATGTCCGATCATCATGTGAGATGGGGTAGTTTTCAATGGTGAACATCACTATGTTGATCATATCTACTATATGATTCACGCTCGACCTTTCGGTCTCAGTGTTCCGAGGCCATATCTGCATATGCTAGGCTCGTCAAGTTTAACCTGAGTATTTCTGCGTGTGCAAAACTGGCTTGCACCCGTTGTATGTGAATGTAGAGCTTATCACATCCGATCATCACGTGGTGTCTCGGCACGACGAACTTTGGCAACGGTGCATACTCAGGGAGAACACTTATACCTTGAAATTTAGTGAGAGATCATCTTATAATGTTACCGCCAAACTAAGAAAAATAAGATGCATAAAGGATAAACATCACATGCAATCAAAATATGTGACATGATATGGCCATGATCATCTTGCGCCTTTGATCTCCATCTCCAAAGTACCGCCATGATCTCTATCGCCACCGGCATGACACCATGATCTCCATCATCTTGATCTCTATCAATGTGTCGTCACATGGTCGTCTCACCAACTATTGCTCTTGCAACTATTGCTATCGCATAGCGATAAAGTAAAGCAATTATTTGGCGCTTGCATCTTATGCAATAAAGAGACAACCATAAGGCTTATGCCAGTTGCCGATAACTTCAACAAAACATGATAACTCATATAAAAATTTATATCTCATCACGTCTTGACCATATCACATGACAACATGCCCTACAAAAACAAGTTAGACGTCCTCTACTTTGTAGTTGCAAGTTTTACGTGGCTTATACGGGCTGAGCAAGAACCGTTCTTACCTACGCATCAAAAACCACAACGTAGTATAGTGATTGCTTTTTGATCCTCGGAAAGAACCCTGTTCATTGAAACTGATTCAACTAAAGTTGGAGAAACAGACACCCACTAGCCATCTGTGTGCGAAGCACGGTGGTAGAACCAGTCTCGCGTAAGCGTACGCGTAATGTCGGTCTGGGCCGCTTCATCCAACAATGTCGCTGAACCAAGAATCAACTAGTGACGGCAAGCAATATGTATATACCCACGCCCACAACTCCTTTGTGTTCTACTCGTGCATATGACATCTACGCATAAACCTGGCTCGGATGCCACTGTTGGGGAATGCAGTAATTTCAAAAAAAATCCTATGCACACGCAAGATCATGGTGATGCATAGCAACAAGAGGGGAGAGTTTCGTCCACGTACCCTCATAGACCGTAAGCGGAAGCGTTATGAGAACGCGGTTGATGTAGTCGTACGTCTTTATGATCCGACCGATCCAAGTACCGAACGTACGGCACCTCCGAGTTCAGCACACGTTCAGCTCGATGACGTCCCACGAACTCCGATCCAGCAGAGCTTCGAGGGAGAGTTCCGTCAGCACGACGGTGTGATGACGATGATGATGATGCTACCGACGCAGGGCTTCGCCTAAGCACCGCTACGACATGACCGAGGTGGAATATGGTGGAGGGGGGCACCGCACACGGCTAAAAGATCAACCGATCAACTTGTGTGTCTATGAGGTGCCCCCCTGGCCACGTATATAAAGGAGTGGAGGGGGGAGGGCCAACCCTCCTATGGTGCGCCCTGGGGAGTTCTACTCCCACCGGGAGTAGGATCCCCCCTTCCATGTAGTAGGAGTAGGAGAGAAGGAAAGGGAAAAGAGAAGAGAAGGAAGGAGGGGGCGCCGCCCCTCCCCCTGGTCAAATTCGGACTAGGCCTTGGGGGGTGCGTAGGCTCCTCTCTCTCTTTACCCTAAAGCCCAATAAGGCCCATATACTCCCCGATGAATTCCCGTAACTCTCCGGTACTCCGAAAAATACCCGAATCACTCGGAACCTTTCCGATGTCCGAATATAGTCATCCAATATATCGATTTTTACGTCTCAACCATTTCGAGACTCCTCGTCATGTCCCCGATATCATCCGGGACTCCGAACTAACTTCGGTACATCAAAACACATAAACTCTTATTACCGATCGTCACCGAACGTGAAGCGTGCGGACCCTATGGGTTTGAGAACTATGTAGACATGACCGAGACTCGTCTCTGGTCAATAACCAATAGCGTAACCTGGATGCTCATATTGGCTCCTACATATTCTACGAAGATCTTTATCGGTCAAACCGCATAGCAACATACGTTGTTCCCTTTGTCATCGATATGTTACTTGCCCGAGATTCGATCGTCGGTATCTCAATACCTAGTTCAATCTCGTTACCGGCAAGTCTCTTTACTCGTTCCATAATACATCATCCTGCAAGTAACTCATTAGTTGCATTGCTTGCAAGGCTTAAAGTGATGTGCATTACCGAGAGGGCCCAGAGATACCTCTCCAACAATCGGAGTGACAAATCCTAATCTTGATCTATAACAACTCAACAAGTACCATCGAAGACACCTGTAGAGCACCTTTATAATCACCAAGTTACGTTGTGACGTTTGGTAGCACATAAATTGTTCCTCCGGTATTCGAGAGTTGCATAATCTCATAGTCATGGGAACATGTATAAGTGATACGTCTGCAACGTATCTATAATTTTTTATTGTTCCATGCTATATTATATCTTGTTTTGGACATTATTAGGCTTTATTATACACTTTTATATTATTTTTGGGACTAGCCTATTAACCGGAGGCCCAACCCGGAATTGTTGTTTTTTGCCTATTTCAGAGTTTCGCAGAGAAAGAATATCAAATGGAGTCCAAACGGAATAAAACCTTCGGGAACGTGATTTTCGGAATAAACGTGATCCAGAGGACTTGGACCCTACGTCAAGACATCAACTAGCAAGGCACGAGGTAGGGGGCGTGCCTACCCCCCCCCCCCCAGGTGCGCCCTCCACCCTCGTGGGGCCCATGTTGCTCCATCAACGTACTTCTTCCTCCTATATATACCTACGTACCCCCAAATTACCAGATACGGAGCCAAAAACCTAATTCCACCGCCGCAACCTTCTGTACCCATGAGATCCCATCTTGGGGCCTTTTCCGGAGCTCCGCCGGAGGGGGCATCGATCACGGAGGGCTTCTACATCAACACCATACCCTCTCCGATGATGTGTGAGTAGTTTACCTCAGACCTTCGGGTCCATAGTTATTAGCTAGATGGCCTTTTCTCTCTCTTTGGATCTCAATACAAAGTTCTCCATGATTCTCGTGGAGATCTATTCGATGTAATATTCTTTTCTGGTGTGTTTGTTGAGACGGATGAATTGTGGGTTTATGATCAAGTTTATCTATGAGCAATATTTGAATCTTCTTTGAATTCTTTTATGTATGATTGGTTATATTTGCAAGTCTCTTCGAATTATTAGTTTGGTTTGGCCTACTAGATTGATCTTTCTTGCAATGGGAGAAGTGCTTAGCTTTGGGTTCAATCTTGTGGTGTCCTTTCCTAGTGACAGTAGGGGCAGCAAGGCATGTATTGTATTGTTGCCATCGAGGATAACAAGATGGGGTTTATATCATATTGCATGAGTTTATCCCTCTACATCATGTCATCTTACTTAAAGTGTTACTCTGTTCCTTTGAACTTAATACTCTAGATGCATGCTGGATAGCGGTCGATGTGTGGAGTAATAGTAGTAGATGCAGGCAGGAGTCGGTCTACTTGTCTCGGACGCGATGCCTATATACATGATCATACCTAGATATTCTCATAACTATGCTCAATTATGTCAATTGCTCAACAGTAATTTGTTTACCCACCGTAATACTTATGCTCTCGAGAGAAGCCACTAGTGAAACCTATGGCCCCCGGGTCTATTTTCCATCATATTAATCTCCCGTCAACAAGCTATTTCTGGCGTCGTTTTTATTTTGCTTTATTTACTTTGCATCTTTATCATAAAAATACCAAAAATATTATCTTATCATATCTATCATATCTCACTTTCGTAAGTGATCGTGAAGGGATTGACAACGCCTTTATTGCGTTGGTGCGAGGATTTTATTTGTTTGTGTAGGTGCGAGGGACTCGTGCGTGGCCTCCTACTGGATTGATACCTTGGTTCTCAAAAACTGAGGGAAATACTTACGCTACTTTGCTGCATCACCCTTTCCTCTTCACGGGAAAACCAACGCAGTGCTCAAGAGGTGGCAAGAAGGATTTCTGGCGCCGTTGCCGGGGAGTCTATGCAAAAGTTAACTACCAAGTACCCATCACAAACCCTTATCTGCTGCATTACATTATTTGCCATTTGCCTCTCGTTTTCCTCTCCCCCACTTCACCCTTGTCGTTTTATTCACCCTCTCTTTCCGTTCGCCTTCCTCCTTATTTTTGCCCCTTGCACTTTCTATCGTTATGTCTGAAATTGGGGAAATTATTGTCGATATGGACAATAATAATATCATGGAAAATTCTGATGCTCATGTTGAAGAACCCCCTATCTTACATACAAAAAAATCCGAATTGGTAGTGGTAATATTATTGGAAAAGGAGTTATCCAAGATTTCTTTACTTGTGTTGGTGCTTTACCTTCTATGGGTAGTTCTATTCTTCATAGAACTAGTAGTCTTGCGGACGCTATCGCCATGCTTGTAGTTGAACTTGAAAGACAATTTATGCACATGCATCCTTGCATCCAAAGGATTTTCCTAGAATTTTCTAATATTGAGCATTCTTCTGTTAAGCGTGCCGCTACTATCTTTTATGCTGATGAGTTTAGATTTATAATAAAACAGGCCAAAGAAATCTTTGCGCATTATAGGGTGGACGCTGGCAGTCCTCCCATAGAGGCTATTCTCTTTGATCAAGAAGAAATAATGTGTTTTCAATCTCTAGACTATGTTGCTTTCAATGAAAATCTTAGAAAGAGGGTTCCTACCAATGTTCTAGTTGATAGAATTTTTGAACTTAATAATGATTTGGCTATTCAAAATAATGAGCTAGGATATTCTCTCAAGTATAGGCTCACAAAGTTCTGTCAAAAGAATGCTTATAATGATGAATTGGTTGTGCAATACGGAGGGCCGAAGGAGGAACCTATACCTCCTAAAGTTGATCTTGGGGACTTTTGTCCCATTAAATTTAGACCCTTAGATTAGTTTTGCTTGCCTCAAAGAAAACTTGCTGCTGAACGTAGAGAATATGAAATGAATTTTAATGATCTATCCTATTATTATGGCTATACCTAAATCTATCTTCGCTTTTATGCCTAGCTAGGGGCGTTAAACGATAGCGCTTGTTGGGAGGCAACCCAATTTTATTTTAATTCCTTGATTTTTGCTCCTGTTTAGTAATAAATAATTTATATAGCCTCTGTTTTGGTTGTGTTTTTTGTGTTTAATTAGTGTTTGTGCCAAGTAGAACCGTTGGGAAGACTTGGGGAAAGTCTTTTTGATCTTGCTGTAAAAAACAGAAACTTTAGCGCTCACGAGAATTGCTGCCATTTTTATTTGGAAAGTGATATTTAGTTAATTCCTTTTGAAGATGATTAATAGATAAATTCCTCACGTCCAGTAATTTATTTTAGAATTTTGGGGTTCCAGAAGTTTGCGTTAGCTACAGATAACTACAGACTATTCTGTTTTTGACAGATTCTGTTTTCCGTGTGTTGTTTGCTTATTTTGATGAATCTATGCCCAGTAAAATAGTTTATAAACCATAGAGAAGTTGGAATACAGTAGGTTTAACACCAATATAAATAAAGAATGAGTTCATTACAGTACCTTGAAGTGGTGTTTTGTTTTCTTTCGCTAACGGAGCTCTCGAGATTTTCTATTTTGAGTTTTGTGTTGTGAAGTTTTCAAGTTTTGGGTTAAGTTTTGATGGATTATGGAACAAGGAGTGGAAAGAGCCTAAGCTTGGAGATGCCCATGGCACCCCAAGGTAAAATTCAAGGACACCCAAAAGCCTAAGCTTGGGGATGCCCCGGAAGGCATCCCCTCTTTCGTCTTCGTCTATCGGTAACTTTACTTGGAGCTATATTTTTATTCACCACATGATATGTGTTTTGCTTGGAGAGTCTTGTATTATTTGAGTCTTTATTTGTTAGTTTGCCACAATCATCCTTGCTGTACACACCTTTTGATAGAGACTCACATGATTTAAAAATTATTAGAATACTCTATGTGCTTCACTTATATTTTTTGAGCTATATAGTTTTTGCTCTAGTGCTTCACTTATATCTTTTAGAGCACGGTGGTGGATTTGTTTTATAGAAACAATTGTTCTCTCATGCTTCACTTAGATTATTTTGAGAGTCCTACAAAACAGTGTGTTAATTTTCTTTAATTATGATAGGCATTCAAGATTAGTAAAAAAATATTATGAGTGCGTTGAATACTATGAGAAGTTTGATACTTGATAATTGTTTTGAGATATGGAGATGGTGATATGAGAGTCATGCTAGTTGAGTAGTTGTGAATTTGAGAAATACTTGTGTTGAAGTTTGTGATTCCTGTAGCATGCACGTATGGTGAACCGTTATGTGATGAAGTCTGAGCATGATTTATTTATTTATTGTCTTCCTTACGAGTGGCGGTCGGGGACGAGCGATGGTCTTTTCCTACCAATCTATCCCCCTAGGAGCACGCGCGTAATACTTTGCTTTGATAACTAATAGATTTTTGCAATAAGTATGTGAGTTCTATATGACTAATGTTGAGTCCATGGATTATACGCACTCTCACCCTTCCACCATTGCTAGCCTCTCTAGTATCGCGCAACTTTCGCCGGTACCATATACCCACCAAATACCTTCCTCAAAACAGCCACCATACCTACCTATTATGGCATTTCCATAGCCATTCCGAGATATATTGCCATGCAACTTACCACCGTTCCGTTTACTATGACACGCTTCATCATTGTCATATTGCTTGCATGATCATGTAGTTGACATCGTATTTGTGGCAAAGCCACCGTTCATAATTCTTTCATACAGGTCACTCATTCATCATTGCACATCCCGGTACACTGCCGGAGGCATTCACATAGAGTCATATTTTGTTCTAAGTATTGAGTTGTAATTCTTGAGTTGTAAGTAAATAAAAGTGTGATGATCATCATTTTTAGAGCATTGTCCCAAGTGAGGAAAGGATGATGGAGACTATGATTCCCCCACAAGTCGGGATGAGACTCCGGACAAAAAAAATAAAAAAGAGGCCAAAAAGAAAAAAGAAAAAGAAAGAAGGCCCAAATAAAAAAATGAGAGAAAAAGAGAGAAGGGACAATGTTACTATCTTTTTACCACACTTGTGCTTCAAAGTAGCACCATGATCTTCATGATAGAGAGTCTCCTATGATATCACTTTCATATACTAGTGGGAATTTTTCATTATAGAACTTGGCTTGTATATTCCAATGATGGGCTTCCTCAAAATGCCCTAGGTCTTCGTGAGCAAGCAAGTTGGATGCACACCCACTTAGTTCCTTTTGTTGAGCTTTTCATATACTTATAGCTCTAGTGCATCCGTTGCATGGCAATCCCTACTCACTCACATTGATATCTATTAATGGGCATCTCCATAGTCCGTTGATACGCCTAGTTGATGTGAGAGTATCTTCTCCTTTTTTGTCTTCTCCACAACCACCATTCTATTCCACATATAGTTCTATGTCCATGGCTCACACTCATGTACTGCGTGAAGATTGAAAAGGTTTGAGAACACCAAAAGTATGAAACAATTGCTTGGCTTGTCATCGGGGTTGTGCATGATTTAAATACTTTGTGTGGTGAAGATAGAGCATAGCCACATTATATGATTTTGTAGGGATAACTTTCTTTGGCCATGTTATTTTGAGAAGACATAATTGCTTAGTTAGTATGCTTGAAGTATTATTATTTTTATGTCAATATTAAACTTTTGTCTTGAATCTTTTGGATCTGAATATTCACACCACAATTAAGAGAATTACATTGAAATTATGCCAAGTAGCATTCCACATCAAAAATTCTGTTTTTATCATTTACCTACTCGAGGACGAGCAGGAATTAAGCTTGGGGGTGCTTGATACGTCTCCAACATATCTATAATTTTTTATTGTTCCATGCTATATTATATCCTGTTTTGGACATTATTGGGCTTTATTATACACCTCTATATTATTTTTGGACTAACCTATTGATACGTCTCCAACGTATCTATAATTTTCGATTGCTCCATGCTATATTATCTACTGTTTTGGAGTATATTGGGCTTTATTTTCCACTTCTATATTATTTTTGGGACTAGCCTATTAACCGGAGGCCCTGCCCAGAATTGCTGTTTTTGCCTATTTCAGTGTTTCGGATAAACTGAATATCAAACGGAGTCCAAACGGAATAAAATCTTCGGAAACATGATTTTCTCACCGAACGTGATCCATGAGACTTGGACCCTACTGCAAGGGATCAAAGAGGCATGGGCCCCTCAGTGCTCCACCGACGTACTCCTTCCTCCTATATATACACATGTACCCCCAAACGATCAGAACAGGAGCCAAAACCCTAATTCCACCACCGCAACTTTCTGTATCCACGAGATCCCATCTTGGGGCCTGTTTCGGAGCTCCGCCGGAAGAGGGCCGTCATCACGGAGGGCTTCTACATCATCCTAGCCCCTCCGATGAAGTGTGAGTAGTTTACCTCAGACCTTGAGGTCCATAGTTAGTAGCTAGATGGCTTCTTCTCTCTCTTTGAATCTCAATACAAAGTTCTCCCCCTCTCTCGTGGAGATCTATTCGATGTAATCTTCTTTTTGCGGTGTGTTTGTTGAGACTGATGAATTGTGGGTTTATGATCAAGTCTATCTATGAATAATATTTGAATCTTCCCTGAATTCTTTTATGCATGATTGGTTATCTTTGCAAGTCTCTTTGAATTATCCATTTGGTTTGGCCAACTAGATTGGTAGTTCTTGCCATGGGAGAAGTGCTTAGCTTTGGGTTCGATCTTGCGGTGTCCTTACCCAGTGACAGAAGGGGCAGCAAGGCACGTATTGTATCATTGCCATCGAGGATAACAAGATGGGGTTTATTTCATATTGCATGAATTTATCTCTCTACATCATGTCATCTTGCTTAAGGCGTTACTCTATTGTTAACTTAATACTCTAGATGCATGCTAGATAGCGGTCTATGAGTGGAGTAATAGTAGTAGATGCAGAATCATTTCGATCTACTTGTCATGGACGTTATGCCTATATACATGATCATGCCTAGATATTCTCATAATTATGCACAATTCTATCAATTGCTCAATAGTAATTTGTTCACCCACCGTAGAATACTTATGCTCTTGAGAGAAGCCACTAGTGAAACCTATGGCCCCCGGGTCTATTCTCATCATATCAATCTCCATCACTTTTATATTGTTTTGCTATTTACTTTGCTTTTACTTTTTACTTTGCATCTTTATATCAAAAATACCAAAAATATTCTATCTATCAGATCTCACTCTCGTAAGTGACCGTGAAGGGCTTGACAACCCCTAATCGTGTTGGTTGCGAGTAGCTATCGCTTTGTGCAGGTGCGAGGGACTTGAGAGTGGGCTCCTACTGGATTGATACCTTGGTTCTCAAAAACTGAGGGAAATACTTACGCTACTCTGCTGCATCATCCCTTCCTCTTCGGGGAAAACCAACGCAAGCTCAAGACGTATCAAGAAGGATTTCTGGCACCGTTGCCGGGGAGTCTACGCAAAAAGTCACATACCAAGTACCCATCACAATCCCTATCTCTCGCATTACATTATTTGCCATTTGCCTCTCGTTTTCCTCTCCCCCCAATTCACCCTTGCCATTTTATTCGCCCTCTCTCTCTCCATCCTCCCTCTATGTTTGCCTCTTTTTGTACGCTTGCCTTTTTGTTTGCTCGTGTGCTAGTTTGTTTGCTTGTCATCATGGCTAGTCTCCTATCTTCTCCTTTCTCTCCCGAGAGTGAAGTTCTAAATTTTAAACAAAGGGAGGGAGAAAATCTAAAAGATGCTTGGTATAGAATTTGTAATGCTCAAAATAGATCTACCAGGAAACAATCTACCTTAGTTCTTCTTTGCAATTTTTATGTAGGTGTTAATTCTTGGTATAGATATATCCTCGATACCATTACCGGAGGGAACTTCTTGGGTAGCCATACTTTTGATTCTTATAATGCTATGATAGATTTATTTGGCTCACCACCTCTTTTGGTTAATGGAACCATGTTAACTTTGGAGCATGTTATGCAAAGACTTGAAATTATTGAAAATAAAGTTGCTACTATTGAATCAATTGAAAATCTAGATAAAAAGATCCACAATCAAATTACTCAATATGGATCTAAGGTAGGAATGACATTGAAAAATATTAAGGAAAAGGAACCCATAGTTAATGAGAAGATGAACTTAGATTCTACTAGAATTGATAAACTTGAGGGTATCATTGCAAATTTGGGAACCGCTTTTTCTTCCATAAAGAATACTCCTAGTCCTCCTACTAAAATTGCCGAGCTTATGTATGTTCCTAAAAATAAGGGTGAATCATCTAGTAAGGAAACTGCTGATCTTAAATCTATAAGTACTCATCCCAATCTTTTTGCTATCATTAAAGAACCATTTATTACAAATGAATTTTTCGATCTTGTGCCTAAAAGTTTGATAATTAATAAAGAGAAAGAAATTCCTAAAGATGGTAGATGCCTAATTGAATAATTACCTACCAAAGATGGCAGTACCTAGATCTATTCTTGCTTGTTATGCCTAGCTAGGGGCGTTAAACGATAACACTTGTTGGGAGGCAACCCAATTTTATTTTTATTCCTTGCTTTTTGCTCCTGTTTAGTAATAAATAAATTATTTAGCCTCTGTTTTGGTTGTGTTTTTTGTGTTTAATTAGTGTTTGTGCCAAGTAGAACCGTTGGGAAGACTTGGGGAAAGTCTTGTTGAACTTGCTGTAAAAAATAGAAACTTTAGCGCTCACGAGAACTGCTGTCATTTTTATTTTAAGATTTCTATTTAGTTATTTTTTTAAGATGATTAATAGATAAATTCCTCACGTCCAAAAATTTATTTTAGAATTTTTGGGGTTCCAGATCTTGCGCTAGATACAGATTACTACAGACTGTTCTGTTTTTGACAGATTCTGTTTTTCGTGTGCTGTTTGCTTATTTTGATGAATCTATGGCTAGTAAAATAGTTTATAATCCATAGAGAAGTTGGAATACAGTAGGTTTAACACCAATATAAATAAATAATGAGTTCATTACATTACCTTGAAGTGGTCTTTTGTTTTCTTTCGCTAACGGAGCTCACGAGTTTTCTATTTTGAGTTTTGTGTTGTGAAGTTTTCAAGTTTTGGGTGAATTCTTTTGATGGATCACGGAACAAGGAGTGGCAAGAGCCTAAGCTTGGGGATGCCCATGGCACCCCCAAGATAATCCAAGGACACCAAAAAGTCAAAGCTTGGGGATGCCCCCGGAAGGCATCCCCTCTTTCGTCCACTTCCATCGGTAATTTACTTGGAGCTATATTTTTATTCACCAGCATGATATGTGTTTTGCTTGGAGCATCTTGTATTATTTGTGTCTTTGTTTGTTAGTATGCCACAATCATCCTTGCTGTACACACCATTTGAGAGATCCATACATGAATTAAAATTTGATAGAATACTCTATGTGCTTCACTTATATCTTTTGAGCTAGATAATTTTGCTCTATGTGCTTCACTTATATCTTTTGAGCTAGATAATTTTGCTCTATGTGCTTCACTTATATCTTTTGAGCGTTATAATTTTGCTCTATGTGCTTCACTTAGATCTTTTAGAGCACGGTGGTGGATATGTTTTAAAGAAACTATTGATCTCTCATGCTTCACTTAAATTAATTTGAGAGTCTCTTAATAGCATGGTAATTTGCCTAATAATAATATGCTTGGTATTCAAGATTTGTGAAACTTTCTTTTGAGTGTGTTGAATACTAAGAAAAGATTGAAGCCTGATAATTGTTTTGAGATATGGAGGTGATAATATTAAAGTCATGCTAGTTGAGTAGTTGTGAATTTAAAGAATACTTGTGTTGAAGTTTGTGATTCCCGTAGCATGCACGTATGGTGAACCGTTATGTGATGAAGTCGGAGCATGATTTATTTATTGATTGTCTTCCTTATGAGTGGCGGTCGGGGACGAGCGATGGTCTTTTCCTACCAATCTATCCCCCTAGGAGCATGCGCGTAATACTTTGCTTTGATAACTTCTAAATTTTTGCAATAAGTATATGAGTTCTTTATGACTAATGTTGAGTCCATGGATTATACGCACTCCCACCCTTCCACCCTTGCTAGCCTCTCTAACACTGTGCAACTTTCGCCGGTATCATACACCTACCATATACCTTCCTCAAAATAGCCACCATACCTACCTATTATGGCATTTCCATAGCCATTCTGAGATATATTGCCATGCAACTTTCCACCATCTAGTTCATCATGACACATCCATCATTGTCATATTGCTTAGCATGATCATGTAGTTTACATAGTATTTGTGGCAAAGCCACCGTTCATAATTCTTTCATACTTGTCACTCGTGATTCATTGCATATCTCGGTACACCACCGGAGGCATTCATATAGAATCATACTTTGTTTTAGTATCGAGTTGTAATCATTGAGTTGTAAATAAATAGAAGTGTGATAATCATCATTCAATAGAGCATTGTCCCAAAAAAAAGAGAAAGGCCAAAGAAAAGAAAAAGAAGGCCCCCAAAAAAGGGGGCAATGCTACTATCCTTTTTCCACACTTGTGCTTCAAAGTAGCACTATGATATAGCAAGTCTTATATATTGTGCTTCAAAGTAGCACCATGTTCTTCATACAGAGAGTCTCATATGTTGTCACTTTCATATACTAGTGGGAATTTTATGTTATAGAACTTGGCTTGTATATTCCAGTGATGGGCTTCCCCAAATTGCCCTAGGTCTTCGTGAGCAAGCAAGTTGGATGCACACCCACAAGTTTCTTTTGTTGAGCTTTCATACATTTATAGCTCTAGTGCATCCGTTGCATGGCAATCCCTACTCACTCACATTGATATCTATTGATGGGCATCTCCATAGCCCGTTGATACGCCTAGTTGATGTGAGACTATCTTCTCCTTTTTGTCTTCTCCACAACCACCATTCTATTCCACCTATAGTGCTATATCCATGGCTCACGCTCATGTATTGCGTGAAGATTGAAAAAGTTTTGAAAAAGTTAGAGTATGAAACAATTGCTTGGCTTGTCATCGGGGTTGTGCATGATTTAAATACTTTGCGTGGGGAAGATGGAGCATAGCTAGACTATATGATTTTGTAGGGATAACTTTCTTTGGCCATGTTATTTTGAGAAGACATAATTGCTTTGTTAGTATGCTTGAAGTATTATTATTTTCTATGTCAATATAAACTTTTGTCTTGAATCTTTATAATCTGAATATTCATACCACAATTAAGAAGATTTACATTGAAATTATGCCAAGTAGCACTCCGCATCAAAAATTCTCTTTTTATCATTTACCTACTCGAGGACGAGCAGGAATTAAGCTTGGGGATGCCTGATACGTCTCCAACGTATCTATAATTTTTGATTGCTCCATGCTATATTATCTACTGTTTTGGACTATATTGGGCTTTCTCTTCCACTTTTATATTATTTTTGGGACTAACCTATTAACCGGAGGCCCAGCCCAGAATTGCTATTTTTTTGCCTATTTCAGTGTTTCGGATAAACAGAATATCAAACGGAGTCCAAACGGAATAAATCTTCGAAAACGTGATTTCCTCACCGAACGTGATCCAGGAGACTTGGACCCTACTGCAAGGGATCAAAGAGGCGGTCACAAGGGTGGGGGGCGCCCCCCCTAGGGCGCGCCCCCCTGCCTCGTTGGCCCCTCAGTGCTCCACCGACGTACTCCTTCCTCCTATATATACACGCGTACCCCCAAATGATCAGAACAGGAGCCAAAACCCTAATTCCACCGCCGCAACTTTCTGTATCCACGAGATCCCATCTTGGGGCCTATTCCGGAGCTCCGCCAGAAGAGGGTCGTCATCACGGAGGGCTTCTACATCATCCTAGCCCCTCCGATGAAGTGTGAGTAGTTTACCTCAGACCTTCGGGTCCATAGTTAGTAGCTAGATGGCTTCTTCTCTCTCTTTGAATCTCAATACAAAGTTCTCCCCCTCTCTCGTGGAGATCTATTCTATGTAATCTTCTTTTTGCGGTGTGTTTGTTGAGACCGATGAATTGTGGGTTTATGATCAAGTCTATCTATGAATAATATTTGAATCTTCTCTGAATTCTTTTATGCATGATTGGTTATCTTTGCAAGTCTCTTCGAATTATCCATTTGGTTTGGCCAACTAGATTGGTAGTTCTTGCCATGGGAGAAGTGCTTAGCTTTGGGTTCGATCTTGCGGTGTCCTTACCCAGTGATAGAAGGGGCAGCAAGGCATGTATTGTATCATTGCCATCGAGGATAACAAGATGGGGTTTATTTCATATTGCATGAATTTATCTCTCTACATCATGTCATCTTGCTTAAGGCGTTACTCTATTTTTAACTTAATACTCTAGATGCATGCTGGATAGCGGTCGATGAGTGGAGTAATAGTAGTAGATGCAGAATCGTTTCGATCTACTTGTCACGGACGTGATGCCTATATACATGATCATGCCTAGATATTCTCATAATTATGCACAATTCTATCAATTGCTCAACAGTAATTTGTTCACCCACCATAGAATACTTATGCTCTTGAGAGAAGCCACTAGTGAAACCTATGGCCCCCGGGTCTATTCTCATCATATCAATCTCCATCACTTTTATATTGTTTTGCTATTTACTTTGCTTTTACTTTTTACTTTGCATCTTATATCAAAAATACCAAAAATATTCTATCTATCAGATCTCACTCTCGTAAGTGACCGTGAAGGGCTTGACAACCCCTAACCGCGTTGGTTGCGAGTAGCTATCGCTTTGTGCAGGTACGAGGGACTTGAGCATGGGCTCCTACTGGATTGATACCTTGGTTCTCAAAAACTGAGGGAAATACTTACGCTACTCTGCTGCATCATCCCTTCCTCTTGAGGGAAAACCAACGCAAGCTCAAGACTTAGCACCTATTAACCGGAGGCCTAGCCCAGAATTGATGTCTTTTTGCCTATTTCAGAGTTTCGCGGAAAAAGAATATCAAACGGAGTCCAAACGGAATGAAACCTTCGAGAACATGATTTTCGGAACGAATGTGATCCAGAGGACTTGGACCCTACGTCAAGACATCAACCAGGAAGGCACGAGGTAGGGGGGCGGCTACCCCGCAGGCGCGCCCTCCACCCTCATGGGGCCCATGTTGCTCCACCGATGTACTTCTTCCTCCTATATATACCTACGTACCCCCAAGCTACCAGATACGGAGCCAAAAACCTAATTCCACCGCCGCAACCTTCTGTACCCAAGAGATCCCATCTTGGGGCCTTTTCCGGAGCTTCGCCGGAGGGGGCGTCGATCACGGAGGGCTTCTACATCAACACCATAGCCTCTTCGATCATGTGTGAGTAGTTTACCTCAGACCTTCAGGTCCATAGTTATTAGCTAGATGGCTTTTTCTCTCTCTTTGGATCTCAATACAAAGTTCTCCATGATTCGCGTGGAGATCTATTCGATGTAATCTTCTTTTGCGGTGTGTTTGTTGAGACCGATGAATTGTGGGTTTATGATCAAGTTTATCTATGAACAATATTTGAATCTTCTCTGAATTCTTTTATGTATGATTGGTTATGTTCGCAAGTCTCTTCGAATTATCAGTTTGGTTTGGCCTACTAGATTGACCTTTCTTGCAATGGGAGAAGTGCTTAGCTTTGGGTTCAATCTTGTGGTGTCCTTTCCCAGTGACAGTAGGGGCAGCAAGGCACGTATTGTATTGTTGCCATCGAGGATAACAAGATGGGGTTTATACCATATTGCATGAGTTTATCCCTCTACACCATGTCATCTTACTTAAAGTGTTACTCTGTTCCTTTGAACTTAATACTCTAGATGCATGCTGGATCGCGGTCTATGTGTGGAGTAATAGTAGTAGATGCAGGCAGGAGTCGGTCTACTTGTCTCAGACGTGATGCCTATATACATGATCATACCTAGATATTCTCATAACTATACTCAATTCTGTCAATTGCTCAACAGTAATTTGTTTACCCACCGTAATACTTATGCTCTCGAGAGAAGCCACTAGTGAAACCTATGGCCCCCGGGTCTATTTTCCATCATATTAATCTCCCGTCAACAAGCTATTTCTTGCTCCATTTTTATTTTGCTTTATTTTCTTTGCATATTTATCATAAAAAAACCAAAAATATTATCTTATCATATCTACCAATCTCACTTTCGTAAGTGACCGTGAAGGGATTGACAACCCCTTTATTGCGTTGCTTGCGAGGATTTTATTTGTTTGTGTAGGTGTGTGGCCTCCTACTGGATTGATACCTTGGTGCTCAAGAACTAAGGGAAATACTTACGCTACTTTGCTACATCACCGTTTCCTCTTCAATAGAAAACCAACGCAGTGCTCAAGAGGTAGCAATAAGTCATGAAGAAAGCAATAGCAACAAACTAAATGATCATCGTGGTAAGCTAACGGATGGGTCAAGTCAGACACATCATTCTCTAATGATGTGATACTGTTAATCAAATGACAACTCATGTCTATGGTTAGGAAACATAACCATCATTGATTCAACGAGATAGTCAAGTAGAGGCATACTAGTGATAATCTATTTGTCTATGTATTCACACATGTATTAAGATTCCAATTAATACAATTCTAGCATGAATGATAAACATTTATCATGATATAAGGAAATATAAATAACAACTTTATTATTGCCTCTAGGGCATATTTCCTTCATTATGTGGCCCCTTTGATGGAGGTAGTGTTCCCACTATTCCCTCTAAGATTTCATGAGCATTACCGGGATCCGTTTCAATAAAAATTTCCTTTGGCAACGCAATCCAAGAGTTGTCTATGGGACATATTTAGTCCAACATAAAAATTGTGAAGTAAAATTCTAAAATTCACCTCTAAGGTGCAATTACGATAAGATTCCATCATCCTAAACCAAGCATCTTTTAAATTTTCTACTTGTCTTTGTTTGAAGTGAAGAACTTCAAACTCGAGAGACAGAGGGACAGATAAAGGACAGGCCATGACGACACACGAGAAACAAGGGGCACACAAAAAGGAGGCGAACAGAAAAGAGAGGGGGATGGAAAAAGAGGGCGAATAAAACAGCAAGGGTGAAGTGGGGGAGAGGAAAACGAGAGGCAAATGGCAAATAATGTAATGCGAGGGATAAGAGTTTGTGATGGGTACTTGGTATGTCTTGACTTGTGCGTAGATCTCCCTGGCAATGTAATGCGAGGGATAAGACATAGTTGTTTCGTAGTTTCATTTTCTTCTTTGTTGAGTCATAGGAACCATCGTACTGTTAAGTGGGGTCCAAGTGAACAAAGTCAGAGTGACTAAAGTGATGCTCAACCAAATCCTAAGTCTTCGAGCGAAGACAATGAGAGCAAATCTTATCCAGAGCTGGAAGAGTCAGCTTTACTTGTAGCCCAAGTCAAGCTACCGCGTGTGTTTGAAATCTGACCGTTGGAACATGTGTCAGTTCCTTAGTGACCCAGGGTCATTTCGGACAAGTCAGGTCGGGTTGCCTAGTGGCTATAAATAGCCCACCCCCTACACCATAAATTGGTGGCTGCTCAGAGTTAGTGCACGGCTTTTGTCGTTTGAGAGCAACCCACCTCTAAAGCCTTTGAGAGAGAGAGAGAGAGAGATCCTTGCGAGGACAAAGCCCAAAACACCCAGAGCCCAAAGAGTGTTTGGCATCACTGAAGTCTTTCTGTCTGCGTGACCTTAAGACTTGTTACACTTGAGAACTGTGAATCCTCCAGCCGGTTAGGCATCACGTTCTGAGCATCCAAGAGTCATTGTGGATCGCCGGTGAACGAAGTCTGTGAAGGTTTGGAAGTCTTCCTTGAAGACTTACCTGAGTGATTGGGCGAGGACTAAGTGTCCTTGGCTCAAGGGGAATAAGGTGAAGACACGGTCTTCTGAGTTAAATCTCATCCTCCCTAACCAGACGTACAGTTGTCACAGCAACTGGAACTGGTCCAACAAATCCTTGTCCTCACCAAGCGACTAGTTCTATCTTCTCCCTCTCTTTATTTACAGTTTGTCTTCGTGAAGTCATTGCCTGCCTGTGTTACTTGTTTGACTTCACTGTGTGACTTCTATTGTTGTTTGGCTTCATACTATCTTCCATCCTGATCGTCACTACCTAGCTGCTATTAGTCTTCATGCTTTCACTTCATTGAATACTTGAATATGGCTTGCCTAGTGTAGTCTACCTTCCGCTGCATGTCAATAGGTTCATTTCTATTGTTTGTCTTCGAAACTCCCATGTTTTAAAGATGTTCATAAAAATCGCCTATTCACCCCCCCTCTAGTTGATCACTAGCACTTTCAATTGGTATCAGAGCAAGGTACTCCCTTATTCTGTGTGATTCGGTTTAACCACCTGGAGTTTTAGCTATGTCGACTGCAAGGATAATCAAAGTCTCCGTTGCGTGCCCTGTCTTCAATGGCATTGATTACCCTTACTGGAAGAATAAGATGTGCATGCATCTTGAAGCCATTGATGCCGATCTATGGTATGTCGTCAAGAACAGCGTTCCCAAGACTCGTGAAGGTGTCACCCCTGCTGATGTCAAGAAGTTCATTCAACTGGATTCTACTGCCAAGAACATCATCTGTGGTCATCTGACCAAAGGACATTATGGCCGTGTGAGTGCTCTAGAAACGTCGAAGCTAGTCTGGGACTGGCTCTCCAAGGTCAATGAAGGCGTCTCAACCCAGAGAGATCAAAGGATCAGTGTCCTTCGCAACCTCTTCAACCGCTTCAAGAGAAACGACAATGAGAATGTTCAGCTCACGTTTTACCGCCTTACTGACATCACAAATGAGCTTCATGCTCTTGGCGGCACTGAGATCACCAAGCATGAAATCGTCAAGACACTCCTGAGATCACTTGACAGCTCGTTTGACACCCTAGCCCTGATGATTCAAGAATGCCCTGACTTCAAGACACTCGGTCCATCTGACATACTTGAGAGGCTCAACACACATGAGTTTCAGCTTTCTGAGAAAAGAGATATCTATGGTCCCAACTATGGCTGAACTCGCGCTTTGAAGGCAAAGGTTGTTTCCTCATTTGAAGAAGAATCTGACTGTAGTTCTGGTGATCCTGAAGACATTGGAAAGGAGCTTGCTATGCTTGTGAAGAAGTTCCAGAAATTCGCCAAGAAGAAAGGCTTCAAAAAGTCTTCATGATCCAGCTCAAGAAATGATGAAGCTTCTACTCATGACCACAAGAAGAGAACATGCCACAAGTGCAAGAAACTTGGTCACTACATCTCTGAGTGTCCGCAGTGGGACAATGAAAACAAGAAGAAGAAGAGCAAGGAATATGATTCTGATGACAAGAAGAAGAAGAAGAAATCCTCAAAGTCTTCTTCCAAGTGTTCATCAAAGTCTTCCTCACACAAGAAGAGCTCATCTGGCAAGGCTCGTGCTTTTGTTGGCAAGGAGATGGATTCAAAGGAGGAGTCTGCTTCTGAGGAGGCGGAGGTGGAGTCTGAGGAGGAGTCCGACTCTGGCATTGCCAGTCTGGCTCTAGCTACAGCCTACATTGCCAAGTCCATCTTCAACACTCATGTGACGCCCAGATAATCATGTTACAGTAATCCCACGCTAATCACGCCACGTCACCTCGGTTAATGTTGCCAACCTCGCAATGATTCGAAGCCGTTTCAAAATTTAAGTTCTAAATATGTCAAACAACAAAAGTTTTCAACAGTTGACACAAAAATGTTCGGTGGGTGCCGAATATTACAAGGATAATTATAGTAAAGAGAACACATTTTTATAAAATGACTAAATGATTTAAAATGAAATAAAACAGGATAGAAAATAAATAACAGAAAGAAAATGCAAAAACAGAAAACAAAGCTAAACAAAAAAAAGAACCCTCCCCACTGGGCCAACCGGCCCAGCAGGCCACCAGGCCGGCCCACCAGTCGCGCCCATATCCCCCATTGCTCCCGAAACCCTAGAGACCCACCCCACTTTCCCCCACGATCCCACCCTCTCCCTCGAGCGCCGTCACAGGAGAGGGCGCACGACCCCATCGCTCTGCCCACTCTCCCCTCGCTCTCTTCCCCACACCCAAGGACCCGATCTGGATCGGGGCGCTCCCCCCCCCCCCGATCCCGGGACCCCAACGCCCCGACACGTCCCCGCCGCCTCGCTGTTCGCCGGCGCTGCCCGCCGGACCGCCCCGTCCTCATCTCCTCTCGGTCGTCGCCGTGTGTCACCACCGTCGCCGGACCGCCCCACTGGACCTCCTCACCTCCTCCCGGACGTGCTCCATCGACCCTCACTGCCCCCTCTTCCCTTCAACGCCAGTGAGGACCCTGGTCCTCCTCTCTCCCTCCGCACGCCGACCACCGCACGCGTGCCCATGTATGCATCGCCCCGCACGCGCCTCGCCCTGCTGCTGCTCGTGATGCCTCCCGCTCCCTGGCATGCTCGCCGCCCGCACCCACGCCCGGAGCCCGCTCCACCGTGGCCGTCCCGCGCCCCTGCCCCGCCTAGCACTGCTTGCCGTGGGTCGCCGCCGTCGGCCGCGGCTGCAACCACGCCCGCTTTGGCCCTCCAGTCGTCGCGCCATGACCCCCCTCACGACGCCCTCGCCGCGTCCTCGGCCGCCCCTCTGGACGCGCCCGCGCCTTGATCCCGACCGGCTCGTGCGACCCCACGGACCCGCGCGCGTCTGCTCCCTCCGCTCGCCGGAGCCTCGCCTCCCCTGGCCCTGGCCGCCGGCGCCGACGTGCCCCCCGCGCGCCCAGCGCCCCGTGGGCTCACGCCCGTTCGGGCGCCCCGCCCCGTTGCTCACCCATAACCGCTAAGCCCCCCCTGGCCCAATGACACGAGGGGCCCACGCCCCACACCGTAAACAAAAATAAAAATAAAAATAAAAATAATTAACTAATTAATTAATTAATTAAAGAAATAATTAACTTAATTAATTTTGATTAATTAAACTAATCAATTAACTAAACTAATTAAATTGTTAGCTAATTAATTAATCAGTCAATGATAGTGCCCCCCTAATAAATTCTGATTAGATTAATTAAATTTGGATAATTAACATGTGTCTCTGACCAGTGGGACCCACTGGTCAGGCTGACCAGTCAACCCTGTTGACTGCTGACGTCAGCATGACCTCATGCTGATGTCATAAATCCATTTTCGAATTAAATTAAATAATTAATTAAATTCAGAAATTAATAAAATCTTTAGAAAATCATATCTTTTAATCCGTAACTTGGATTAAATTATTTTCAACATGAAAGTTGCTCAGAACGACGAGACGAATCCGGATACGCAGCCTGTTCGTCCGCCATGCATCCCTAACCTATCGAACTCGCAACTTTCCCCCCCTCCGGCACCTTTGCCTGAGAACACGAAACACCGGGGATACTTTCCCGGATGTTTCCCCCCTTCACCGGTATCACCTCATACCGCGTTAGGGCACGCCTAGCATCACGTTTGCTTTGTCATGCATCGTTATGCACCTGTTTGCATTGTATTCATTGTTTCTTCCCCCTCTTCTTCCGCTAGACACCGAGACCGACGCCGCTGCTACCTAGTACGACTATGGTGCTGACGACCACTCTCTCTTGCCAGAGCAACCAGGCAAGCCCCCCCCCCCTTTGATCACCAGATATCGCCTACTCTTCTCTATACTGCTTGCATTAGAGTAGTGTAGCATGTTACTGCTTTCCGTTAATCCTATCCTGATGCATAGCATGTCATTGTTGCTACAACTGTTGATACCTTACCTCAATCCTACATGCTTAGTATAGGATGCTAGTTTATCATCAGTGGCCCTACATTCTTGTCCGTCTGCCATGCTATACTATCGGGCCGTGATCACTTCAGGAGGTCATCACGTGTATATACTATATACTTTATATACATGATACATGTGATGACTAAAGTCGGGTTGGCTCGAGGAGTACCCGCGAGTGATTCACGGATTGGGGGCTGAAAGGACCTTTGTCCCGACGGCCCTCTGGGTGGATCGTTGTGGCGGAACGACAGGGCAGGTTGAGACCACCTAGGAGAGAGGTGGGCCTGGCCCTGGTCGGCGTTCGTGGTGTCTTCAAGATAACACGTTTAACGAGATCTTGGTATTTGATCTGAGTCTGGCTACTGGCCTATACGCACTAACCATCTATGCGGGGCCAGTTATGGGCACTTGACGTCGTGGTATCAGCCAAAGCCTTCGTGACGTTAGCGACTGAGCAGCGCGCGCCGGGTTGGACCGCGTAACGCAACTTCCTTTATAATGGAGGTTGCTAGGTCTGCTCACCGGCCGCGTTCGCAACGTGCAGGTGTGCAAAGGGCGATGGGCCCAGACCCCTGCGCCATAGGATTTAGACCGGCGTGCTGACCTCTCTGTTGTGCCTAGATAGGGCTGCGACGTGTTGATCTTCCGAGGCCGGGCATGACCTAGGGAAGTGTGTCCGGCCAAATGGGATCGAGCGTGTTGGGTTATGTGGTGCACCCCTGCAGGGAAGTTAATCTATTCGAATAGCCGTGATCTTCGGTAACAGGAGGATTTGGAGTTGTACCTTGACCTTATGACAACTAGAACCGGATACTTAATAAAACACACCCTTCCAAGTGCCAGATACAACCGGTGATCGCTCTCTCACAGGGTGACGAGGGGAGGATCATCGGTTAGGATTATGCTATGCGATGATACTTGGAGGACTTCAGTCTACTCTCTTCTACATGCTGCAAGACGGAGGCTGCCAGAAGCGTAGTCTTCGAAAGGACTAGCTACCCCCCCCCCTTATTCCGGCTTTCTGCAGTTCAGACCACATATAATAGCCTTATTCCAGTTGATACCAATGCATACATATGTAGTGTATCTCCTTGCTTGCGAGTACTTTGGATGAGTACTCACGGTTGCTTTCTCCCTCTTTTCCCTCCTTTTCTATACCCAATTGATGCGACCAGACGTTGGAGCCCAGGAGCCAGACGCCACCGTCGACGACGACTACTACTACTCGGGAGGTGCCTACTACTACGTGCAGCCTGCTGACGACGACCAGGAGTAGTTAGGAGGATCCCAGGCAGGAGGCTTGCGCCTCTTTCGATCTGTATCCCAGTTTGTGCTAGCCTTCTTAAGGCAAACTTGTTTAACTTATGTCTGTACTCAGATATTGTTGCTTCCGCTGACTCGTCTATGATCGAGCTCTTGTATTCGAGCCTTCGAGGCCCCTGGCTTGTAATATGATGCTTGTATGACTTATTTTATTTGTAGAGTTGTGTTGTGATATCTTCCCGTGAGTCCCTGATCTTGATCGTACACATTTGCGTGTATGATTAGTGTACGATTGAATCAGGGGCGTCACAAGTTGGTATCAGAGCCGATTGCCTGTAGGAATCCCCTTTTCCAACTCCTTGGCCGAAGTCGAGTCTAGTGATTGCAAAACTTTTATTAACATGGCCGTGTGGCTTACGAGCCCACGTCGCCATTGGGTGGTATTAGGATCTTTTACTCCTCGTCTATGCTCTAGGACTATGATCTCTCCTCTATTCGGGTTAAATGAATTTTGCTAAATCTAACATTAGGATCTCGTGATCACTTTCACCCGAAGAGCATCTTATTACCGATGGTCGACTACTACACCAGAAGATTTCGAAGATACTCTTCGGTGTTCTCCCGAGAACATGTGCTCATCGCCTTTGCAATTCCCTACCACCGTAATATCCTTATGGATAACTACGACATACACTTGCCATTCATACAATCATTCCCCATTGATCTTATTATTACAAGATACCCCGAATTTCTCTCTATTGTTCCGAGAATACTTGTACCTACTGCCTTGTAGTTCCTTGCCACCTGAATACCCCTAAGAGTAATTTCTCGCACTTTTCGAGTATCCGCTCCTCCCCAGTTGTTCAGGTGTTTCACAAAAGTCTTTGAAATACTATTCAATCCTCCGAAAATCTTTAGCAGCTTTATTGCTCTGCAAATACTTTTCTACTTGCATTATGGATGCTTCCCATATATCTGGCAATATTCGTTAGTATCTTTTGACACCGTCATTTTGATCCTATTGATTCAACATGTGTGCGAATGCACACAATCATCTATCAACCCTCCTAAATTATCTTTCCGGCTCAGACATCATTTTTTTAACATGAGCTGGTTCTCGACCAAACTATTTGTCGTCAATTGTGCCTCTGGTCTATCCAACTTATCCATCCTTGATCAGAGCGTCTGCTTCTGATCCTTTGTTTTGGAAATCTTAATTCCTTTGTTATCTAAGCATCGAATTATTCAGATGTTCTATAATATGATGCCCGAGCATTCTTCTTCCTCTGGTTGAGTACCGATGCTCACATCAGATCCCTTGTGGACCATCAGTTCCTTTGTTGGATTTTATCCGACAGTGTCCTTCATATTGAATAACCTTGAGAGCCTTTCCATTGGTATATAATGCCTTTGGTAAATTGTATCATCTGCTTTTGAACATGCTCTACTATCGAGTTTGTGTTATTTACTCCTGAAGTTTGTGGTATATGTTCTAAGAAGCCCCGATGGCTTGAACCTATGCCTTCCTTAATATGTGTGAACTCGAAAGTTTTCACGATTCATACTCTTCTGGTATTTTGCTAGATAAAATTTCTACACTACAGCTTCATCAAAAGCGAGAAGTAAAATGAAAGGTTATGCATGGAAGAAGTGGGAGTCAACCTTGAGCCTTTGCGTTCATGCCCATGGACCCGATGTGAAACTTATCATCGAAGCTTCTTGTAAATGATATTAATCCCCTTGTTATAAGTGCATGTATCTGTGGTTTGATCATTTACAAATGTGGTTCTGACCATATTGTTCCCCTTTGATTCAATTTCCCAGACAAGTTAAAAGCACTTGCCTTCTGCAGAGAAATACCCAGTCCAACCTCTATTTTGATCTGTCGTCGAGTAATACCCCCTGGTATCTCGACATTATCACAGAACTGCATAACCTCTTATGAGTTCTTCATCAAGTACTACATCCTCACTGATTCCAATTTTTCCCGGGCTCTGAGTTATTAAATACTCAAAGACACCGATAACTGACTCGAGTCCGCACCACGATTAAACAACTCTTGGTAACCTTCATTACTTATGAGTTTGAACTCGATCACGTCATTCCTAGCCTGCTTGGCTATATCCTTGTCGTGTCGATTTTAACTGCGTTACCTGGTCCCTTTTCTCAGAGCAAAAATTTCGACGGTGAGCTAATCTTACGTTGATCTTCCTCGTCATATCATTACTCCTAGAACAACAAACTTGATTTTGAGTTTGTGTCGTACCCTTGGTTCCAATAACCTTTCGCATCATCATTCCTTTGACTTGATGGCATCGCCGATTGATTACACCTGCGTGAAATCTCTCGACAACTGTGTCGTGATCATCATCAACATTTTGAGCTCTTCCAGAATATCAATAAAATTCATGATGAGAATTACCATCCTTGCCCCTTGATGATTTGTGTTGTCATCGATTACTTCCTTGCCTTCTTTCCAACACAAACTTGTTCGTGTTGTGGCTGTACCTTGAGTTCCTGGCTATCCAGCTTGTCTTATGTCCTACCTTGAAGTAATACCATCTTATATATCAAGAATGTTGTGAGAATTTCACCACCTCTTACAAATTCTTGGTATGGTGATACTTCTCACCCTCACCATTCTTTCTTGGTACCTGTGTTGTTTCTAACCGGAATACCGACAATTGAACTATGATGTGTGAATTCAAAACTTCTAGCAAACCTATTGCTTTGAAGTGAATGGTCGAGTTTCATTCTAATTCTTTTGTTTGTCAAGTCACCATTCTAAGATTGATCGTGCAACCCAGCCCATATTTCGGGTGCATCTTTCAACCAATGTTTAATTGTGTATGTCTTTCCTCGAGCATACATCGTTATATCATTTGATATGACTAATGTTATCTCCTTGTTCACATAATTGTGGAAATCCACCTTTTTGGAAATCTTGACGAAATGTTGCTGAATCCATCAGCCACCTCCTCATCTCTCCTTGGATTAATGATGAACTCTTATTTCGGAACTCGCTTCCATAGATCATTTCTGAGAATCTCACAATGTCATCTCGTCAAATTGTGTGGCACCTTTTATTCTCAGGCACCCTGAGTCTAAGGTATCCTGACACCAATCAGATCCGAATCTCGGTCAGATATGATGCTTGGAACATATTTCCAAGAGTTTTAACATCGGTCTTTATAAGACCCAGTAAGGTGATGTCATGCCTAGCACACCTGGCCGGAGGCCCTATTGTTATATATTCCTTTCCAGCAAGGTTATCCATTCTTCCATGATGAAATTGTAAGACTTATTCTATAAGTCGTCCCTGATGGATCCTTTGTGTATCCAGAGTCTGACCTTTGATTGAAGGCCATGACAATGTTATCTCGAAGCTTGTCTGTGGTACTCCGATTTTCAACAAGAACATTTGAAGTCCAATGCTATATTTTCCTTATCAAATTTCCAAACACCGTTGTATGGGTGATATCATGAGATTCTTCCCCCTTACCTAAATGGTTTTCTACTTTCTATCCTATCATGGATATCTTGCTCTGTTTGTCCTTGGGAAGGGTATACCCCTGGTATATGTGTCAAACACATTTTCCTTTCCATTGTTTTGTCTGATCTGATGATCACATTTTCCTTTCCATTGATTTATTTAACCTTCCTTGTGAGCCATAGGATCTAAGCAGTAATATTCTTCTGCTTATGTAAACACCTTGGTGTACAACCGTGTCAGTAAGACCTTGTTGAAATTGTCGATAGCATTCCGGTCACCACCGATGGACGAGAACTTTGCCTATTAGTCCGCCTCGTTCAACGAGCAGGAAAATGGTTCTCTTCGTCCCTTGCCCTTGGTACCGACATTGTTGCCGACATAACTGATAGGCTACCCTCTGACATGCCTTGCTATTGTGACCGTGCAAGATGTCACCGCTCCTATTTTTAACCCACATGGTGGGCCCATAACCCACAGTTCCACAGGATCGAAACCTGACTCTCTTGTACACCCTGTTGTCAAAGTTATTCCTCGCGCTTGACTTTGTATGTAATTCACGGGCCACCTGCCTGTTGATCTATTCAGGTATCGGATGCAATGCTTATTCACATTGCTCTAAAACCCTTCAACACTTCGTTTCAGGCATCGAACGATTGCCTGCCCACTCGAAACTTCCCATGATACCTCCTTACTTTGCTCTCGGTATTTTCTTAAGTTTCAATTCAAGAGTTACTTTCCGCCACCTTCCTCGATGTTGTCGACCCGATAGTCAACCTTGCCAACGTCCGCTCTCCCAGAATGCCCACCATTTATTCTTTCGTAAGTACGATGGAGTTCCTGAAGAAAGGGCACCGACTTCATCATGATGACATGAAGCAGAGAAATGAAGACATCAATGTATTGGACCGGCCTCTTTGAGAAGAGCAAGCCAGGATGAGAAGACCCGCTACATTCATTACCAAACCTTCCCTCCTTACTCCCCTCTTAAATCTCGGGACGAGATTTCTTGTAGTACAGGAGAATTGTGACGCCCGGATAATCATGTTACAGTAATCCCACGCTAATCACGCCACGTCACCTCGGTTAATGTTGCTAACCTCGCAATGATTCGAAGCCGTTTCAAAATTTAAGTTCTAAATATGTCAAACAACAAAAGTTTTAAAAAGTTGAAACAAAAATGTTCGGTGGGTGCCGAATATTACAAGGATAATTATAGTAAAGAGAACACATTTTTATAAAATGACTAAATGATTTAAAATGAAATAAAACATGATAGAAAATAAATAACAGAAAGAAAATACAAAAACAAATAACAAAGCTAAACAAAAAAAAGAGAACCCTCCCCACTGGGCCAACCGGCCCAGCAGGCCACCAGGACGGCCCACCAGCCACGCCCATATCCCCCACTGCTCCCGAAACCCTAGAGCCCCACCCCACTTTCCCCCACGATCCCACCCTCTCCCTCCAGCACCGTCACAGGAGAGGGCGCACGACCCCATCACTCTCCCCACTCTCCCCTCGCTCTGTTCCCCCCACCCAAGGACCCGATCTGGATCGGGGCGCTCCCCCCCCCCCCCCCGATCCTGGGACTCCGACACCCCGACACGTCCCTGCCGCCTCGCCGTTCGCCGGCGCTGCCCGCCGGACCGCCCCGTCCTCATCTCCTCTCGGTCGTCGCCGTGTGTCACCACCGTCGCCGGACCGCCCCACCGGACCTCCTCACCTCCTCCCCGACGTGCTCCATCGACCCTCACCGCCCCTCTCTTCTCTTCAACGCCGGTGAGGACCCCGGTCCTCCTCTCTCCCTCCGCACGCCGACCACCGCACGCGTGCCCATGTATGCATCGCCCCGCACGCGCCTCGCCCTGCTGCTGCTCGCGCTGCCTCCCGCTCCCTGGCACGCTCGCCGCCCGCACCCACGCCCGGAGCCCGCTCCGCCGTGGCCGTCCCGCGCCCCTGCCCCGCCTAGCACTGCTTGCCGTGGCTCGCCGCCGTCGGCCGCGGCTGCAACCACGCCCGCTCTGGCCCTCCAGTCGCCGCGCCACGACCCCCCTCGCGACACCCTCGCCGCGTCCTCGGCCGCCCCTCTGGACGCGCCCGCGCCTCGATCCCGACCGGCTCGTGCGCCCCCACGGACCCGCGCGCGTCTGCTCCCTCCGCTCGCTGGAGCCCCGCCTCCCCTGGCCCTGGCCGCCGGCGCCGACGTGCCCCCCGCGGGCTCACGCCCATTCGGGCGCCCCGCCCCGTTGCTCGCCCATAACCGCTATGCCCCCCTGGCCCAATGACACGAGGGGCCCACGCCCCAGAACATAAACAAAAATAAAAATAAAAATAAAATTAACTAACTAATTAATTAATTAATTAAAGAAATAATTAACTTAATTAATTTTGATTAATTAAACTAATCAATTAACTAAACTAATTAAATTGTTAGCTAATTAATTAATCAGTCATTGAGAGTGCCCCCCCTAATTAATTCTGAATAGATTAATTAAATTTGGATAATTAACATGTGGCTGTGACCAGTGGGACCAACTGGTCAGGTTGACCAGTCAACCCTGTTGACTGCTGACGTCAGCATGACATCATGCTGATGTCATAAATCCATTTTCGAATTAAATTAAATAATTAATTAAATTCCAGAAATTAATAAAATCTTTAGAAAATCATATCTTTTAATACATAACTCGAATTAAATTATTTTCAACATGAAAGTTGCTCAGAACGACGAGACGAATCCGAATACGCAACCCGTTCGTCCGCCACGCATCCCTAACCTATCGAACTCGCAACTCCCCCCCCCTCCGGCACCTTTGCCCAAAAACGCGAAACACCGGGGATACTTTCCCGGATGTTTCCCCCCTTCAACGGTATCACCTCATATCGCGTTAGGGCACGCCTAGCATCACGCTTTGCTTTGTCATGCATTGTTATGCACCTGTTTGCATTGTATTCATTGTTTCTCCCCCCTCTTCTTCCGCTAGACACCAAGACTGGCGCCGCTGCTACCCAGTACGACTACGGTGTTGACGACCACTCTCTCTTGCTAGAGCAACCAGGCAAGCCCCCCCTTTGATCACCATATATCGCCTACTCTTCTTTATACTGCTTGCATTAGAGTAGTGTAGCATGTTACTGCTTTCCGTTAATCCTATCTTGATGCATAGCCTGTCATTGTCGCTACAACTATTGATACCTTACCTGCAATCCTACATGCTTAGTATAGGATGCTAGTTTATCATCAGTGGCCCTACATTCTTGTTCGTCTGCCATGCTATACTATCGGGCCGTGATCACTTCGAGAGGTGATCACGTGTATATACTATATACTTTATATACATGATACATGTGGTGACTAAAGTTGGGTTGGCTCGAGGAGTACCCGCGAGTGATTCACGGATTGGGGGCTGAAAGGACCTTTGTCCCAACGGCCCTCTGGGTGGATCATTGTGGCGGAGCGACAGGGCAGGTTGAGACCACCTAGGAGAGAGGTGGGCCTGGCCCTGGTCGGCGTTCGCGGTGTCTTCAAGATAACACGTTTAACGAGATCTTGGTATTTGATCTGAGTCTGGCTACTGGCCTATACGCACTAACCATCTACACGGGGACAGTTATGGGCACTCGACGTCGTGGTATCAGCCGAAGCCTTCGTGATGTCAGCGATTGAGCGGCGCGCGCCGGGTTGGACCGCGTAATGCAACTTCCTTTGAAATGGAGATTAGTAGGTCTGCTCACCGGCCGCGTTCGCAACATGCAGGTGTGCAAAGGGCGATGGGCCCAGACCCCTGCGCCATAGGATTTAGACCGGCGTGCTGACCTCTCTGTTGTGCCTAGATAGGGCTGCGACGTGTTGATCTTCCGAGGCCGGGCATGACCTAGGAAGGTGTGTCCGGCCAAATGGGATCGAGCGTGTTGGGTCATGTGGTGCACCCCTGCAGGGAAGTTAATCTATTCGAATAGCCGTGATCTTCGGTAACAGGACGACTTGGAGTTGTACCTTGACCTTATGACAACTAGAACCAGATACTTAATAAAACACACCTTCCAAGTGCCAGATACAACCAGTGATCGCTCTCTCATAGGGTGACGAGGGGAGGATCATCGGTTAGGATTATGCTATGCGATGATACTTGGAGGACTTCAGTCTACTCTCTTCTACATGCTGCAAGACGGAGGCTGCCAGAAGCGTAGTCTTCGAAAGGACTAGCTACCCCCCCTTATTCCGGCTTTCTGCAGTTCAGTCCACATATAATAGCCTTATTCCAGTTGATACCAATGCATACATATGTACTGTAGCTCCTTGCTTGCGAGTACTTTGGATGAGTACTCACAGTTGCTTTCTCCCTCTTTTCCCTCCTTTTCTATACCCAATTGCTGCGACCAGACGTTGGAGCCCAGGAGCTAGACGCCACCGTCGACGACGACTACTACTACTCGGGAGGTGCCTACTACTACGTGCAGCCCGCTGACGACGACCAGGAGTAGTTAGGAGGATCCCAGGCAGGAGGCCTGCGCCTCTTTCGATCTGTATCCCAGTTTGTGCTACCCTTCTTAAGGCAAACTTGTTTAACTTATGTCAGTACTCAGATATTGTTGCTTCCGCTGACTTGTCTATGATCGAGCTCTTGTATTCGAGCCTTCGAGGCCCCTGGCTTGTAATATGATGCTTGTATGACTTATTTTATTTGTAGAGTTGTGTTGTGATATCTTCCCGTGAGTCCCTGATCTTGATCGTACATGTTTGCGTGTATGATTAGTGTACGATTGAATCGGGGGCATCACAACTGAAGACAATGGCTCCGTCACCTACACTGATGCTAATGACAAGGACGACTCCACTCCCACCTACTGCTTCATGGCACGTGGTGCCAAGGTAAACTCACGCGATGCTTACTTTCAAACATCAAGTGAAGATGACTCTGATTGTGAATCCAAACCCAGCTACAAAACACTTGCTAAAATTGCAACTGAATAACAGAAAGCTATGGAACATATTCAAAAACTGTTAGATAAAAGCGATGACTTGTTGGACGCGGAAATGACCCGATCTCAGTCCTTAATTGAAGACATAAAAAATCTTCATGTTAAGTATGAGGAACTTGAAAGTCGTCATGAAACTCTCTCAACAACTCATGAAAAGCTTTCCTGTGATTATCTTCAAAGGAAGCAAGAACTTGAGAAATTGAGAGCAGTTCATGAAGATCTTCAAAAAGAAAACGAGTCAATTCACGCTCAACAGATCAGTCCCGCTCAGGAAGGATTTGAACCACCTTGTCTAAAATGCCTTGAGCATGATAACGCTACTTCTGTTGTTGAATGTTCTACTGCTGCTACTGTTGCAATATCTTCAACTGTTGGTGTGGTAACTAACCCCTCTATTGAGGATGCCACTGCTATTGCTGATGAAAATGCTGGGTTGAAGACATTGCTTGAGATAGGGATGTACAAAAGTCTCAAAGGGCATCAGACACTATGTGATGTCCTCAAAAAGCAGATTCTGAACCGAAACCCTAGGAAAGAGGGTGATGGGTTCGAGAGGAAAATGAATGTTGATGGTTCTTACTGGAAGCCTGAGCAGTACCCCAAAACCACATGGGTTGCTGCAAAGGAACCTTCAGTGAATCCATCCACCCTATCTGGCTTCATTTGTGCTAACCCTATTATCACTGATGAATCCTTTGATGCAAACTATAAACTGTTTAAGAATCGGAATGGTGAAGTGTTTGCCAAGTATATTGGTACTAACTGCAGGAATGGGCCACCTATGAAGAAAATCTAGGTGCCCAAAAGGTTTCCAGAGAATCTTCCTATGAATGTCGTCATGACACCACAAGGGAAGAAGACAAACCCCATACCAAAGGCTTCATATGTTCCAAAGGCTTCATACAGACACAGGACTCACCCGAGTCACCCTAACACCAATGTTTTGCAGGAAAATCATAAGACTAAGAACTACTCTGCTTATTTATATCAGTACTATTCACCTCCTGCAAGTATTTGCTAGGGCTCCAAAGCTGAAGTTCTCAGATGCTGCACTTAGACTCATTGCTTCTAAGCCACCCCTGAAGATGTGGGTGGCTAAGAAAAATTGACTCTCTTTTGCAGGAAAAGGTCTCCAGCCGGAAATCAAAGGCATCAGATGCTATTGCTGGGGACCTAAAACATCTTGTTGGGCGCAAGATAAAATGCCCAAATGGTCTCACTATGTATATTGTTCCTGAATCGCTTGCCATTCATCCTATCAGTCCTAATCTTGATCTGAGCTTTCGTAATCCACTTGCTCGTAAAATGTTTATGCATCACAATGCTCTTCGTGAAGCCTATCCCCCTAACTGCACTGTAGGGTATGACACCAGCTGCTTCAGAATGGATTATTGATAGTGGATGCACTAACCACATGACTGGTGATCGAAGTCTTCTCATGGACTCAACCTTACGTCCATCTGACAAGAGTCATATCACATTTGCTGCCACTGGTAAAAGCAAGGTATTGGGTCTAGGTAGAGTTGCAATCTCAAAGGATCAGCACATGGATAAAGTGATGCTTGTTGAATCCCTTGGGGTCAACTTAATGTCTGTCTCAATGCTTTGCGATTTGAACATGATTGTGATATTTGGAAAATAGTGTTGCCTTGTTCTAATGGAATCTGACAAGTCTCTAGTCTTTGAAGGGTATCGGAAAGATGATTTGTACATGGTAGATTTCTCAGCAGGACCACAACTTGTCGTATGTCTTCTTGTAAAAGCTTCAGAGTGCTGGCTCTGGCATCGGAGGCTAGGGCATGCTGGCATGAGGAACTTGCATGCTCTCGCAAAGAAGAAGCACGTCATAGGCATCGAGGGCGTCAAGTTCAAGAAGGATCACTTATGCGGTGCCTACGAAGTTGGAAAGATGACGAGGGGTCGAGGGCCAAGCATCCCTCGAAGACAATCATGACAACAACTCAACCCTTCGAACTGCTACACATCGACCTATTCGGCCCTACTCACTACTCTACTCTCACTGCTACTGCTTGTCTCTATGGCTTCGTCATCGTTGATGATTATTCAAGATATACATGGGTGCACATAATCCTCTACAATACTGAAGTGCAGGATGTCTTCAGACGCTTCGCCAACCGTGCCATGAACAACTATGGCGTCAAGATCAAGCACATCATAAGTGACAACGGCACAGAGTTCAAGAACACCGGCCTCGACACTTATCTTGATACATTGGGCATCACTCATGAGTTCTCATCTCCGTACACGCCGTAGCAGAATGGCATCGTGGAGCGCAAGAACAGAACACCCATTGAGATGGCTCGGACGATGCTTGAGGAATACAAGACTCCAAGAAAGTTCTGGCATGAAGCTATTGATACTACATGCCATGTCATCAACCGTGTTTATCTTCACAAGCTTCTGAACAAGATATCCTATGAACTCCTTACTGGTAAGAAGCCAAATGTCAGTTACTTCAGAGTATTTGGTGCTAGGTGCTGGATCAAGGATCCACATCACACTTCAAAATTTGCACTGAAAGCACATGAAGGTTTTATGCTTGGTTACGGAAAGGATTCGCACTCCTACAGAGTCTTCAACCTCTTTCACTATAAAGTGGTTGAAACTGTGGATGTGCGGTTCGATGAGACTAAGGGCTCGCAAAGAGAGCACCTGCCAAATGTGCTAGATGAAGTTCCACCTAGTGAATCCATCAAGCTTATGGGAACTGGAGAAATCATACCGTCTAAAGCTCAGGCTAAAGAGGAACTTATCATTTTTGCACCTAATCAACCTGAAGACAATGCTCAACCTGAAGACAATCCTCCTAATGATGACAATGATCGGCAAGAGCAAAATCTTCGTCCAGTTCATCCTCGTGTTGCAAATGAAGTACAGATTGAGAAGATAATTGATAGCATCAATGCACCTGGTCCACTCACTCGTTCAGAGCAACACAGCTAGCAAATTTCTGTGGGCACTTTACATTTGTCTCAATATCTGAACCCAAGAAAGTTGCTGAAGCCTTCATGGAACCTGAATGGATTCAAGCTATGCAATAAGAGCTTCAATAGTTCGAGCTAAACAATGTGTGGGAATTGGTCAAGCGTCCTGATCCTCGTAAACACAATATCATAGGCACTAAATGGATATATCACAAGAAGCAAGATGAGCATGGTCAAGTTGTCAGAAACAAGGCTCGTCTCGTTGCTCAAGGATATACTCAAGTTGAAGGGATTGACTTCGATGAAACATTTGCTCCCGTGGCTAGGCTTGAAGCCATTCGCATACTGCTAGCCTACGCAAATCATCATAACATCCTTCTGTATCAAATGGATGTGAAGAGTGCCTTTCTCAATGGAAAGATTGAAGAAGAGGTGTATGTTGCACAACCGCCTGGCTTTGAAGATCCAAAACATCATGATATGGTATACAAGCTCAATAAGGCACTGTATAGCCTCAAACAAGCCCCTCGCGCTTTGTATGACACACTCAAAGATTTTCTGAAGAGCAAAGGCTTCAAACCTGGTTCCCTGGATCCCACACTCTTCACGAAGACATATGATGGTGAACTGTTTGTGTGCCAAATATATGTGGATGACATTATCTTTGGCTGCACTAATCAAAAATACAGTGATGAGTTTGGACACATGAAGCAAGAGCAATATCAGAAGTCCATGATGGGTGAGCTGAAGTTCTTCCTTGGTCTTCAAATATGTCAGCAAAGCAACGACATCTTCATATCTCAAGAAAAATATCTCAAAGACTGCCTGAGGAAGTTTGGAATGCAAGATTGCAAAGGATACACGATGCCCATGCCAACCAAAAGTCATCTGGGTCCTGACGCCAATGGTAAAGAGTTTGATCAAAAGGTATACCGCTCCATGATTGGTTCTTTACTTTATTTATGTGCATCTAGGCCAGATATAATGCTTAGTGTTTGCATGTGTGCCCGATTCCAAGCGGCACCAAAGGAATCGCATCACTTAGCTGTGAAGCGAATTCTTCGATATTTGGCTTACACCCCAACATTAGGATTATGGTATCCAAAGGGCTCATACTTTGATCTAGTTGGATTCTCAGATGTTGATTATGCTGGTGACAAGGTTGATCGCAAGTCTACATCAGGCACATGTCACTTTCTGGGACGATCACTTGTTTGTTGGTCTTCAAAGAAGCAGAATTGTGTATCTCTCTCCACTGCTGAATCTGAATACATTGCTGCTGGATCTTGCTGCGCTCAGCTTCTATGGATGAAGCAAACACTCAAAGACTATGGTATCCATCTGAAGCAAGTACCACTCTACTACTACAATGAAAGCGCCATCAAGATTGCCAACAACCCAGTTCAACACTCGAAGACAAAGCACATTGAAATTCGTCATCACTTTCTCAGAGATCATGTCATGAAGGAAGATATTGATATCATTCACGTCAACACTGAAGAGCAACTGGCAGATATCTTCACAAAGCCCTTGGATGAGAAAAGGTTTTGCAAGTTGCGGTGTGAGCTAAATATCTTGGAATCCTCAAATGTCCTGTGATTAGGCACACATCCTAACACTTATGCATGTTGATGACTTGGATGTGCAACACACAAAGTAACGCATATCTTCAATAAATGAATACTTACACTCTAAGTGTGAATACATTAACGCGGAATTTGACTTCGGAGCGCCACGATAATTGTGCGTCGTGTCTGGGTCTAATACTTCCAATACGGTGGGTAACGCCACCACCAAACTTTTGTTTGGAGTGTTTTCTGTTGGCGCTACATTTGCAAAGTCTTCGCATTTGGTTTGTCTTCAATATTGACATGACTTCATGTTTATTTCACAATGTTGATTTGGTCTTATTCTGATATATACAAATATTAGTGTTCTGTCCTCTACAACATTCACTTATAGCTATGTCTTCTTGTTTGAATCTTTTGAACTAAGTGAATGTGATCGGACCCTAACCTCTCTATGCTTCCTTCTCAAATCTATCTATCCAAATCATATGCATTCTATTGAAACTACCGAATGTCTTCTCTGCGTCCTTGTCAGCCGAAGATATAGAGACAAACATTAAATCTATTTTAAATGCTCAATCCTTATTGCCTGAAACCCAGAGAAGCCGGAACGACCACCCGACAATCCAGGCGTGCGTGGGAACATGGAACAACTTCCAATGTGTTGCATGTTCGCCACGTGTCCCTCAGATGTGAACCGCCAGGGGTACCTGCGTAATTGCGTTGTGTTGTCCCTGTCCTTATGAATACACACCACACCCCAGTCATTATCTTTTCTTCCACCTCTCCACAAACCTAGCGCCACCGCTAGCTCTCGACGACGCCGGGGACGAAGCGCTTAGGTGCCACAACCTCACCGATGCCGTCCTCACGCCGGCCGCGGACATCATCTTCTCCGCCGCCGCCGTAGGTGTCCTCCGTCTCCAAGTTAGGGCATGGAAGATCGAACTGCTCGGCCTCATCTTCTACTTCGTCTAGCAGTTCATCGTGTGGTAAATTAAAACTCTCTTTTTACTGCCTATTTGATCCACTAGATTCATCTTTCCTTACCAAAAGTAGTTTCTGCCTCCACAAATTTGGATCTATCCTGTTCTCCATCTCATAATATGCCTAGTATATTCACTTATGCTTCACATGTAGTTAGATTCCTCACTTGTACCAATTCTTGGATTCGTACAAATCTGGAACCAACTCTCAACATATAAGTGAATGTCTTTGCGCTATGAGGTCAATGTCTTCTAAACTGATTTATCTTCAAAATCTTCTGAGAATGCATATGACCTCTTCCCCTTCCCTCGCATCTCTAATGTTGTCACAGGTACATGTCCGTGGGAGAATCCCTTGGTTCTCATAGTCTGCATTCATTTGCAGAGTTCTTACAGCGTCACATCAATTCTCCCGAAGATAGTTCCTGTCTGACCAGCAGACGGAAGCCTTTGCAAGTTCTGAAGTCATTCAGTCTGAACTTCATGGCGACAGAGAAATCAGTCAGGAAGGGCGGCAGACAGCGCCATGGGAACACAGCTAAGGACCTGCCACCAGATCTCTATGAACTATACAAGTCATATCCTAAAGAGACCTATGGGGAACGCAAGAATCGAATCAAATGGATTCGAACATATTGGGCAGAGGAATGGTTCAATTACAAATTTGTCACTGACGAATATGCTGAAAAGAATGCCATCAAGGGCCCCTGGGGAGATATTGTATACAAAGGTCTTCAGCCCAAGTCCAAGTCTGAAGCCATTGCTCAAGGCTTCTACCCTTGCATGGTCCATGGACCTCAGCCTGCTAATGCTGACCCATCTAGTCTGCTATGGTGTCGTGAAGACAATCTCTTCAAGCGCAACTTCCAGTTTGCCAAAGAGTCTGCAAAGAAGAACAAGAAGGACCTTGGTCTAGACTTCAACCCGGGTCGATCTGCTCCTCGGGTTGATGGCACTCGTGATGCCGAACCCAATATCATCAGGCCTTTCTACAACCTCGACGGTCTCCTCACTCACATTTCTGTTCAGGGGGCCGCCGTGGAGCACTCTGCAGATGACGCTGATTCTGATGAAGCGCCTGCTCCTCCCAAGCCACAGAAGCAAAAGAAACCCAAGGCTTCAAAGCCCTCGGCTGCACCCAAAGCTTCACATCCAAAGCCACTGGCCACTGGCCACTGCACCTCCTGAAGCCAGTGTGCAGTCTGAAGATCTCTCTCGCATCTCCAAGACTGAGAAGAAGAAGAAGCCCATCCAGATTTCCGGTCAAGCACTGACCCCAGCTGCCGTTCTGAGGAACGAAAATGAAGCCATTGATCTGTTAAGTGACGACGATCTTGGCGATGATGCTCTTGAGCTGCTGATAAAGAGCAAGGAAGAGGCGGAGATATTCAATGATCTACCCCTGTTTGATGTGGATATCTTGAACAACTTCATTGATGAGTGGTTTGAAAACCCCAGCATCAACCTCGATGACCTTGAGCTTCCGATTGGCATCAGTGTCTCTTTCCACAGTGCCATTGCTACTGAGCTAGCTCTGGCTCAGACGATTGTTGAACTAAAGAACAAGCTTGATTATGAGATAGCTCAGTTCAATAGGAACATGGCAAACCTCAGCGTGGCTGATGTTCAAAGCTTCAAGCAGGCGCTGCATGAGCTCAAGGAGCAGTTTCACCAGAAACGCCGGGAAGCAAAAGGTTCAAGAGAGAGAATGAAGTATTTTGCGGAGAAAAGTGTTCAAGCTCACAATGAAGCAGAAAAGCACAAGGCTCTGGGGCGCCCTGGCCTCGACCCCAGAATGGCTGCTAAGAAGAAGAAGAAGCCTGTTGTGGCCCAAGCTGAAGCATCAAGGCAGGAAGAACCTCGCATTGTCTTCCCTACAAGTATGACAGGCTTGAAGCCTAAGGTCCCCATAGCTACTTCAGAACTCAAGAAAACAAGGGCAGCTGAAGCCGAAGCCCGAAAGCGACCAAGAAGAGAAGGACAAAGAAGAATGATCGGGCTGCTCCCACAGAGCCCCTTGTCGTCGAACCGATTTTAGTTGCTCGTCCCGCGTCCGAACACCGAGAGCGTCAGTTAATAGTTCATGAGCCTGCTTCCATAGAGGCTCCTGAAGCTGAAGACATTCCAGCTCCTGAAGCTGAAGACATTGGTCATCACGACAATGTAGAAGATGATGAAGTCCTTCCTCAGATTGAGCACCAAATGGTATCATCGCCTGTTCTCACGAACAGTGAGCTCATCAGCATTGGTCGTCCTCTGACGCCAATTGCTTAGGATGATTCATGGGCTGATCGCCCTCAAGACTCCCCCCGTCAAGAATCACCAAGTACTCCCCCACCTCAAGCCACCATTCAGGTGCCTGAAGATGATGACTTTGTGGTCAAGCCGACTCCCTCTCCAAAGGCGTTGCCCGCACTCCGCAGGCTTCACAAAGGACCAAGGCCACAAGTCACTCTATCGAGCGTTCCAGAAGGAGAAGAGCACCACGACTTAGTGGCACAACAAGTGTTCCCTTACGCCACTCCAACTGTGAACGTCTCAGAGTCCGAAGCAAAAGTTGTTGAAGACATTCCGGCTGCATCAGCCGATGATCAACAAGAACCATCAGAACCCCGTCAAGCAGAAGAGCGAGTTGCCACACCCCCTACCAACCAAGAAACTGTTCTCGAGGAGAACGAGTCTGTGCCAGACCCTCCAGCTACTCAAGTGGAGGTTGAAAACACTGAGGCAGCCACCCACAACGCTACTGAAGCCAATGACATTGTCATGGCTGAAGCTAATGCGGCACGTGAAGCGAATACGGTGCCTGAAGCCAATGCTGCACCTGAAGCAAATCCACAACTCGAAGACAATGCCGATGCTCCTGTACCACCTCCAAGGCCACACACTATTGAGATGGCATTTGATCGCGGCCAACCTGTCATGGTTCGCTGGCCTATTCTAGTTCCTCCTCCTGCTCCCGGACCTCAATTTGACTATCATGTGGAGCACACGCCTCAGGTCTAGAAGCCAAAACCAAGGTTGCCAAGGTTTCCAGGTACTGCAACTTCACCAGGATCTTTCAATGTGAATGGCTTCATAGCACACAACACCTTCTTTGATAGCGCCAAGAACCCATATTCCAAACCAAGAATATCATCTGATAGGTTTTGGAGCTATCATCAATGCAGTTACTACTATTGTGTTCTTTATGATCAAGGGCACATCTTTCCCCATATGCGTCTAGACTGTGAAGCTATTGCTGGCCTGCCCTGCTTAGAAGAAGCCCTTGATTGTTTCAGAGATGTTGGTCTGCTACAATTTGTGACTGATAAAGAGCACTGGAACAAAGAGTTTCTGCTACAATTCTATGCCACCCTCCACATTCGCGGCTACAACAGGGATCCAAAGATATGGATCCTTGAGTGGATGACAGGCGATGTACACCATGAAGCCAAAGCCCAAGATATAATTGAGCTTACTGCCCTGCCCACTCCTGGTGAACACTATGAACCAGGTTGTCAGCTGCACCAAAATGCTTTGGAGAGCATCTTCCAGAAGCCAGAGCCAAACATGAGCCAAATGCTGAGCATGATGAAGCCACTGCCACAAGACGCTGAATATCCAAAGGAGTTCTTTGTTGAAGACCTAGAGTATCTGCCCCACACTATTTATCATATCATCAGGCGAACTCTCTGGCCTATCAAACGACATTCTCCTACAGCGAAGCTTGACGGAGCAATGAAGACATTGGTTTTCTATATCTTCAATGGCATCAGCTTCAATGCTCAAGAGTTCTTCATTAGGCAATTGGCTGCATCCGACTCTGATATATTTGGTCTGAAGTTTTATGCTCCATGGGTAATGCGCCTTATCAAGCTTCACTCTGCTATCAACTATCAGCCTTCTGCGTGCAATCATCTCATATTCTTGCCAGAGGTTGATCTATCTGTCGAAGCCATATACCCAGAGCCTGCCAAGGTGTGACGCCCCGAGACCGTTGTGCCAGGTGTCATCCAGTTATTCGCTGTCGTTGCCATGTCATTTGCTTGCGTGTTGCTTTTCATCATGTCATCATGTGCATTCCATCATCATGTTTTTAAAACTTGCATCCGTCCTGGTCTCCTCGTTCCTTCCGTTGTCCGTTCTGAGCCCAACCACACTTGAATGCGCCCGCGGCATGTCCGAAATATTATTTTATAAGTGGCCGGAAAATGTTCTCGGAATGGGATGAGAGTTGACGTGTGGTCTTATTAAAGTGTAGATAGACCGCCTGTCAAGTTTCATCGCATTCGGAGTTCGTTTGACGCCCCAACGATTAACTATAGTGGCATTATAGCCGGTCTAACGTCGGACGTTTTCGGTCTCCGGAAACAGATGCCGGGCCCTCTCTCTCTCTTCTCCCCCTCGCAGTCTCTCCATAGCCCACCTAGTCCATCCTCCTTCCCCTCTTTGCTTCCGGAGTTGTCCGATGCGATCGCACGGTCCGAGACCCTCTCTGCTCAGTGCATCAAACCCCCTCGCGCGCGCGTCCGAAAAGTTGTCCCGGACCCGACCCGGACAGGCGTTACCGTTGTGTATGGATCATCCCCGAACATCTACAAAACATCTCCGTTTTGTTTATTAGACTTCCTAACCTATTTTTCTCAACCACTCGTTTTCGATCGTAGGATCCAGATTAGCCCCTAGCCAAACACCAACATACTATAAATATATAGTCCAACCCTAAATTTGAGGAGAGATGTCCCATCCTCCCAGCCGCCGCCGCCATTCCACCAAATCCCCCTCGAGATCTTGCCCGATCCACCCAATCGATCCTGTCTTCTCCTCTTTTTCCCCATCCCACCAACCAACAAATCCCATCTCTCCTTCTCAGATCGACTCTGTGCTCGATCCCGAACGGATCAAGGCGCTGCCTTCACTCCCGTGCCCGAGTGCCTGTTGGAGTTTAACCTCGCGCGGGCCTCGAACTTGTTCGCCGTCCCGAGCAGGAATGCTCGACCCCGAAGCTCCTCCTTCCCCGAAGCTCCTCCTCGTGCGCCCCCTCCTCGACTCTACGCGCCCCTACTCTGCTCGACCGGATCGGGAGGAGCCCGATCCCGAGCTTCCCCGACGCCCCACCGTTCCTTCGTCTTCGCCAAACCCCGCCGCCTCCAGTGAACGTCGCCGGTGAACCCAGGAGGTCCCCTGCCTCGCACCCTTTTTCTCCTTTTCTTGGATATTCGATTCCTATCACCGTCTCTCTCTCTAATCTCTCTGCTCTCTCTCCCATTGCCCACAGGAACGCCATGGCCTCCCCGTCGTACCTGCGGCGCCGTCACCCCATGTCCCTGAGCACCCCGTCGCTGCCTTGCCCGTTGACTTCTGCCGCGCTACTTCGCTCGCGTCGCCCCGGCCCCTTCCGCTCCATCCACGCGAGGTGAACGAGCGCACCAACGGTGTCCGTTGACCGCGCCGTTGCTCCCGCGTCGCCAGGCCCAGCCTCGTCCTCCCCGTCGTCAAGTCCACTGCCTGCGTCCTCTGCTTCCAGGACGAGAGCAGCGCGTCTCCAGCGCCTGTGTTGACCACGGCCTGCCCAGTTCCTTCGCCTCCTGGGCCTCAATCTAGCCGCGCGTGGGCCTCCTTGCCTCTCCAAGGCCCAGCCTGCCGACCTCTCTCCTCTCCACCGAACGGGCCAAGCCCATGGGTGAGCCTCACTACTGCGCCCCCTCCCACTGTTGGGCCAACCAGATCCGACCCGAGATGTATTTTTTTCCGCAGAATGTTTTAGCTAATTTCCTGAGTACTACCCGTTTTGCAGAATAGTCCCTAGAGTTCATGCATTTAATAATTCACAAATGGTGCATCGGATTAAAACAATTTAAATATGTAAAATGCATAGAATTTCATATAGTTTCATAATATGTCACTTTCACCCATGTTTAAAATGTTTAAAATGTTGTTTGTGTAACTTTGTCCATTTGCCATGCTAAAATGCTTTAATTCATAACTAAATAATCGTAACTCGGAATTTAATAAACTTTATATGTAAATGGGGTAGAAAAATGTCTAGTTTAACATGGTGTACTTGTTTTGCATGATTAAGAACTCTAAAATATGGTTTACAGCAGAACAGCACCAAACCTAATATATGCATATGGGGATTACCAGAATTGTTGTTCGTTGCTTCCGGCCTCATTTAACCTTGACTAGATACGTAGTTTTGCTTTGCTTCACCCTCTTGCCATGTTTAACAACATTTAATATTGTTGGGTACATAACCGAGAGAGAACTAAATAAGTCATGTGGTGTTCCGTCAATATGTAACTCCGTTGCATAATGAGCTCCACTTAATTTGTAGGATTGTTTGTGCACTTTAACATGCCATGCCTCATTAAACCGGACATGCATCATACTTGATTTTGCATCATGCCATGTTTATGTGGTGGTTGTTTTACTATGTTGTGTGCTTCTTTCTGGTGTTTGCTTCTTCGGGTTGGTCCGGTAACGTTGCGGTTGTGACGATTCATTCGATTACGCCCGTTTGTCTTCTTCATGGACTCGTTCTTCTTCCTTGCGGGATTTCAGGCAAGATGATCATACCCTCGAAATCACTTCTATCTTTGCTTGCTAGATGCTCGCTCTTTTGCTATGACTATGCTGCGATACCTACCACTTGCTTATCATGCCTCCCATATTGTTGAACCAAGCCTCTAACCCACCTTGTCCTAGCAAACCGTTGTTTGGCTATGTTACCGCTTTGCTCAGCCCCTCTTATAGCGTTGTTAGTTGCAGGTGAAGATTGAAGTTTGTTCCTTGTTGGAACATGGAGATGGTGTTCCTTGTTGGAACATGTTTACTTGTTGGGATATCACAATATATCTTATTTATTTAATGCATCTATATACTTGGTCAAGGGTGGAAGGCTCGGCCTTATGCCTGGTGTTTTGTTCCACTCTTGCTGCCCTAGTTTCTGTCATATCGGTGTTATGTTCCTGGATTTTGCGTTCCTTACGCGGTTGGGCTATTATGGGAACCCCTTGATAGTTCGCCTTGAGTAAAATTCCTCCAGCAATGCCCAACATTGGTTTTACCATTTGCCACCTAGCCTTTTCTTTTCCCTTGGGAGTCACGCTCCTGAGGGTCATCATTATTTTACCCCCCGGGCCAATGCTCCTCTAAGTGTTGGTCCAACCTGTCAGCTGTCGGTGGCCACCAGGGGCAACTCTGGGCTGGCCTACCCGTACCTAAGACAATCTGTGTGTGCCCTGAGAAAGAGATATGCGCAGATCCTATCGGGATTTGTCGGCACATTCGGGCGGTGTTGCTGGTTTAGTTTTACCCTGTCAAAATGTCTTGTAGAACCGGGATACTGAGTCTGATCGGAATGTCTTGGGAGGAGGTCTATTCCTCCGTTGACCGTGAGAGCTTGTCATGGGCTAAGTTGGGACACCCCTGCAGGGATTTGAACTTTCGAAAGTCGTGCCCACGGTTATGGGCAGATGGGAATTTGTTAATGTCCGGTTGTAGAAAACCTAAAGTTGACCTTAATTAAAATGGATCAACCACGTGTGTAACCGTGATGGTCTCTTCTCGGCGGGGTCCGGGAAGTGAACACGGTGTTGGAGTTATGCTTGACGTAGGTTGTTCTAGGATCACTTCTTGATCATAGTTTCTCAATCGTGCTTTGCCTTCTCTTCTCGCTCTCTTTTGCGTATGTTAGCCACCATATATGCTAGTCGCTTGCTGCAGCTCCACCTCATACCTTTTACCTTACCCATAAGCTTAAATAGTCTTGATCGCGAGGGTGCGAGATTGCTGAGTCCCCGTGACTCACAGATACTTCCAAAACCAGTTTGCAGGTGTCGTTGAGTCCGTGCGGGTGACGCAACCAAGCTCAGGAGGAGCTCGATGAAGATCTTGTCCTTTGTGTTGTTTCGTTCTAGTTGATCAGTAGTGGAGCCCGGTTGGGGTCGATCGGGGACCTTGTCGCATTTGGGGTTCTTCTTTTATTTTGGTTCCATAGTCGGACCTTGATTGTATTTGGATGATGTAATGCTTTATTCATGTAATTGTGTGAAGTGGCGATTGTAAGCCAACTATGTATCTCTTTCCCTTATGTATTACATGGGTTGTGTGAAGATTACCTCACTTGCGACATTGCTTTCAATGTGGTTATGCCTCTAAGTCGTGCTTCGACACGTGGGAGATATAGCCACATCGAGGGCGTTACAAGTTGGTAATCAGAGCCTTCCCCGACCTTTGGAGCCCCCACTGCTTGATCGTTTTTAGCAGCCGCTATTGAATCTAGAAAAATGTTTTGAGTCATTTAGGAATTATATATCGGAGATTTTAGGAATTCTTTTTACTTCCCAGTCTCCTCATCGCTCTGGTAAGGCATCCTGACGTAGAGTTTTGACTCTTCTCTTCTCAAATTTCACTAAAAAAAAATTAGGATCACGCGGGTATCTTGGAATCGTTCCGATGGTTTTGTGACGAGAACATTGTCTTGGTGCCTCCTGTCAGGGGTTTTGTGGCAGTGTCCCGGGGAGTTGAGCTCCGAGGTGTTGTCGTCACAATTTTATCGTTGCAGTTCTGGAATACCTGAGTTTAGTACGCCGACATCGAAAATCTCTTTTATGCAGTTCGTTGGTGAGATAACCTCGACGCCACCCAGTACTAGGGCGGGAGTTCGGGAGTATTGCCATAACTCGTATAACAGATGCTTTTCGAAGGTTGAGGTAGACGATTTCCGAAGGTTTCTTGGTTATGTGTTGAAGGATGGATACAGCTGGATGTAGGATTTGCTAGTTTTGGGTGAGATGCTTCCCCTGTATCCCCAACACCTGATTGCATAACTGGTAAAGTTTCAGGAGTTTATAAGTGGGAATTCAAGTAGCTCTTAGGTTTTCTTTCCAACGGATGTATGATATGAAATTGGGGTTCGACGTCTAGTGGTCCGCCTATTCACGGTCGGTTTTACAGTGGTCTCGTTGTGTCTTAAAGAGTCCTTGGCTATGCCGACTCGTGGACGCTTCGTATGTCATGTGCACTGCCTTGTACATGATGGTGCTGTATGATCGAGCCCATCTAGGCCCCACCACGAAAACTTCGGACGAAATCTCTATCATATGTTTGTTCCGGCTTATTCTGCAAGCCAATCCTTTGTTTTTGTTTTTGAGTTGTGGTATTCGAGTTGCTTCAATGTCAAGTGTTGATTCCATACCTTCCCCAAATGGTGTTCTCATACTCTGATGTGAGTACTAATCCTTCTCGGTCATCGAGATTGTGCTGTCAATCCTTTTCAACCGGCATGTTTTCTCTTCAAGTGGATCCGAACATTTCAACATCCGCAAGATCAAGTATCAGTTCTTCTCAACGGTGTTTGTTTCATCTGTCTCAAAGTTGCCTTTGTTTTTTTTCCGCCCACCCACCCCCTTTTCTTCGAGGACTCGGATTTCTTTATCAAGTATCCTTTCTGTGAAGTCTCTCCATCCTTTTTCCGTCAATATTCTTATCCGGTGATTCTTATGAAGATTCTAATGGAGCTTCAAGCTCATCATTCTCGGTTTTCTTTCTTCTCCGGTGGGTTCAATTCAAGCGTTGGTTTTGACCATAGTCCTTTCGTTTTTCCCAATACCTTCTCTTGTCGGTGCACCTCTAAATCATTAAATTTTCGTTATTCATTTGTTCCGGAGTGCTGAAGATATCTCGAAGATTCGTGTATCCACTCTTCTTTCATTCAAGCCATTTCGAGGATGTTATATCATTCAAGCCTTTTTATTCAACCGGTGCAATCTCTCTTTTCAAGTAATCCTTCAACGGTGTTTCTTTTGAGTGGGCCCTAACCCACAGGTCTTTTCCCAGGATCTTACCTGACTCTTCTTATTCTCCCGGAGTTAGTCTCAAATTCATTTCACAGTTTGATGTAAGAATGATTTGTCATCAGTCAAATGTCCTTCTCCAAGATCTTTCAAATTCTTTTCATCGTTGACTCAATCTCTTCGCTTTTGATTCTTATGGAGTGCCTAAACGATTCTTGATGGTGTTTCTCGTCGTCATTCTCATATTTTGAAGACCGAAGAAGAGTTTTACCTCCATATTTTATCCATTCTCTCAGAGATTCGTCATTCTAGCTTGTTGCCATCCTCTCACAATTGTTTTTGATTGTGAGAATTCTTTTCACCCATCCGGAGCAATGCAAGAGTCTTCTCAGTTTGTCATCTGGAGTCCATCAGTTCAGGATTATTCATTTCAGCTGTCAGCTCTCGTTCTCCAAATTTTACCGGTGCATCGATCAAATATCCTCTAATCAGTGCATGATCTCTTTGTTTTCTCATATATAAATTCTCTCAAGCATCTTCATTCATTTGCTAATTCTTCCCGGTGTTTCTTTATCTTTACTTCGTTCATTTTCAATTCTTACGGTGGTTCTTTCAAGAGTTCCTCTTCCTTCATTTATCATATTAATTCATTCGTTCTTCCAAACCCTTCCGGTGATTCGTTCAATACCTTCTCAAGTTTGCGCTATATCTCTCTTAATCCTTCCAACGGGAATAAGTTGTTTGCAATCCGTTGCTTGTCATCAATTTAAATTGGTGAAGGATTAGCATAACGTAATTCTTATTCTTGTTCATCCAAGCGATTAATTCCTTATTCCAGAGGTGCATCAACTTCTTGATTCCAATTGTGTTCAGCTTTTTCTTTTCTCGGAGTTTCAAGATCTCTCTTTTATCTCGTCGCAAGCTTCATCTAATCATTTCAAGGCTTCAACCTTATTCTTTTCATCCTTCACTTCTTTGTGATCATTCTTTTAACCGGAGTTCTTCATGAAGGTTCTACATGATGGTGCATCAAGGACTTATGTTCCTTCTCGAAGTGTTCATCGAGATTCTTTTCTAAGGAGCTCAAGCATTCTTCATCTTGTAATCTGGAGTGCAGTTCTTCCTATCTAATCTTTTGAGGTGGTATTATGTCATTCTTGATAATTTGAGTTCATGTTTCATGATTCACATGTTGTTAAGAATGAGGTATTTTAAATCCATCAATCTCGGCATTGGAATTATCTTGGGTTATATTTCACCTAAAGCCTTCCCTAAGGATTGTTGCTATTATGGTGCTCATAAATGACCCAAGTTCTTCTTTTACCCTCCCAGTGAAATATTTTCTCGTCTCCTTGTTCATATCAATCCAATTCTTTTTCCCGTGAGTGGCAGGTTGTCACCTCATAATCTGAGATGTATTCCATAAGACCATATCAAGATTATTCTTTTCATTGTTGGTTTTCCAACAATTCCGTTCTAGCATTTGTTGTAAGCGTGCTCTTGTTTTTCCCTTCGTTCATTCCATTCTTACTTTTGTTCCGGAGGCATTGTGTTGCTGCTCTATTCAAACCTTCTTCTTGTTCTTGTCAGGATCCTGTTCTTTTCTTGGTTTATCAATTTAACCGGAGTGATGTGCCCTTTTGCTCAAGTTCTTTTCATTTTATCAAGTTTTTGACTTCCGTTTCAACCGGAGTGTTGCCCGAAGTTGTTCTTCCTTGTTCCTCTTTTCTAACGGAGTGTTTTCAACTTCGTTCATCTCCGTTGTATTCCTTTATCGAGATGGCTTAACCTTTTCAAGGTTCTTTGGTTTCACTCATTGGTCAAAGAAGCAACTTAGTTTTACCTCTTCTCTTCCTTTTCCGTTTCCCTCCGGTGACATTCTAGATCTCGGGACGAGATCCTCTCATAGTGGTGGAGTGTTGTGACGCCCCGAGACCGTTGTGCCAGGTGTCGTCCAGTTATTCGCTGTCGTTGCAATGTCATTTTCTTGCGTGTTGCTTTTCATCATGTCATCATGTGCATTGCATCATCATGTTTTTAAAACTTGCATCCGTCCCGGTCTCCTCGTTCCTTTTGTTGTCCGTTCTGAGCCCAACCACACTTGCGCGCGCCCGCGGCATGTCCGAAATATTATTTTATAAGTGGCCGGAAAATGTTCCCGGAATGGGATGAGAGTTGATGTGTGGTCTTATTATAGTGTAGATAGACCGCCTGTCATGTTTCATCGCATTCGGAGTTCGTTTGATGCCCCAACGATTAACTATAGCGGCATTATAGCCGGTCTAACGTCGGACGTTTTCGGTCTCCGGAAACAGATGTCGGGCCCTCTCTCTCTCTTCTCCCCCTCGCAGTCTCTCCACAGCCCACCTAGTCCATCCTCCTTCCCCTCTTCACTTCCGGAGTTGTCCGATGCGATCGCACGGTCCGAGACCCTCTCTGCTCAGTGCATCAAACCCCCTCGCGCGCGCGTCCGAAAAGTTGTCCCGGACCCGACCCGGACAGGCGTTACCATTGTGTCCGGATCATCCCCGAACATCTACAAAACATCTCCGTTTTGTTTATTAGACTTCCTAACCTATTTTTCTCAACCGCTCATTTTCGATCGTAGGATCCAGATTAGCCCCTAGCCAAACACCCACATACTATAAATATATAGTCCAACCCTAAATTTGAGGAGAGATGTCCCATCCTCCCAGCCGCCGCCGCCATTCCACCAAATCCCCCTCGAGATCTTGCCCGGTCCACCCAATCGATCCTGTCTTCTCCTCTTTTTCCCCATCCCACCAACCAACAAACCCCATCTCTCCTTCTCAGATCGACTCTGCGTTCGATCCCGAACGGATCAAGGCGCTGCCTTCGCTCCCGTTCCCGAGTGCCTGCTGGAGTTTAACCTCGCGCGGGCCTCGAACTTGTTCGCCGTCCCGAGCAGGAACGCTCGACCCCGAAGCTCCTCCTTCCCCGAAGCTCCTCCTCGTGCGCCCCCTCCTCGACTCTGCGCGCCCCTACTCTGCTCGACCGGATCGGCAGGAGCCCGATCCCGAGCTTCCCCGATGCCCCACCGTTCCATCGTCTTCGCCAAACCCTGCCGCCTCCAGTGAACGTCGCCGGTGAACCCAGGAGGTCCCCTGCCTCGCACCCTTTTTCTCCTTTTCTTGGATCTCCGATTCCTCTCACCGTCTCTCTCTCTAATCTCTCTGCTCTCTCTCCCGTTGCCCACAGGAACGCCATGGCATCCCCGTCGTACCTGCGCCGCCGTGACCCCATGTCCCTGAGCACCCCGTCGCTGCCTTGCCCGTTGATTTCTGCCGCACTGCTTCGCTCGCATCGCCCCGGCCCCTTCCGCTCCATCCACGCGAGGTGAACGAGCGCACCAGCGGCGTCCGTTGACCGCGTCGTTGCTCCCGCGTCGCCAGGCCCAGCCTCGTCCTCCCCGTTGTCAAGTCCGCCGCCTGCGTCCTCTGCTTCCAGGACGAGAGCAGCGCGTCTCCAGCGCCTGTGTTGACCACGGCCTGCCCAGTTCCTTCGCCTCCTGGGCCTCAATCTAGCCGCGCGTGGGCCTCCTTGCCTCTCCAAGGCCCAGCCTGCCGACCTCTCTCCTCTCCACCGAACGAGCCAAGCCCATGGGTGAGCCTCACTGCTGCGCCCCCTCCCACTGTTGGGCCAACCAGATCCGGCCCGAGATGTATTTTTTTTCCGCAGAACGTTTTAGCTAATTTCCTGAGTACTACCCGTTTTGCAGAATAGTCCCTAGAGTTCATGCATTTAATAACTCACAAATGGCGCATCGGATTAAAACAATTTAAATATGTAAAATGCTTAGAATTTCATATAGTTTCATAATATGTCATTTTCACCCATGTTTAAAATGTTTAAAATGTTGTTTGTGTAACTTTGTCCATTTGCCATGCTAAAATGCTTTAATTCATAACTAAATAACCGTAACTCGGAATTTAATAAACTTTATATGTAAATGGGGTAGAAAAATGTCTAGTTTAACATGGTGTACTTGTTTTGCATGATTAAGAACTCTAAAATATGGTTTAGGGCAGAACAGCACCAAACCTAATATATGCATATGGGGATTACCGGAATTGTTGTTCGTTGCTTCCGGCCTCATTTAACCTTGACTAGATAGGTAGTTTTGCTTTGCTTTACCCTCTTGCCATGTTTAACAACATTTAATATTGTTGGGTACATAACCGAGAGAGAACTAAATAAGTCATGTGGTGTTTCGTCAATATGTAACTCCGTTGCATAATGAGCTCCACTTAATTTGTAGGATTGTTTGTGCACTTTGCCATGCCATGCCTCATTAAACCGGACATGCATCATACTTGATTTTGCATCATGCCATGTTTATGTGGTGGTTGTTTTACTATGTTGTGTGCTTCTTTCCAGTGTTTGCTTCTTCGGGTTGGTCCGGTAACGTCGCGGTTGTGAGGATTCGTTCGATTTCGCCCGTTTGTCTTCTTCATGGACTCATTCTTCTTCCTTGCGGGATTTCAGGCAAGATGATCATACCCTCGAAATCACTTCTATCTTTGCTTGCTAGATGCTCACTCTTTTGCTATGCCTATGCTGCGATACCTACCACTTGCTTATCATGCCTCCCATATTGTTGAACCAAGCCTCTAACCCACCTTGTCCTAGCAAACCGTTGTTTGGCTATGTTACCGCTTTGCTTAGCCCCTCTTATAGCGTTGTTAGTTGCAGGTGAAGATTGAAGTTTGTTCCTTGTTGGAACATGGAGATGTTGTTCCTTGTTGGAACATGTTTACTTGTTGGGATATCACAATATATCTTATTTATTTAATGCATCTATATACTTGGTAAAGGGTGGAAGGCTCGGCCTTATGCCTGGTGTTTTGTTCCACTCTTGCTGCCCTAGTTTCCGTCATATCGGTGTTATGTTCCCGGATTTTGCGTTCCTTACGCGGTTGGGCTATTATGGGAACTCCTTGATAGTTCGCCTTGAGTAAAACTCCTCCAGCAATGCCCAACATTGGTTTTACCATTTGCCACCTAGCCTTTTCTTTTCCCTTGGGAGTCGCGCTCTTGAGGGTCATCATTATTTTACCCCCCGGGCCAGTGCTCCTCTGAGTGTTGGTCCAACCTGTCAGCTGTCGGTGGCCACCAGGGGAAACTCTGGGCTGGCCTACCCATACCTAAGACAATATGTATGTGCCCTGAGAAAGAGATATGTGCAGCTCCTATCGGGATTTGTCGGCACATTCGGGCGGTGTTGCTGGTTTAGTTTTACCCTGTCGAAATGTCTTGTAGAACCGGGATACCGAGTCTGATCGGAATGTCTCGGGAGGAGGTCTATTCCTCCATTGACCGTGAAAGCTTGTCATGGGCTAAGTTGGGACACCCCTGCAGGGATTTGAACTTTCGAAAGCCGTGCCCGCGGTTATGGGCAGATGGGAATTTGTTAATGTTCGGGTGTAGAAAACCTGAAGTTGACCTTAATTAAAATGGATCAACCGCGTGTGTAACCGTGATGGTCTCTTCTCGGCGGGGTCCGGGAAGTGAACACGGTGTTGGAGTTATGCTTGACGTAGGTTGTTCTAGGATCACTTCTTGATCATAGTTTCTCGATCGTGCTTTGCCTTCTCTTCTCGCTCTCTTTTGCGTATGTTAGCCACCATATATGCTAGTCGCTTGCTGCAGCTCCACCTCATACCTTTTACCTTACCCATAAGCTTAAATAGTCTTGATCGTGAGGGTGCGAGATTGTTGAGTCCCCGTGACTCACAGATACTTCCAAAACCAGTTTGCAGGTGCCGTTGAGTCCGTGCAGGTGACGCAACCAAGCTCAGGAGGAGCTCGATGAAGATCTTGTCCTTTGTGTTGTTTCGTTCTAGTTGATCAGTAGTAGAGCCCAGTTGGGGTCGAACGGGGACCTTGTCGCATTTGGGGTTCTTCTTTTATTTTGGTTCCGTAGTCGGACCTTGATTGTATTTGGATGATGTAATTCTTTATTCATGTAATTGTGTGAAGTGGCGATTGTAAGCCAACTATGTATCTCTTTCCCTTATGTATTACATGGGTTGTGTGAAGATTACATCACTTGCGACATTGCTTTCAATGTGGTTATGCCTCTAAGTCATGCTTCGACACGTGGGAGATATAGCCGCATCGAGGGCGTTACACAAGGAGCCAATTTATCTTCACAACATCGATCGTCAAAGTTTCACTCAACCCATTGAAGGAGTTCTTGCTGCAACTCGTGTTCATCCTTTGGCTGGAAATACACGTGCCCCTCGTGCCCATACTGAAGCCACTAAAAGCACAATTGCCCAAAGGCCTCGAAAGCGATCTCGTGTTCTTAATGACCGAGAGCTTCTCGTCGCCCCGCATCAAAAACAGGATAAGCATCATGACTGGCTCAAGCGTCAGCTGCATAGTCTCTTGGTGAATGTCAATCGCATTCGCAACCTTGCCACCAAGAATGCATTTTTCACTCATGAAACCCGTCGGCGGTCGTGGAAGAGTCTGACATTGTTGAGCTCTAAAGATGATCTCCAACAAGATGGCTTTGCTGAGAGATTCAAGTTTGATTCCACTCCTCCCAGGAATGCTCACCTGCGTCGGACTCCCTCACTTGAAGACTCTGACTATTCCTCCTCAGATGCAACTGTTAATGCCAGAGTCGTTGATGACCAAGATGATGCTACTTCACCACCTCCAACTTCGGCGCGTATCGACACTGCACCAAGTTCTTCTGCACCACCAAACCTCAACAACGACCCTGTTGCTTCACCTACTCCTCATGGGAACGAGTAGAGGCTCTATGTCTTCAAACCTTTTTGGTCCTTACTAACAAAAGGGGGAAAAGCATATGAGTTGATAGTCTTCAAGCGGGTCCATATGGGTGGTTGCTATACTTTTGCCAAGTGCTTACAACTCTCGCTTTTGATACATTTGGTTCTTTTGAGTTGTAACACTTAAACTTGATGGTCGTCTACTACCTTTTTGTCAACTTATGTGATGCGATGATAAATTCTGCATGTGCAACGATAAATTCCGCACAAAGTCATTTTGCAGACGTCCATTTATCATTATGCATGTCATTATCTTCGTTATATCTTCTCATGCATGATGAATTGTCTTCATAATTTGAAGAGGATCTCCACAAGTACAACCTGCCATGTGCATTTGCATTCGAAAGCAAAATACTTATATGCACATCTTCAGGGGGGGCCTTTTGCTACTTATGAAGACAATACCTCAATCCTTTACAATTTCACATACTTTTATCCTCGTTGAAAACTTCAACCAGTTTGTCATCAATCACCAAAAAGGGGGAGATTGTAAGTGCATCTAGTGCCACCCCTAGTTGGTTTTGGAGTATTGACGACAAACCTGGTTGAGGGACTAATGTGTTTGTGAGAATTGCAGGATAACACAGGTAGTAGTCCCTCATTGATTCGGTTTACCTACCGGAGATGACCCCTAAAAATGTGTGAAGACATTGAAGATAATGGTGGTATGTGAAGATATTCACATTGAAGACTATGACATGAGAAGACATCGCATGAAGTCTTTGGAGAGCAAAGACATAGTTGTTTCATAGTTTCATTTTCTTCTTTGTTGAGTCATAGGAACCACCGTACTGTTAAGTGGGGTCCAAGTGAACAAAGTCAGAGTGACTAAAGTGATGCTCAACCAAATCCTAAGTCTTCGAGCGAAGACAATGAGAGCAAATCTTATCCAGAGCTGGATGAGTCAGCTTTACTTGTAGCCCAAGTCAAGCTGTCGCGTGTGTTTGAAATTTGACCCTTGGAACACATGTCAAGTTCCTTAGTGACCCAGGGTCATTTCGGACAAATCAGGTCAGGTTGCCTAGTGTCTATAAATAGCCTACCCCCTACACCATAAATTGGTGGCTGCTCAGAGTTAGTGCACGGCTTTTGTCGTTTGAGAGCAACCCACCTCCGAAGCCTTTGAGAGAGAGAGAGAGAGATCCTTCGGAGGACAAAGCCCAAAACACCCAGAGCCCAAAGAGTGTTTGGCATCACTGAAGTCTTCCTGTCCGCGTGACCTGAATACTTGTTACACTTGAGGACTGTGAATCCTCTAGCCGGTTATGCGTCGCGTTCTGAGCATCCAAGAGTCATTGTGGATCGCCGGTGAACGAAGTCTGTGAAGGTTTGGAAGTCTACCTTGAAGACTTACCTGAGTGATTGTGCGAGGACTAAGTGTCCTTAGCTCAAGGGGAATAAGGTGAAGACACGGTCTTCTGAGTTAAATCTCAGCCTCCCTAACCAGACGTACAGTTGTCACAGCAACTGGAACTGGTCCAACAAATCCTTGTCCTCACCAAGCGACTGGTTCTATCTTCTCCCTTTCTTTATTTACAGTTTGTCTTCGTGAAGTCATTACCTGCCTGTGTTACCTGGTTGACTTCACTGTGTGACTTCTATTGTTGTTTGGCTTCATACTATCTTCCATCCTGATCATCACTACCTAGCTACTATTAGTCTTCATGCTTTCACTTCATTGAATACTTGACTATGGCTTGCCTAGTGTAGTCTACCTTCTGATACATGTCAATAGGTTCATTTCTACTATTTGTCTTCGAAACTCCCATGTTTTGAAGACGTCATAAAAATCGCCTATTCACCCCCCCCCCCCCCTAGTCGATCACTAGCACTTTCAATTTCCCTCAGTTTTTGAGAACCAAGGTATCAATCCAGTAGGAGACTACACGCAAGTCCCTCATACCTACACAAACAAATAAGAACCTCGCAACCAACACGATAAAGGGGTTATCAATCCTTCACGGTCACTTACGAGAGTGAGATCTGATAGAGATAATACTGATAAGATAAATATTTTTGGTATTTTTATGATATAGATTGAAAGTAAAGATTGCAAAATAAACGATGCTAGAAATAAATTGTTGACGGGAGATTAATATAATGGAGAATAGACCCCGGGGGCCATAGGTTTCACTAGTGGATTCTCTCAAGATAGCATAAGTATTACGGTGGGTGAACAAATTACTGTCGAGCAATTGATAGAAAAGCGAATAATTATGAGAATATCTAGGCATGATCATGTATATAGGCATCACGTCCGTGACAAGTAGACCGACTCCTGCCTGCATATACTACTATTACTCCACACATCGACCGCTACCCAGCATGCATCTAGAGTATTAAGTTCATAAGAACAGAGTAACACATTAGGTAAGATGACATGATGTAGAGGGATAAGCTCAAGCAGTATGATATAAACCCCATCTTTTTTATCCTCGATGGCAACAATACAATACGTGTCGTTTCCCTTTCTTTCACTGGGATCGAGCACCGCAAGATTGAACCCAAAGCTAAGCACTTCTCCCATTGCAAGAAAGATCAATCTAGTAGGCCAAACCAAACTGATAATTCGAAGAGACTTGCAAAGATAACCAATCATACATAAACGATTTCAGAGAAGAATCAAATATTGTTCAAAGATAGACTTGATCATAAACCCACAATTCATCGGATCTCGGCAAACACACTGCAAAAAGAGTTACATCGAATAGATCTCCAAGAAGATCGAGGAGAACTTTGTATTGAGATTCAAAGAGAGAGAATAAGCCATCTAGCTAATAGCTATGGACCCGAAGGTCTGAAGTAAACTACTCACACATCATCGGAGGGGCCATGGAGTTGATGTAGAGGCCCTTCGTGATCGATGCCCCCTCCGGTGGAGCTCCAGAAAAGGCCCCAAGATGGGATCTCTTGGGTACAGAAGGTTGTGGCGGTGGAAATAGGGTTTCGTGGTGCTCCTGGATGTTTTCGGGGTATATGAACATATATAGGAAAAAGAAGTAGGTCGGTGGAGCCACGAGGGGGGAGGGTGCGCCCAAGGGGTAGGCGCGCCCCCTGCCACGTGGCCTCCTCGTTGGTTGCTTGACGTCCACTCCAAGTCCCCTGGATCACGTTTGTTCCAAAAATAACTCTCCCGAAGGTTTTATTCCGTTTGGATTCCGTTTGATATTCCTTTTCTGCGAAACACTGAAATAGGCACACACAAAATAGCAATTTGCACTGGGCCTTGGGTTAGTAGGTTAGTCCCAAAAATAATATAAAAGTGCAAAGTAAAGCCCATGAACATCCAAAACAGATAATATAATAGCATGGAACAATAAAAATTATAGATACATTGGAGACGTATCAATAGCAATACTAGGTTCAACTTTAATTTTCTCAGAGGGTGTAGGTGTTCTAGTATTACTCTTACAAATCACAGTTGAAGCTTTAGCATGATCCTTTATTCTAGTAGGGAAAGGTGGTTTCTCAATATAAGAAGTAGGAACAACAGGATCAACATTATAAGTGATAGTATTTTCTTCAACTTTAATAGGTGCAACTACTTTTACTTCAATGGGAGGATTCTATTTAAACCACTTCTCCTTAGGGAGATCAACATGAGTAGCAAAAGATTCACAGAAAGAAGCTACTATCTCAGAGTCAGGTCCATATTTAGTGCTAAATTCACGAAAGGCATCGGTATCCATAAAAGATTTAACACAATCAAACTTTGGGGTTATACCTGACTCCTTACCTTCGTCGAGATCCCAATCTTCAGAGTTGCATTTAATTCTTTCCAATAAGTGCCATTTGAATTCAATAGTCTTCATCATAAAAAAATCAGTACAAGAAGTATCGAGCATGGAACGATTATTGAGAGAAAGTCGAGCATAAAATTTTTGAATAATAATTTCTCTTGAGAGCTCATGATTGGCGCATGAATATAACATTGACTTAAGCCTCCCCGAAGCTTGAGAGATGCTTTCTCCTTCGCGAGGCCAAAAATTATATATATAATTACGATCACGATGAACAAGATGCATAAGATAAAACTTCTGATGAAATTCCAATTTCAATCGGTTGTAGTTCCATGATCTCATATCATCACATAGCCTAAACCATGCCAATGCCTTTCCCTTCAAAGATAAAGGGAAGACCTTCTTCTTGATAACATCCTTGGGCATACCTGCAAGCTTAAATAATCCACAAACTTCATCCACATAGATTAGGTGCAAATCGGGATGTAATGTTCTATCACCTGTGAAAGGATTAGCTAGCAGTTTCTCTATCATACCCGAAGGAATTTCAAAGTAAACATTTTCAGTAGGTTCGGTAGGTTGAGGAGCAACTCTTTGCTCTACTGGTCGGGGTGAAGATACCCCGAACAAGCCCCTCAAAAGATTATGTTCCATAGTAACAAGTGACAGTGAATTTCAGCACACTATATAAATTTTTCCTTACCAAATTCCACCTACCAAAGGCGCTTCACTCCCCGGCAACGGTGCCAGAAAAGAGTCTTGATGACCCACAAGTATATGTGATCTATCGTAGTTCTTTCGATAAGTAAGAGTGTCGAACCCAACAAGGAGCAGAAGGAAATGATAAGCAGTTTTCAGTAAGGTATTCTCTGCAAGCAATGAAATTATCGATAACAGATAGTTTTGTGATAAGGTAATTTGTAATAGGTAACAAGTAATAAAAGCAAATAAGGTGTAGAAAGATGGCCCAATCCTTTTTGTAGCAAAGGACAAGCCTGGACAAACTCTTATATAAAGGAAAGCGCTCCCGAGGACACATTGGAATTATCGTCAAGCTAGTTTTCATCATGTTCATATGATTCACGTTCGGTACTTTGATAATTTGATATGTGGGTGGACCGGCGCTTGGGTACCGCCCTTCCTTGGACAAGCATCCCACTTATGATTAATCCCTATTGCAAGCATCCGCAACTACAAAAGAAGTATTAAGGTAAACCTAACCATAGCATGAAACATATGGATCCAAATCATCCCCTTACGAAGCAACTCATAAACTAGGGTTTAAGCTTCTGTCACTCTAGCAACCCATCATCTACTTATTGCTTCCCAATGCCTCCCCCTAGGCCCAAACAATGGTGAAGTGTCATGTAGTCGACGTTCACATGACACCACTAGAGGAAAGACAACATACATCTCATCAAAATATCGAACGAATACCAAATTCACATGACTACTTATAGCAAGACTTCTCCCATGTCCTCAGGAACAAACGTAACTACTCACAAATCATATTCATGTTCATAATCAGAGGGGTATCAATATGCATAAAGGATCTGAACATATGATCTTCCACCGAATAAACCAACTAGCATCAACTACAAGGAGTAATCAACACTACTAGCAACCCACAGGTTCCAATCTGAGGTTTTGAGACAAAGATTGGATACAAGATATGAACTAGGGTTTGAGATGAGATGGTGCTGGTGAAGATGTTGATGGAGATTGACCCCCTCCCGATGAGAGGATCAATGGTGATGACGATGGTGATGATTTCCCCCTCCTGGAGGGAAGTTTCCCCGGCAGAACAGCTCCGCCGGAGCCCTAGATTGGTTCCGCCACGATTCCGCCTCGTGGCGGCGGAGTTTCGTCCCGTGAGCTTGCTTATGATTTTTTTCCCGGACGAAAGACCTCATATAGCAGAAGATGGGCACCAGAGGGCTGCCAGGGGGCCCACGAGGCAGGGGGCGCGCCCCCCACCCTCGTAGATGGTGGGTGGCCCCCCTCTGGTACTTCCTTCGCCCAATATTTTTTTTATATTCCGAAACGTGCTCCCGTGAAGTTTCAGGACTTTTGGAGATGTGTAGAATAGGTCTGTAATATTTGCTCCTTTTCCAACCCAGAATTCCGGCTGTCGGCATTCTCCCTCTTCATGTAAACCTTGTAAAATAAGAGAGAATAGGCATAAGTATTGTGATAACAGCCCATAATGCAATAAATATCGATATAAAAGCATGATGCAAAATTGACGTATCAGATCCCAACAACTCTATGTTTTGTGGGCGATGGGATCTTTAGGGGGTGGGAGATTGCTTTCTAGGGTCCCATGTAAACAGGGGTTCAAGAGCTAGGGTTTGTCGCACAAATGAGGAAGTTTTATCCCAAACCGTTCAATGGCACGTCATCATGACGTTTATAGCCCAGTTAGCCTCATTATAGTCAAAACCACTATCGATATGACGCAAACCACTCTAGGGCTAAATCGGATTTATTAACTTTAGGGTCCAAATCACATGGTTTTTGACTGGGTATGACTATTGAAGTGGATTTGAGGGTGGAAAGTATATTTTCCTCTTTTTTGCCCCCAAAACTATCAAACTCTTTTTTTGGAAGAAATGATTTTTCAGTGGGGTTGTAAATGCATCTAGTGCCACCCCTAGTTGGTTTTGGAGTATTGACAACAAACATGGTTGAGGGACTAATGTGTTTGTGAGAATTGCAGGATAACACAGGTAGTAGTCCCTCATTGATTCGGTTTACCTACCAGAGATGACCCCTAAAAATGTATGAAGACATTGAAGACAATGGTGGTTCGTGAAGACATTAACGTTGAAGATAATGACGATGAAGACATTCACTTGAAGACTATGGAGTGCGAAGACATAGTTGTTTCGTAGTTTCATTTTCTTCTTTGTTGAGTTATAGGAACCACCGTACTGTTAAGTGGGGTCCAAGTGAACAAAGTCAGATGACTGAAGTGATGCTCAACCAAAATCCTATGTCTTCGAGCGAAGACAATGAGAGCAAATCTTATCCAGAGTTGGATAAGTCATCTTTGCTTGTAGCCCAAGGCAAGCTGCCGCGTGTGTTTGAAATCCGACCGTTGGACACGTGTTGGTTCCTTAGTGGCCCAAGGTCATTTCGGACATATCATGTCGGGTTGCCTCCTGGCTATAAATAGCCCACCCCCTACACCATAAATTGGTGGCTGCTCAGAGTTAGTGCATGACTTTTATCGTTTGAGACCAACCCACCTCTGAAGTCTTTGAGAGAGAGAGATCCTTGCGAGGACAAAGCCCAGAACACACAAAGCCAAAGAGTGTTAGGCATGACTGAAGTCTTTCTGTCTGCGTGACCTGAAGACTTGTTACACTCGAGGACTGTGCATCCTCCAGCCGGTTAGGCGTCACGTTTTGAGGATCCAAGAGTCATTGTGGATCGCTGGTGAACAAAGTCTGTGAAGGTTTGGAAGTCTACCTTGGAGACTTACCAGAGTGATTGGGCGAGGACTGGGTGTCCTTAGCTCAAGGGGAATAAGGTGAAGACACTGTCTTCTGAGTTCAATCTCAGCCTCCCTAAACAGACGTACAATTGTCACAACAACTGGAACTGGTATACCAAATCATTGTCTTCACCAAGCTACTGGTTCTATCCCCTGCCTTCTTTATATTTCAGTTCGTCTTCATGAAGTCATTGTTTGCTTGCATGGTCTGTTTGACTTCACTGTGTGAAGACTAATACATGTTTGGCTTCATACTCTCTTCCATTTCGATCCGCATTACCTAGCTACTATTAGTCTTCGCGCTTTCTCTATATTGCTTACTTGACTATCGCATGTCTAGTGTAGTTCATCTTCCGTTGTATCATATAGGCTCAATTACTTGTTTGTCTCAAAGACCTCGTGTTTTGAAGACTTTCTTAAAAATCGCCTATTCACCCCCCCTCTAGTCGATAACTAGCACTTTTAGGGTGACGCATGGGCCCATTCATTCATGGACTAAGCCACTTTGCAGAGTTCAGCGCTCCACTTCAGTTAGTTTCTAGTGTGTTTTTCTAAAATTAACAGTATGCTCTTGTTTCAACATAAAAAATAAGAATATAGTTTTGGAAAACATGAACAGAAATTATGGGAAAATGTAAGCATTTTTCAAAACATGTTTATGATTTTGGTAAAGATATGTGTGAACATTTTTTGGGGGAAAACACAATCATTTTTAGAGAAATGTGAACATATTTTAAATTTGTGATTGTTTTTCTAAAACATGAACGTTTTTGTAGAATCGTCCTTTTTGAAATTCCATTTTTATAAATTATCTTTTCTAAAAAAAATCAAACAGTTTTTGTAATTTGTGATAAATAAAACAATAGAAAAAAAGACCATACCGAAACCTTTATAAAGGTTCCAAAACCAGATTCCGACAGGCCTATAATTGGCCTTTCCCACCTGTAGGTGGCTCTATGCGAAATGTCGATACCTTGTGGCACGAAGCGATAAATAGAAATCGCCTTTTATACTCAGTTTTTCAATTGAGATTATCTATTGAGTAGGTCTTTGTTACATCATCAGTAAATCCACTAAAGGTTGTTGCAAGTCCCATTTTTAAAAATAATAATAAATGAAGGTTTTACCTCCTGTTGCCAAAGCAGGGATGGTTGAGGCCTTAGGTTGGTCGTAAGTGGTAGTATCATAGTTAGTATTATGCATGCCAACTATGCAATTTTGATGAATTGTCATAGACTTAAATGAAGATAGAGAGGATTGAGTATCATATCATGATACTGTATCATAACAAATGCTATGCTACTATGGGTCATGCATGACAACAACATAAAGTACTACGTGATACTAATATATGATACTATGCATTAGAGAGACAATATCATACACTAGTATCATATGCATGATACTAGTATATGATACTCCTCATTACAACCAGGCTTAGCGATGCAACATGATCTACTCAATCTCTTCAAGTTGGGTGCCACAATCGTGCAAGCCAAGTAAGACTCTTTAGAGGGGGGGGTTCCCCACAATTGACTCTTTGGAATTTTTTTGAACTTATGGCACACTTTATTCAATCAAATCAAATAGCTGTTACATCACTAACAATTTCAGCTAGGATAATTTGTGGAGGATTACCCTCCCAAGAAATTACAGAATTAGAATCATAGGAACTCCTAGCGAGTTTGTGTGCCACCTTGTTTCCTTCCCTTGGACAGTGAGAGTAGAAGACCGAACCAATACTTTGAGCTAAATGAAAACACTCGTTCAGAGAGTAACAAAATAAGGACTCACAATATCAACTTCCCCCTTGCATGCCTGGATAATCTCAAGACAATCAGATTCGAAGATTACATTTGAGCATCCCCACTGGTCCGCTAGCTCCATACCATTCTTCAACGCCAAAGCTCACGCTGCAGCGGCATCAAGCACACGCGTAAAGAGAGTTGTCGACCCAGTAAGAGCCTCACCCAAGTGGTTTTGAAGAACCGTTATTGTGGCTCCGCTTCCATCTTCCATGAAGCATGCATCCACGGTCACTTTATAAAGATTTTGAATAGGTTTAGACCATTTAACATCAGGAACACTTGTCGCACTCCTAGAGCCAGCATAATTGGTCGTTATCGCATGTATGGCCAGTGTTGTTTTGGAAGGAATGGCCAAACCTTCGCCCTTCACAGCTTCCCTTCTCTGCCATCAGATGTACCAAGCTCCAACCAGATAGACTCTTGGAAGCCAAGATGTTGCGGTGTGGTTGAATTACGCCTTTTATCTGTGAGGATATTCCCAAGCACGACACTACCAGATCCGTTAGAAACAAGGGCTTGGGCAATTGTTTCCTGAAGACCCTAAGATTTTCATTTAGCTCGAACACATGTAAACATGAGGTGTCGCAAGTCTTTAGCTCCCCCTTACAAACAGGACATTGTCCAGATACCGGCATATGACGATTCGCAAGGACTGACATACCCGGTATCATCGCATTTAAAACCTTTCAACCAAAATCTTTATTTTAATGCATGTACGGAGAATATAGCCTTTTCTAAAAAAATTGCCAATCCAATTATCATCTGTCATGGCAGAGAGACAACAGAAATAACAAAAAATTACAACCAGGTCCATATCAACAAACCCTGATGAAGGCCTGTCGTCATCATTTCTCTCTCATCGGAGCAGGACAAACTTTATTGTAGTAAAGAATGAGGAATTCAGAGAGGGGACGTCCTGAACGCAGCGACATCTGCTCGCTGCAATCTGACCACGTTAATTGGCATTACGAGTGAAATACCATCGTAGGTCTGCAGGGCGACTGACTTGTCAGATGAAGCTAGTCCACAAAAAGGTTGACACGGTCTGAGATATTCCAATTATTTATTGTGGCGGCTGGTTGGTGGTTGGCCATGATTTGCCCCTTGCATGCCCGCGTGCTGTCCTTGACTATGCCTCGTACGCGTTTTTCAGGATCGGCCTCGTACACTCACGCGTACATCGGTGTACTGCTAACGAAAGATCAGGGCTTCATGTTGAATTAATAGTTCTTACACGGTAGATCTTTAATTTTATTCAGTAGCGGTCGGACTCGGCTTGACGAGTAGCACGACGAGAGTGAACAGGCATAGCATTAGTGTGTTCTTGTGCCTGCGTATGTTCTACAGTGTTTTTTTGTTGCATAGAATATGTTCTACAGTGATGCCCACTCATGTAATGAAGAACGCGTTTGATCCTACCAAAGCCAAAAATCACATGGTCCGTGGTTCTGCACGTCCAAAACAAACAAGCAAAACAGTTGTTGTCAAACATAAAATGCAGTCGCATGGCCAATGGACATGTGCATGTTAAATGAGGAAGCAAGAAATTACGTTATGCACTGTCGCAATGGCACTCAACTATGGTATCTGTGTTCATACTGCCAGAAACGAAAAGGCCCATGCCAGGGGCAACGGTCAGCTCAATACTGACATTTGGAGCATGTACTTGCCTTTGTGTCATACCGCCAGCATGTTCACCTCTAATACTACATAAATACTCTGCAAAACGATGTCCTACACCCACATACTCTAACTAGCAGCCTACTCTGACCCGAATCACAAAGGCCCGCGCGCCGTGGATGGTGTGGGATCAGATGCCGCTGCGTGCAGTCATGCACTTTCTCGAGGAAGTTATTGTAATAAGGCCACAAAGTCAGTAAACCCGAACAATGATCACCAATTTAGAGAAGCATATATCAAAGGGAAACGCTTGCGTTCGGCGCGCCGGCCGAACGCTTGGGCCGGTCAACTCTTTCGTTCGTGCACTGCCTATTGGGCCTACGCACCGCCCACCGCTTATCACAGCCAGTCTTATCCATTATCTTGTATGCATCTTCTTCCACACACATATCTTTCTCTCTCGCGCCGCTCGCCGCAGCCCCCAATCATGTCCCCCGCCTTGTGCTACAACACCTCTGCTCCTCCTTGCCCTTCTTCCACGTACCCGCGGCCATTGGCTCGACGGCGGCCGTCGCCACGGTGAGTGGAGGAGAGTAAAAAAAAGCTGCAAGCTGTGATGCGTCGACGCCGCCGTTGCCTGGAGCGGAAGCACCGACCGGCCGTGCGTGCTGCCATGGCGACGGCAACCCGTGCTGCAAACGGGACGTGGAAGCTGCAATCGGCCGGCGAAAAAGCCACGAGTGGCGCGCAGATGCTTCAACAGGGTGTGATGTGATAATGTTGGAACCAGCGTCGAGATTTGCGAGATTTGCTGGAACTAGCATCGAGATTTGCTGGAACCGGCTTCTTGATTTGCTGGAATCAATGTCGCGAGCGCATCATTTTGTTGCAACCAGCCACAGAGATTGCTGGAACCGGCGTCCAGAATTGTTGGAACGGGCTCCTTCGACGGCGACCATGGTGACCATGATGCTTTTTCTTCTTCTTTGCAACCGGCATATGTTTTTCCTGCAATCGGTGATTTGTTTTGCTACAACCGTTTCATATTTTTGCTACAATCGTTTCATTTTTTTGCTACATTCATTCACGGCCGAGCTGAGTCCCGCGATGGCGACAACTTTTCTTGCTACAACCATTGTAGTTTTTGCTACATCCGTCGAGGATTTTTGCTACATCCTTTTTTCATGGAGAAGATGCCGGCTCGACGGCGGCGATGATGATTCTTTTGTTGCAACCGTTGTTGCTTTTTTGCTACATACAGTCATTTTTTTGCTGAGATCGTGTGCTACATCTGGCGACAGGCTAACGCGTGCGCGGGCGGTGCTTCGATATCCGACGAGGGGATTATGACAAGGGTCGCCGGCGCTCGCTGCAGCCCCCCCCCCCCCTCCCACTCTCTCTCTCTCTCTCTCCGACGCGCAGCTGCTGCTCATGATGCGGGACAAGAAAGAATCGAGGAGGAAGAAGGGGACGACGCGCGGGGGGAGGGGGCACTGAATCATGCGGCCTAGGATACAGGCATCGTGTGGCTGCCGTGCGACCGGCCTAAATTTAGGCCGGTGCGCCGGTGCCTATCAGTGCCCTATATCAAAAATATCAAATTTGTAGACACACAACCGAAGATGACACATCATCGACCAAACAAATCCAACAAGTGAAATTTTGTTGTCCATATATAGATTCTCTTATGTTCCATATCCAGTCACCACTCCCAATGCGGATCCAAGAAAATATGATCAGTACCAGCTCGATTTTCTCTCCGGTGGCACCACAGCATTGGACTCCCTTGAACAACCCGTTTCCCAAAATTTCAGAAAAAATCACACCTCTATTAGGCCAACTCTACCGCGTGACTCCATCCTGTCCGCACGCGTCCGTTTGGGGTAAAACGGACGAATAGCACGGCCCAGCGCGCGGCCTCAAACGGGCAAATGTCCGGATTTCATCCGTTTTCGATCCATCCCCGGCCCAAACTTACGCCCGTTTTGGGTTGAAACGGACACGCGCGGACAGCCTGGACACACGCCCTTGCCCCCCTGTGGCCCGCCTGTCGGGGACACTAGCAGTCCCTCCGCTCCCAACGCTTTCACCCTCTCTCTCCCGCCCCGCCCCGCCGCCGGTGCCGCCGCTATTCTCCGGCCGCCTCCTCACCGCATAGCCTCCGGCCGTCCCTACCAAACCACGTATCGACATGGCCGCCACCACGCCCGCGCTTTGGCCGTAGTTTTGGCCGTCGATCGAGGTGTTTGGCCGTCACCGTCTTTGCCGGTCGCAGAGGGGAGACGACCGTCGGCGACGTACCACGGCGGCCTCGGCAGCTTCCGACGAGAGCTCCAGAGCGGCCAGTAGCCGCCGGCAACCATCCCTGCTGCGTCGAGGTGATCATCGCGGCCTCTTCTTCACCACGACCGCAAGGTGTTCGGCATTTTTCCCACAGATGTATGGACAGTGGAGACAAGTTTTTCTTCCATCACTTCCTTTGTTCATCGGATGATTCGTCATCAGATAATGAAGATCTCGTGGTGGCTGCACTGGCCGTTCACGACCACATTCAACGGCAGCTTCCTCGGTACATGGGGTCAGTCCCTGGACGAGCTCCCAACCTAAACCGCAACAGGGAGAGAGGTCACGCCCTGCTCTATGTCGATTACTTTGCCAACACCCCGCTCTTCAAGCCGGATAAATTCCGTCGCCGTTTCCGAATGGCAAGGCATGTGTTCAATCGTATCCGAGAGGGAGTGGTTGCTCGTGACCCATACTTCGAGTGCAAGACGGATGCCCTTGGCAAGCTTGGATTCTCCTCTTACCAGAAATGCACCGCGGCCATCCGCATGCTTGCATATGGAATTCCAGACGATCTGGTGGATGAGTATGTGCGTATGAGTGAGACAACATGTCTGGTGTCAATGTACAAGTTTTCACAGGCTGTGATCGAGGTGTTTGGCCAAGAGTACTTGAGGCAGCCAACTACCGCTGATATAGAGAGATTGTTGGCGACCAACGCAGTTAGAGGCTTTCCAGGCATGCTTGGCAGCATAGATTGTATGCATTGGGAGTGGAAAAAATTGTCCATTTGCTTGGCAAGGCCAGTACAAAGGGCATGTCAAGGCGTGCACTCTCATATTAGAAGCGGTGGCATCACAGGATCTTTGGATATGGCATTCTTTCTTCGGCATGGCAGGTTCTCACAATGATATCAACGTGCCGCAACGTTCTCCAGTCTTCGCGAGGCTTGCAGAAGGCCACTCCCCACCTGTCAACTTTGAGATCAACGGCCACCAGTACAACAAGGGATACTATCTAGCAGATGGTATATATCCTCAGTGGTCAACTTTTGTGAAGACAATCTCGAAACCCCAAGGTGAGAAGAGAAAGAGATTTGCCCAAATGCAAGAGAGTGTTAGAAAGGATGTGGAACGTGCTTTTGATGTGCTTCAATCCCGGTGGGGTATCGTTCGAAACCCTGCACTGTCATGGGATGAAAGGAAGCTTTGGGAGGTGATGACTGTTTGTGTGATATTGCACAACATGATCGTCGAGGACGAGCGTGATGAGAGTATCTTCGACCAAGGATTTGATTATCAAGGTGAAAATATTGAGCCCCTGCACCAAGACTCGGCCACATTTGAACAGTTTGTCCAATTCCACCGTGAGATGCGTGATTGGCACACTCATTTGAATCTTCAAAATGACTTGGTAGAGCACGTGAGGGATCACATTGGCAACCAATAGATGTATTGGTCCATTTTATATTCAGTGTAGACAATTTCGATTTGGTTGTAAAACTATTTTAATTTTCAGACAAACATTTGGGTTGTAAAAACTAGTTTTGATGAAAATATGGGCATTTTTTACCGCGACGGACAAGATGGAGCAAAAAGGATGAGGCCGCGTGCTGGGCGCACGACCACCGCATCCCAGGATACGCACAGACACGACCCCAAATCCCTATTCAAACGGATAAAATCCAAACAAAACAGACGTCCGTTTGAGATGCGCGACCCCAAACAGACAATACCCAAACAAAACGAAACGTCCGTTTGGGGTCACGCGGTCGAGTTGGCCTTATAGTAGGAAGAAACGAATGAGGCAAATCGACCTGCCAGCCAAAACCAGACCTCGGTGTCAGCGAAACCGCACACGCAGCCACGCAGCCACGCACACCCATGGAGCATATACCCCCAAATTCATACCCCACGGTGCACAGTTACCATGAACAAACACTTTTAGATAAACTTACACCTCAGCATCACACAACCAGTTCTCAACTACATCAAACAACACAGTTTGCTTCCTCGCTCAAACAAATCCACAACCATCACTCTGACAGGTTATCTATATTTGCGATTGATGCAGTATAAAATGAATGTCCATCAGTTCTCAACAAGCTAAAATTCGTCGGCCCAAATGCAAACACGACTTTAGGCAATTGGGCCATAGCAAGTACAGAAGAGAAGATGGGTAGAGAAAAAAAAGCCTACAAAGAAAATGCCGGGTGCTTCCTTCTTCCAGGAGCAGGGAGACTTGAAAAACAAACACCGAGCTCTTCCTTTACTACTAGTTGCAGTTAGGGGACCGCGAGAAGGCCTGGAAGCTGAATCGAATTTACCAAGGGGCCCATTGGCTCACCCGGAAGCCAATACTCTTAGAATCTGAAATCCGGCTCGACGTCCATTGCCCATCCAAACTTTGCAAGAATCGTCTTGCTGAAAATCTGTCAGCAAAAATATAAGAAATGAGATATTAGCATAGGAAAGCAGCAGAGTGGAGCACCAACTACGAAATGTTACAATTTGGTGTAGACACTTGTAGAACCTAGAAAAGAAACTAGTAGTCCTTAAACTATGATACCTTCTCAATAGGGACTTCATGGGTTTTGCACCATGCTACCGTAATTCTAGGGTCAAGGTAGTTGATCTTTGATGTCCCTAATGCTACCGTCTTCAAATCCTCTTTCGTCTTCTTATCCATCTCCATTTTCTCTATCTTGGTTTCTATCTGAGAGATCTTCTTCTCAATCCTGCAAGTAGATTTGTTGAGACTGTTTGCTCCACTCTTTGTTCAAATGCACAAAAATATGGTATATCTGTGATTAAGATATTACGCTTCAGGTGCCAAAGTTCTCTTTGGCTTCCCATCTGCACCGTTGCCTAGAGGTTTTCCTCTCTTCACTTTGCCCAAATCTTTGTTCAGCTCATCCACCTGGGCCTGGAGAAAAGAAGCAAATGATAACGAAAGTGCTTACAGGACAGTAGTAATAATTTAAGTTCCGACCTAATCATATGCAACCACGACCAACCTTTAATTCATCAATCTTTTCATTCAGCTTAGTCATCTGGGTATCGTGTGACTTTGACACAGCACGCTGATGGTTACAAATTATAGCAACCTGGGTAAACAAAAGGCACCATTGAGAGTTGAAAAAGATGATAATACATGATTTTTCTTCTTAAGAGTAACAGACTCTACCTCTTTGTTTGCTCGTTGATAGACAGCAATCTTTTCAAGAAGGGTTCCATCTTCTGTTTCTTCGTGCAACTGCAATATCAGCACATGTACATTTTTATTTGGACCAATAAAATACATAACATAATCACATGAAACACGGTAATGCTACACGTTCTTTTGAGAATAAGAAGAAAAAATCAGGTAAATGCAGCAACTGAAGATACAATGGTGACTGTTACATTGATAGACAAAATATTTAGTGCAGCTATGATATTAAAGTTCAATAACAAAACATCACAAAAAATGCTCCTGATTGTCTTACTAGCGGCAAAGGACAAATAATCACTTCACCGAGCCCCGGGTCTGTGCGAGCCTAAACAACTCAACAAATAGTAGAGAACAGTCTCCTGGTAAGAAATGGTGAGTTTTGCTTTTAACTTACGATAGCATCCAAGGTAATCGAAGCATTATATGTACGGAACACTTTCGCAGAAAGGCCAGGCATCAAGTCCTTCAGGTGATGATTCAGTTTCGTTGTATCAAGCTGGTCAAAGACAGCATCTCCATCCTTTTTGCCTACAAAGACAAGAGGAACACATGTGAACAAAATTTTCCAGCGCAGCAAGAGGGACAGATGGAGGGAAAGCATGGGAGGTACCAGTACGGAATTCCTCAATCGCATTGTATACAGGTAATTCAACCTCTACAGTGTTGAAATATCTTATAGAATCTTTACCAAGGAAGTCAAACTGTAAGTCACCAAACATCAGATTAACATCAAAATTACTTTATCACAGTGAGTAACCATCATACAAAAATGATGAATATCAAGACCTGAAGCTTATTTGGAGGCACACAGGTAACATTATCAACCTTCAGCGTACAACAACCAACAGTATCAGCCTCATCATCATCCTGAAAAGGAAATCAAGTAGCATGAAATATATGTGAATGAAGCTCGAAGTTAAATACAAATGAAAAATAATGCTGAAAGAAAGAATTTTTTGGTAGAAGATTGGCTTATCATGTAAATACTTGGTGGCAACTAATCCTTTCTAGTCTTGCCGCAAAAAGCAAAAAAAGAAATTAATCCTTTATAGTTTGACGGGAAAAGAGTAATTTACTATACTGATGTTAATGATGCTGATGAGATATATTCCCTAAGTTCACAAATATAAGATGTTTTGGATATTTCAATATGGAGTAAATAAGTGAACAAACACACTAAAATGTGTCAATATACATCCATTCAGAAAAAAGTTAGAACATCTTATATTTGTGAACGGAGGGAGTGCCACATAAAAGCAAGCATAGTTGTGCATTAACAGAAAATATATTCTTTGTGCATGCTGTTTGAATGTGTTCTTTGGCAACAAGCATAGTTGTGCATACTGCATTGCCAACAGAAATAACATGCCAACCATCCCAAATAAAATTGAGTGTCAGTACATAACTGCAAGCAATTAGGTCCAGTAGGACAGTACCTTCTCATTACCAGCCCTAAGGGCTAGTTTATCTATGAGGTATGTTGCCACTGCAATTTGCTTCTTGGAGACATCTTTGCTATTGAAATCCTTTGTGTAATTTACACGAATGTTGTGTATGTGATCCTGCCATGGCCATGCAGAAAGATGGTTATCTGTACTTGTCGACTTAAAATTAACATGACACACAAACTGAACCTCCTTACCTTCAATTTTCGGGACTTCTCATATTTCTCCTTGTCACTCTGTCCCTTTAGTGAGCTGCTTGCTGCCAAGAAAACATACTTGAAATCTTTTTGGCTAATCGGGTCATTCCAAAAGGCCAACCATGTAACAGTATTGTCATGTTTGACTTCTTTCCAGCTGCATAACACATAAGCAATCAAGAGTTTATACATGCTACCAGCTCCTTCACAAATACATATAATTTACTAACAGCGGAAAAAATTATGGTACCTTTGTCCCTCTATTGGACACTCTGGGACTGGAGTGCCTTTTCCAATGTTTATTGTAATATCACTTGGACGAATACGTCTCTTCAGTTTTCCCATCTGAAACAATGTAATAAAAAGGCTTAAACTGAAGGCCCTCACTTAAAGAGGGTAAAATGTATGCGATTAAACATTTTCCTATGTGCACCTTAGGATGCTCTCCTCGTCCCCTGAACAAGCCTGGTGGTTCTACTCTGAAATTGCCAACCTGAATTGAACAAACAGTTTAGTCCAAAAGACACAAATGGTACGCATGTACAAGAAATCAGGAACAGGAAGAGCAGTGCAAGATAAGGAAATCATCATTATTTAATAATAACAGTAACATGCCATTCTTTGCATCCAATGTAAAGATCTTGATTGATTAACTGGTCAGACTATCAATTGCTGACTGAGAACGTGTATCTAGCACAAATGTATGATAACAAATTAACAAAGGAATTATATATGATTCAAGAAGGCAAGAAGTGAGTAAGAAAATCACAGTACAGAAACAGAACCTTCTCTCTAACACCATCAACAACAGCCCACATATACTTCTCCTCTTGTTTCAATTTCTCTTCCCGCAATGCTTTCTTCTCCTGTAAGCAAAAATCAAGATTAATCACTTCAGACAATGGTGCATTCTACAACCTACTAAGATTTAGACACAATATCTAGTCATAATCCACCTAGTTAGCAAGATTACAACAGTATGAACAACAATTTCTTTCCACGGAATAATTCCAACATGCAGAGCTTTGCTAACAAGTCAGTAAAATCTACCTCCGATGTCATCTGTTTCTTCTTCTCCTTCTCTCTGAGGTGCCATTCATAAATAGGGGTGAAGTCACAAAGCTCAAATTTCTTGATGATATGGTTTTTACCAAGAATTTTTTTCCAGTCACCAAAAAAGTTGTCGATAAATGTTTTCTTTGTTGCGTACTCCGTGTCTTTCATCACAGCAAACATGGTTGCAACCTGCAACGCAAAGGATTAGCAAAGGAACAAATTATTCGGATTCAAAGCACCCTGGCCACTACTTCATTTCATTGCTATGAATCCAAAGTTGCAAAACAAAATAACAAATAGCAAATGCTTTAGAGATCACCTCCTCCTCTTCTGGAGTCAGCTCAACAGGTTGCCCATTGTAAAGCATTTTGACGCCATGGGGATTGTATGGAGGGGGGAAAATAACACCATTGTGCTCCAAAGTAGACCATTTCTTTCCACCGCCAGATCCTGGAGGCACCCTCAGTGATTTTGAGAACTGGGAACTTTTCATTGTTTTCTTTGTTTTTGTTTTGAATTTCTTATTATCCTTCTTAACGGATAAAGGACTCTTCTTTACAATATTCTTTACAGGTGGCTTGCTTTTTGAAGACTCCCCCGGTGTCAGTTTTCTTTCGACGGGTACACTGTTACTGTCATCATCCTTGGATTCTCTTTTGACACTTCCTGAGGCAGAAGCATCAGAAGATTTGGTCTTCTTAAGAGCTGAACTTGTTTGATTATTGTTATCACCTGGCCTTTTAACTGAATTCCGGGGAGCACTCGAATTATTGGTTGGCCCCTTGTTGTTAGACGGGAGCTTGTCCTTGGAATTTGAGATACTCGCAGATGTACCTGCAGTACCTCTTGAAAATCGGGCAGACAGTGGCTTCTCATCCTCTGAATCAGAGGTACTACCTCTACTTTTTGGAGCAGCATTAGTGGGTAACCTGCTGGCAAGTGGTTTCTCATCCTCTGAATCATCATCAGATTGCACAATCTTAGGTGCAGGCTTCAATAAAACGGGCTTACTTGTGCTATTATTAGAAGCCCCTTTTGCTGGGTTGAACCTCTGAACAAGTGGCTTATGATCATCATCTGAATCATCATCAGGTTGCAGAGTCTTAGGTGGTGCAGTCTTCAACAAAAAGGTCTTATTTGTGCTATTATTAGAAGCCACTTTTGCTGAGTTGATATTCATACCAAGTGGCTTACGATCATCTCCTGAACCATATGCATTCTCACCTCCTGTGACAACTTTCTTTAATTTCGTGTCAGGCTTTTTCCTCAAAGCAAGTGGCTTGTCATCATCTGAATCATCTGACTTGTCACCTTTGACCTGAGGTCTTTTCATTTTACTCTTATCCACTGTGTTACTCTTTTGACTCCGTTCTAGAGAACTGTTAGGCTGAACAGACCCTGAAGGTCGAGGGTTTGAGCTGGTCGACTGTGGCTTCGGTGGCAGCGGCGACCTGGAAGCGCCATTAATCCCATTCCTCTGCTGATTCGAGGCTGCAGCCTTAGGGCTCCCAACATAGGTGATATTTGCCGATGAGCCTTCCTGCTTCGAGGGGGGCGGCCTGCTGCTTGACGACCTCTTGAAGGATATCGGGGTATCGTCATCGTCATAGTCATTGTCATGGACTGAAGGATTGAAAACAGACATTGCTTCCTGGCAGTGGCAGGATGCCCGATGGAATAGACCAATTCAGCCACACCTGCAAGCACAGTTCACCCATGTAAGAAGACTGCAGGTGATGAACAAGTGGAAGAATGAACTAAGCGCAAATCACGGCATCTGATAGCTAAAATGTGCTCCAATTTTGGTTTGCCATCATCCCCTGTCTGTCAAGGTCACCACAGATACTAGCGGCCTAGAGACAGCTGTTCAATATATATCCTACTAACATCATCAGGCACGACGCAACAAGACCAACCCGGGCCATCGCGTTGCCACGCACGCGCCCCGTCCCCAGATCGACAGCCCCGCGCTAAGAAACAGAAACCAGCCTCTCTCATATGGCGCGAACACGTCGACGTCCCCCGATCCGCTGGGCGCGGCCCCGTCGGGTCTCGACCACGGCGCGCGGACCCCATGCCCAGCGCGCGCGAGAGACGGGGAAGGTGCAGGGAGGGAGGGAGCGAGACGCACCTTGTCGCGTGTCCGGCGCGTCGGCCGGCGGGCGCGGAGCGAGGAGACAGAGTAGCCGGGCGGATCTCGACGCGGTCCGCCCTCCGTCAAGGCGGCAGCGGCGGCGGTGGGGGGATGGGACGGAGTTTAGGGTTAGGGCTGGCGCGGCTTATCTATGTCCTCTCCCGCTGCTCGCTCGTATTTCTATCTCTCCCCCGCCTTCTCTCGTCTCTCGTCTTCTCTGGTCTCGGTTTTTTTCTCTCTCTCTCCCTCTCACGCCAGAGAGATGGGTGGGGAGCAGAGAGAGGGGGGGCAGCGAGAGGATACACTAGACCAGTGGGGCCCGCCAGCAGTGACACATACGGCGGGGAGAAGAGAGGAGCTTCAGGATTTAGCTGGGGGCCACCGGAGAGAGACAGGGGCCCGTGTGCAGACAGAGAGCTGGCGATGCGTGCGATGCAGGCTGGCTCACGCCTCGCTCGCTCTCCGTTGCGTGCACCGGAACTGTCCGGAAGCCCGAAGAAGGGCCCGGCCGGTGGGGTCGTTGCGTCAGCAGGTGCCTTCGCGTCTCTTGTGTGGATAGGCGGCGGCGAGCGGGGTGGAAAGCGACCCATACATGAACCCGTCATCACGTTTCCGGGTATGGAAAGCGGAAAAGCTAGGATGAATGGTTGAATGTTTAATCCAGAAAACAAGAACCAGGGGAGAACCGAGCTCTCTCACAGCTCAGGCACTCTCGACCGTCGGATCAAAATACTTAATGCGATTTGGGTCGTGGGATTGAGTCGCTGGAGAGCATGGGTCGTCGGATCGATCCAGGTTCCTGTAGCAAATAAACAAGAACCACAGGGAAAACCAGGTTCTCTCACAACTCAGGCACTCTCGACTGTCGTATCGAAATTCTTGATGCGATCTGGGTCGTTGGATTGAGTCGCTGGAGAGCCTGGTCGTCGGATCGATCCAGGTTCCTGTAGCAATGAATAGTTACTCGTTTTGCTCGCTATCGCTCACTCCGTGGCTTCCAACTGGGTCTCGCCGACTTGTGGGGTAGCATGCTAGGGGCGCATGTCATTCTCTGTGACTGGGGCACGTCCCGTGCGGCCCGTCGGCGCGGTCCAGCGATAAAAGATCTTATGCCACCGCCGAAATTCCCGTCCCCCGTCGAGAGCATTTTAGTTATTTCACGCCTAGTACTCATTCAATGTGTCCGCTACTTTCGTTTCTTGCCATGCACTCCCACTCAACAAGTCGACAAGTGTTTTTTTTTTGGCTTCCGATCTACTCCATCCGTTCATAAATATAAACACCATTAGAATTTTAAAACAGAATATATACAAAGCTGAATGAATGAACCTACACCTTAAATTGTGTTTATATACATCCGAATGTAGTCCGTATTGAATTCTCTAAAAGTCATATATTTAGAAACGGATTGAGTATTCATCTTCAATCATGACAGTACAACGAACATAAAAAATAAAAATTACATCCAGATCCGTAGACCACCTAACGAGGATAGGTTGCAATGAAAAGTATCATTAAACCCATTAACACCGAAATAAGGGGCGAGCAGCCAGCGACACATGCCACTTGACTACGGTGAAAAAGTAAATTTTAGATTTCTTAACTTTTTTTAAAAGATGAGAGTGAGTTTTTTATTCTTTTCGAGAAAAGTTTTTTTAGATGGAAATAAGTTTTTTTAGGCTTTGTTGTTGTTGAGATGAGATGTGCTCTTAAGCTGGTTGACTTATGTGAGAAAGTTTTTTATTTTGAGATGAATGTGAGGTTTTTTTAAAAGATGAGGAAACACGCGCACCTTCCTCTCAAGCAGCCCGGCAGATGACGGCCCAGCCATTAGTAAATTAGTAGATTGGCATCATGCATATAATACTAGTATATGATATTACCTCCATAATGTATAGTATCATAGATTGATATTATATAGAGCTTATTTATGGCCATGCATGCTCCCTCCATTGCGAAATATAAGTCTTTTTAGACAGTTCATATTGAAATCTCAAACAGGACTTATATTTAGGAATGGAGGGAGTATTAGTATACCATTTGATATGATATGGTATCATATCATGGTGTTTCTTGATGGTGTTATGGGTGTTATGGATAGGGGTTGCTTGCCACATCGACTCCCAACCATATGGGTTGGGCCGAGGACCACCGAGATGATCAGCCGGTGGGCCACGTTCGCAGGGCCCAGGAGCGTCAAGGTGATGATCTCTTGAAAACTTGACGTGTACTCCAAGACATAAAGGTCATCTTTGGCACGGGTACCCCTAGATGTAACCCCTATGTCACACCTAGGCGCCCATTGGTATCTATATAAGCCAAAGGATTAGAACTGTAGAGGACAACTCTCATACACACATGATCTCATGTTAAATCAACCTTTAACTTGTACTTCCTCCAGATCAATATGATCAAAGTAGGACGTATGGTATTATCTCTTCGAGAGAGCCCAAACCTGGGTAAATCTTGTGTCCCTGTTACCATCGTGCCAATGCTATCAGCTCGGGACCCCCTACCCTATATCTGCTGGATTTGACTCCATCATAGATACAAGTCCCTTCCGAGTAGCTGAAGTTGTTCGATGACGTCTGAGGCCGACGATCAGGTCGGCAAAAGGCTCGATTTCCATACCCGATCTCCCTACCACGGCTTGACTGGACAGTCGGGGCAAATCGAGGGTTTAACACCTCCTCGAGACATTGAGCTCGACGATTTAGGATCCGGTGCTTTTTCATCACCCATGACACAAGATCAGACCGAGGAAAAGCATGCCACACTTATGTTGGATATATAGCATACAATTAATACAATTTCGAATTTATGATACCAATGACAAAGATAGATCTAACAAATTTACACATGCGATCATATAGATGAAATCTAACAAGGCATATGAAAAACTACATGGATAGAAATCCCTCAAATAGATTACATAAAATATGATCGATCACAAGATGATTTCTTACAATGGGGTTGATGATGACAAGGTCGCAGTGCAGACGGGCATTGTCGATGGAGAGTTGATGAAGTTTGTGGTTGACATAGTCGAGGAAGATGAAGTAGTCATGCGGATGCACCATCCAGAAACTTTATCACATGGCTACTCGTGTAGGTCAATGATGTCGGGGAAAGTCCGGAGACTACTACTTTCTTCGCCCCGCTGCACGACATGGAGATGATCGACGAAGGTCGACAGTGGCGGCTCAAAACAGAACAGTTTAGGGTTGTGTGTATGTAATCTCTTTTTGAGAAGGACGTCTCCCTCTTATAGACTCGGATGGATAACCCCCACATGGCATGTTCTGCCTATACCATAGGATCCACCCCTCGGATATCTCCATCATGAGCAAACCTCTAAGTGCACGTAAACATGCGAGTTTATCTTCGGTTCGTGCATGAGACAGACGCGGGTGGATAAGAGTAAAGTGACGCGATGAAAAAAATGCATTTCATTACGCCATGGGCGCGCTCGCCTCGCTAAAGCCCAAAGTCACAAGCCACGCTTAATTAAACACGAATAAATGTGAAATGCGAGCGAGCGTGTGTGGTGTACACTTAGCGTAGCTTTTTCTAGCCATCCTAATTACGTGAACCATGAAAGGCCCCTTTAAAAGAATCGATAAGAGGTGTCTAGAGGGGGGTGAATAGACTCTCGACAAAGAAAAGTAGCAGTTTTTAATTTCTTCAAGTTAAGGTAGAGTTTTAGCACAAGTTTAAACATTCGCAGTACATTCAAGCAAGCATGGCAAGAGTATATGAGCAGCGAAAAGTAAAGCATGTAATTTGCAAGAAAGTAAAGGGATGGGATTGGAGTGTGCAAACACAATTGGAGACACGGAGATTTTTGGCGTGGTTCCGATAGGTGGTGCTATCGTACATCCACGTTGATGGAGACTTCAACCCACGAAGGGTAACGGTTGCGCGAGTCCACGGAGGGCTCCACCCACGAAGGGTCCACGAAGAAGCAACCTTGCCTATCCCACCATGGCCATCGCCCATGAAGGACTTGCCTCACTAGGGGGGATCTTCACGAAGTAGGCGATCTCCTTGCCCGTACAAACTCCTTGGTTCAACTCCACAATCTTGTCGAAGGCTCCCAAGTGACACCTAACCAATCTAGGAGACATCACTCTTCAAAAGGTAATAGATGGTGTGTTGATGATGAACTCATTGCTCTTGTGCTTCAAATGATAGCATCCCCAACATTCAACTCTCTCTCACTATTTTGGATTTGGTGGAAAGATGATTTGAGTGGAAAGCAACTTGTGGAAGGCTAGAGATCAAGATTCATATGGTTGGAATGGAATATCTTGGTCTCAACACATGAGTAGGTGGTTCTCTCTCAGAAAATGAATGCTGGAAGTGTAGGCACGTTCTGATGGCTCTCCTTACTAATGAAGGAAGGGTGAAGGGGTATATATAGCCTCCACACAAAATCTAACCGTTACACACAATTTACCAAACTCGGTGGGACCGAATCAGAAAACTCGGTCAGACCAATTCAGTTCATAATGTGACCGTTAGGCATTTCGGTGGGATCAATACGATCAACTCGGTGGGACCGATGTGCTAGGGTTAGGGTAAAACCTCATCTCGGTTTGACCGATTACACAAACTCGGTGAGACCGATTTTGGTAATAAGCAAAACAGAGAGTGGTCAGGCAAACTCGGTGGGACCGATTACTTATCTCGGTGGGACCGGAATAATTGCAACAGGCAACAGAGAGTTTGCAAGCCCATCTCGGTGAGACCGAGATCCCATCGGTGAGACCGAATTGATTAGGGTTTCTGGCAGTGGCTATGTCAAGTGAACTCGGTGGCGCCGGATGGATCAAATCGGTGGGGCCGAGTTTGACTTTTGGTTTGAGACATATGTGGACATGAGAAAGTGGTTGAGGGCTTTGGAGCATATCACTAAGCACTTTGAGCAAGCAAGCCATTAAGCAACACCTCATCCCCTTTTAATAGTATTGGCTTTCCTAAGGACTTAATGTGATCTTGGATCACTAAAATGAAAATGTAGAGCCTTGAGCTTTTGAGCTTAAGCCAATCCTTTGTCCTTAGCATCTTGAAGGGGTTCCACATCCTCTTGTCCACCCCACTCCATCTGTTGAACTTATTTGAAATATACTAGATAGAAACATTAGTCCAATAAGAGATATATTGACATTAATTACCAAAACCACCCAGGGAGCACTTGTGCTTTCACCCTTCTATGCAGGTCAAACTCTTGCTCCCTTAGCAACGTGGGACTAAACTCTCACATGGTTGTCCACCCCCTTGACTTCTCTCTAATTTTGAAGTTTATTAGGGCCCAATATGTGGAGAAGACCCATTAATTCCAACAATCCCCACCAAGAAGTCAAGGTATGCAATTTGTTCTCAACTGGCTTTTACATACCAGTTTTAAAGTATAGACCCATCTTGGGTTGAACTATACTTAATACTCCATATCCACTCATCTTACAGCTAGAAAATGGACAATGCCTTGAATTGTCACTCTTTTGTAGAAGAGAATCACCTGAAGGCATCACTGATATTAGGCCGCCTTGATCCACACTAAGGTTTGGAGCGTTATGGTCGTGTTCCCTAGTCCTTTAATGAGCTCGTTAGAGATCACTCAAATCTCATGTATTGCGACCTCACAACTAAGCTCACATACGTGTGTTCTTTCAAGAATACCCTGTAGGAGGTATCTTGCCGAAGTGTTTCGGCCTTAGAAAATATTAAGACAAAAGTCAACCTCCCATATAGTACTAAGAGTACTCATCTCAGCGGGAAATGGAATATACATATGTACTCTCTCTAGTTGCTCCAACAACTTGTTTTTCCCTTTTCCTAATTTACGGGATATTCGATCACATAGGTTGATCTTCTGTAGTTGTGCAACTCAGGTGGGTCTCAAGCCCATTTCCCTTGATGCTCCATCTATCACTCCACATGATACTCCCTTTGTAAAGGGATCCACCAGGTTTTTGGTAGTGTTAGTATAATCAACCTCGATCACTCCTTTACGTCTCAAATTCCTGACGGATTTGATACGCCATTTCATGTGTCTTGGCGACTTCAGGTTATCATTCGAACTTTTAACCTTGGTGATCACGATTTGGTTATCACAGTTTAGAATGATGGCCAAAATTGTTTTTTCAACCATTGGCAAATCACTCAATGCAAGAGTTCATGCAACCACTTTGCATGTATAGTGGTTGAGTCAAGTGCTAAAAGTTCAGTCTCCATAGTAGACCTTGTTAAGATAGTCTGCTTGCAAGACCTCCAAAATATTGCAACACCGCCAAAAGTATGTATATATATATCCACTAGTGGCTTTGATCACATATGCATATGAGATCCAACTAGCATCACTATACCCCTCTAGTACATCTGGGTACCCTCTTTAGTGTAGTCCATACATTGTGGTTCCTCTCAAATACCTCATTACTCGTTCTAGTGCAGTCCAGTGATCATTCCCCATATTTGAATTAAACTGGCTCAATTTGCTAATAGCAAATGAAATGTCGGGTCTATTTGCACCAGCAAGGTACATGAGAGAACCAACAATTTGAGACTATTTTAGTTGCTCGACCCCTTGTCCTCTGTTCTTTTGAAGCTTTAGGCTTGGGTCATAAGGAGTTGGAGATGATTAGAGTCCTCAAAACCAAACCGACTCAAGATTTTCTCCACATAATGAGATTGACTCCCATTCTCATTCATTTGCATCTTTATGTTTAAAATGGCATCCACCTCTCCCAAATCTTTCATATCAAAGTTTTGAGACAAGAACGATATAACATCATTTATAACATCCATATCGGTCACAAAAATTAATATGTCATCAACATAAAAGCATAAGATTACACACTTACCCGCACCATATTTGTAGTACACACATTTGTCTCCTCCATTCACCACAAAGCCTGCCGAAGTGAGAGTTTTCACTACAAAAAAACACTTTCGTGATGATACGTGTTTGTCACAGTAGGTCACGTTTTCTGTCATGCATGTACATCCATGACGATTTTATGACAGAATGAAGATAGTCATACATGTGATGTCGTAGAAGTGTTCCATGACAATACCAAAATTATCATCACGCAAGTGTCCACTTCCATGACGATAAATTGTGCGTCATATAAGTGTTTTCGTCAAGGGTAACCAACACGTGGCATCCACCGCAACGGGTCGCCTTAAGCTATCAGGTTCTGATTTGGATCCGATAACCCGTTAAAAGCCCTGACAAATGGGGATTTTCCACGTGTAAAATTCCCATTCACCGGAGTATCCACATGTCAGCTCGGTGCTCGGATAGATCCAGTGAATGGACGGGACGCGCCTATGATACGTCGACACGTGGCTCGGCCCAATAGTGGCGCATTCAGGTCAAAAGGCCGGCCCGTTTGACTTGGTCAAAAGATAGTAGCTCGGCCCACGGAAAGCCTGTTAATGGCATGTTCGCATATAGCCCATTTACAACCCGCTAACTCACGACCCGTTATAGCTAAGCAAATTAGGCCCAATAGCTTCATATGGGCCTCCAATATGATTCCATCCCATTGTAGCTTCCGGGCCATGTATGGCCCATGACGTCTTTCGGCACATATGAGGCCCTTTGTAACTCTTGGCCCATAAATGACCCATAGTGAAACTGGCCCAAAATGAACAACATATCGCTTTATACCCATTAATGGCCCATTATTCCATTGGGCTGTTTCGAGCCCGTGTTATCTTTCGGCCTTCTAAGGGCCCATTTATTATTGGGCTCATTTCCAACATTCATTACTTACGGTTCGTTAGTGCTTGTTCCGCTTGTGGGCCAAATTCAGCTTGTGGTTAAAGTCGGCCCGTCTATGGCCCGTTAATTCGTTGGGCCGTTTTCACAGCATCATCAAATATGGCCCATTAACGACCTGTTATGCCTGCCGATAGAATTAAGTTTGTTGTACACATCGGCCTATTAACGGCCCGTTATGGTCGGCCCATAAACAGACGATTCCCATTCTAGCTTGTTTACGACCCATATTGCGGTCCATTAATGGCCCACGAATAATACGGCCCGTATTTGGCCCATGGTTATTGTGGCCTAGTTTTAAAAAATAACAGGTTATTGTGGCCACTAGGAAACCGAGAAAAAATAACTGCAGAACTAGAAGCAAACAAGTGAATAAGACTAACAAAATAAATAAGCAAGCAACTAACGCTAGGATATGACGGCGATTACACAGATTACATTCACTGGGCATCAAAGTTCGCCACCAGTGCAAATACAGGGAACAAAAAGCAGCATATTACACACACATATTGTCAAAGTCGGCGACCGATGCAAATAAACGCCGCAGGAAAACAAGTCCAGAACCAAAACCACTTCAAAAGAGCTCAAGAAACAATATCCTGGGTACTCAACATGCTGGCAAGATGCTTAGCAAGCTTATTAACTTTCTTTTGTTTGGTGCTTGAATCCTCCAGCGCTTGTTGTTGCACTAGAAAGTATGAGTCTGAATTCTGCAAGGACTTCCTTAGTCCTTCGGCTTTGTGTCGCAGCACATATGATCGATGGCTTTCAACTTAAAGTTGAGACTGAACAGGACGAACTGATTCAGGCAGTGAGTTCAAAGAGCTTGTGCCAGCAGTAGTGGCCAGTAACTCGAACACTACATCAAGGCAAGACTTTGGGGTTGTCTCGTTGTCGTCAAGATAGTTTTTATTAGTTTTCTTAGAGACCAACAGGGATGTCTCACTATCTTGAACCTTGTTTGCATTACAGGATACTCTTCTCCAATATTTTGTCTGCATTCTAAAACATAAACAAGCAGACACATCACAGGTTTACCATGTTGTATATGAAACTCATTTTGGTAAATCAGTTCAGTAGTAAAGTGGACATGATAACAACATGAAACAAACATATATCTATGTACCATGGTCACTGTATGGTCTATACCATTCTAGTTTTTGTTGCCAATCAAGATAGAGACACGGTTCAAACCATAATTGTTTAAGACAAAGCAACATGGATAGAATATAAGTATGGGAAACTACACATTAATAACAACACTTGTAATGTGCATGACATGAGAACATAACTGTTTATTCAATTGAAGCTGAAATCAACATAGAGCAAGTTACAACAACAAAATAGTTAAAGAAACATGTTTAAAACATACCATTGGAGTTTCAGTTGCATCCTTCAAATTTGAAATTAGTTGGTATGAGTAAATACAGTGATGCAAGAGCAAAGGAGTATGAACCATAGCTACAGAACCTGACCTGGGAATAATTCTTCTTCTACTTTAAGCGTTGAGTTGGGGTTTAGAGTGGTGGTCCTCGTGCTTTGGGCACTGGAGTTGCCTTACTAACTGCTCGTGTTTGGATGTTGTGTGGTGGAGACGGCGTTGTGTCAATTGGAACTGGGTTACTATATGCTGGGGCTGGGGTTAGAAGGGGTTGATACGTCTCCAATGTATCTACTTTTCCAAACACTTTTGCCCTTGTTTTGGACTCTAACTTGCATGATTTGAATGGAACTGACTTGGACTGACGCTGTTTTCAGCAGAATTGCCATGGTGTTATTTTTTTACAGAAATAGAAGTTCTTGGAATGACCTGAAAATCAACGGAGAATATTTTTGGAATATATAAAAAATACTGGCGAAAGAATCAAGGCCAGGGGGCCCACACCATGTCCACGAGGGTGGGAGGCGCGTCCCCTGCCTCGTGGGCCCCCTTGTGCTCCACCGACCTCAACTCCAACTCCATATATTCATGTTCGGGGAGAAAAAATAAGAGAGAAGGATTCCGTGTTTTACGATGCGGAGCAGCTGCCAAGCCCTAATCTCTCTCGGGAGGGCTGATTTGGAGTCTGTTCGGGGCTCCGTAGAGGGGAATCCGTCGCCATCATCATCATCAACCTTCCTCCATCACCAATTTCATGATGCTCACCGCCGTGCGTGAGTAATTCCATCGTAGGCTTGCTGGACGGTGATGGGTTGGAACAGATTTATCATGTAATCGAGTTAGTTTTGTTAGGGTTTGATCCCTAGTATCCATTATGTTCTGAGATTCATGTTGCTATGACTTTGCTATGCTTAATGCTTGTCACTAGGGCCCGAGTGCCATGATTTCATATCTGAACCTATTATGTTTTCATGAGTATATGTGAGTTCTTAATCCTATCTTGCAAGTCTATAGTCACCTATTATGTGTTATGATCCGTTAACCCTGAAGTGACAATAATTGGGATACTTACCGGTGATGACTGTAGTTTGGGGAGTTCATGTATTCACTAAGTGTTAATGCTTTGGTCCGGTACTCTATTAAAAGGAGGCCTTAATATCCCTTAGTTTCCAATAGGACCCCGCTGCCATGGGAGGGTAGGACAAAAGATGTCATGCAAGTTCTTTTCCATAAGCATGTATGACTATATTCGGAATACATGCCTACATTACATTGATGAACTGGAGCTAGTTCTGTGTCACCCTATGTTATAACTATTGCATGATGAATCGCATCCGACATAATTATCCATCACTGATCCATTGCCTATGAGCTTTTCGCATATTGTTCTTTGCTTATTTACTTTTCCGTTGCTCTTGGTACAATCACTATAAAACCAAAACTATTACTTTTGCTACCGTTACCGTTACTACCATACTACCTTGCTACTAAATACTTTGCTGCAGATATTAAGTTTCCAGGTGTGGTTGAATTGACAACTCAGCTGCTAATACTTGAGAATATTCTTTGGCTCCCCTTGTGTGGAATCAATAACTTTGGGTTGAATACTCTACCCTCGAAAACTGTTGCGACCCCCTATACTTGTGGGTTACCAAGACTATTTTCTGGCACCATTGCCAGGGAGCATAGCTCTATTCTTTGAGTCACTTGGGATTTATATCTGCTGATCACTATGAAGAACTTGAAAGATAAAAGAACCAAGATTTTCCCTCAACTACGAGGGGAGGTAAGGAACTGCCATCTAGCTCTGCACTTGATTCACCTTCTGTTTTGAGTAAACTTGCGACACCTACACCTGCTATTCATTCTGATATGTCGCATGTTATTGATGATGCCACTTCTGCTTTGCATGATATTTATGATGAAACTACTTCTATGCTTGATAATACTGTGCCACTAGGTGAATTTCTTGATGAACAACTTGCTAGGGTTAGAGAGAATGAAATTATTGAAACTATTAATATTGATGAAAGTGATGATGAAGATTCTCACCCTAGATATGAATTGCCTGTTGTGCCTGAGGGTTATGTTATGGATGAAGAAACTGCTAGAGACTTCTTAGCTTGCAATGATAGATCTGATCTTAAGAAATTATTAGCTAAGATTAAAGAAAAGTCTTTGAATGCTAGAATGAATATGGCCTTGCTTTTGCTACTTCACCTATCTTTATTACTGATAAGGATTATGATTTCTCTGTCGATCCTGAGTTAATTACTTTGGTTGAATCTGATCCTTTTTATGGCTATGAATCTGAAACTGTTGTGGCACATCTTACTAAATTAAATGATATAACCACCCTGTTTACTCATGATGAGAAAACTCGCTATTACTTTATCCTTAAGTTGTTTCCATTCTCATTAAAGGTGATGCTAAAACATGGTTTAATTCTCTTGATCCTGGTTGTGTGCGTAGTCCCCAGGATATGATTTATTACTTCTCTGCTAAATATTTCCCCACTCATAAGAAACAAGCTGCTTTAAGGGAAATATATAATTTTGTGCAAATTGAAGAAGAGAGTCTCCCACAAGCTCTGGGGAGGCTTCTCCGATTACTTAATGCTTTGCCTAATCATCCTCTCAAGAAAAATGAAATACTTGATATCTTTTATAATGGACTAACCGATGCTTCCAGAGACCACCTGGATAGTTGTGCTGGTTGTGTTTTTAGGGAAAGAACTATTGATCAAGCTGAATTACTATTGAACAATATGTTGAGTAATGAAAATGATTGGACACTTCCTGAACCAACTCCTAAGCCAACTTCGAAGAAAAGGGATATTCTATTTCTCAGTCCTGAAGATATGCAAGAGGCAAAGAAATCTATGAAAGAAAAAGTCATTAAAGCTGAGGATGTTAAGAATTTACCACCTATTGAAGAAATACATGGTCTTGATAACCCTACACAGGTAGTGAAGGTAAATTCCCTCTATAGGTTTGATGAAGGTGATATTCCTCGTTATAAGTCTGCTAGCCAATGCTTAGATGAGTTTGAAAATTTTATTGTTAAACAAGAAAACTTCAATGCTTATGTTGGTAGACAATTGAAACGCAACACTGATATGCTTGAACACTTGAGTGATTATATGTCCAGAGTTAAAGGTGAACTTAAACATATTAGTAAACATGCTTCTATGGTTACCACTCAAGTTGAACAAGTACTTAAGGCTCGGAATGATTTTCTCAATGAATTAAATAATAAGAAAAATGATAATGTTGTTAGAGTTATGACTAGAGGGGGTAAAATGACTCGGGAACCTTTGTATCCTGAGGGCCACCCTAAGAGAATTGAGCAAGATTCTCAGAGAACTAATGTTGATGCACCTAGTTCTTCTAAGAAGAAGAAGAAGAAAAATGATAGGACTTTGCATGCTTCTAGTGAACCTGTCGTTGACACACCTGAGAATCCCAATGATATTTCTATTTCTGATGCTGAAACACAATCTGGTAATGAACATGAACCTAGTGATAATGTTAATGATGATGTCCATGTTGATGCTCAGCCTAGCAATGATAATGATGTAGAGATTGAACCTGATGTTGATCTTGATTACCCACAATCAAAGAATCAATGTTATGATAAGAGAGACTTTGTTGCTAGGAAGCACGGTAAAGAAAGAGAAACATTGGTTTAGAAATCCATGCCTTTTCGTCCTAAACCATCCAAGAAAAAGGACGATGAGGATTTTGAGTGCTTTGCTGAAATGATTAGACCTATCTTTTTGCGTATGCGTTTGACTGATATGCTTAAGATGAATCCTTATGATAAGTATAGGAAAGATATTGTCACAAATAAAAGAAAGATACCGGAAACTGAAATTTCCACCATGCTTGCTAATTATACTTTTAAGGGTGGAATACCTAAGAAACTAGGAGATCTAGGAGTACCAACTATACCATGCTCCATTAAAAGGAACTATGTTAAAACTGCTTTATGTGATCCTGGAGCCGGTGTTAGTGTTATACCTCTCTCTTTATATCGTAGACTTGATTTGAATAAGTTGACACCTACTGAAATATCTTTGCAAATGGCTGATAAATCAACTGCTATACCTGTCGGTATTTGTGAGGATGTGCCTGTTGTGGTTGCAAACGTTACTATTTTAACAAACTTTGTTATTCTTGATATTACCGAGGACGATAGTATGTCTACTATTCTTGGTAGACCCTTTTTGAATACTACAGGGGCTGTTATTGATTGCAACAAAGGGAATGTCACTTTTCATGTTAATGGTAATGAGCATACGGTACACTTTCTGAGGAAACAACCTCAAGTCCACAGTATCAGTTCTATCAATAACAGCCCCTGTAGTATTCTTGAGAGAACCCGGGATTTATGAAGATTTTTATTATTTGGCTGAGAGTGCAGGCCTCACCGACTTCCTCCACGACCAGCGTGAACAATATCTCTTACTCACCATTATTTTTGTGCAAAATTTTCATTTCCATGCTAGGAGATCACCACCTTCGGTGGAATTTTATTTATATGATGAGCATAAGGAGATGTCACTTTATGATTTTTGCCGGGTTTGTAGGATACCCTTTGAGGACAACATAGAGGAACCACATCGTAATGATGTGGATGGATTTATTGATATGATTGTTGTAGGGGAAACGAGGAAAGTTTCCGATGCAAGAATAACTAGCATACATTTTCCTGTTCTACATTGCTTTGCAATATTTGCTAGTAGATGCTTAATTGGTCGCGGGAACTGTGGAAATCTTAGTGCCCCTGATATTGTTATTTTGCGCCATGCTTTGTTTCGTGATACCACTTTCAGTTTAGGCGCTATTGTTGCTAAACGATTAAATCTGAACCATACAAAGGGTCCCATCTTAGGAGGCATCTTCTCCTCGCGCCTTGCTGCACACTTTAACATACCTATTAGGCATTATGAGAAAGAGGAAAAGTTGTTGCCTCCTATTTTTCTAGATTATAAGAGCATGGTAGCACATGATTTTATTGTTAAGAACAAGAAGAAGATGCTTAACTATAGACTGATGTTTGATAAGAATCACTTTGAGACTATTACCTTGCCTGCTCCCTCTTTGTTCAACATATTTTCAGGCACGTACCTTGTTTTTCCGGAGGCCGTTCAGGCATACTAGAGCCTGACATCAGCCCCAGAGCCAGAGCCATTATCTGATCATCACCGCCAGTCTGTTTATCAGTGGGATCCGGAGGAGATCGCTAATCAGTGGCACCCCGAGGATCCTCCTCAGTACACTGGAGGGGATCATTTCGATCCATGGGCATAGACCAACTTAGGCCAAAAGCCTAAGCTTGGGGGAGTACGTATTTCTCACCGACATTACATTCATGTTCACATACTCATGCCAGTTGTCGGTGCGCATACTTTTTCATTGTATCATCCATGCTAGTTTATTTTCTTTTTAAGCTTTCTTCTTGTGTGTTTGAAAAACCTTAAGAAAAACAAAAAAAGTTGTAGCTTTTAGCTAGTTTACTTTACATGCTTGTAGTAGTAATAATTAAAAATAAAACCCAAAAAGATTTCTTGTTCTTGTTTTGCTTGCTGGGAGCTTTCCCGTGTAAATAGTTTTGTTTCTTTGGGGGTCGAGAGGAGAAGACCATGATGAAAATGTTGAGTGTCTCTCATATGCATTATTGTCGATCTAACAAAGAGTCCATATTGCCTTGTCTTCTCCCTTGAGTTGAATGCTTGCAGACTCCAACTTAGTCCAATGCACATGCACTATTATTATTATTCACACTATTCGGTCGTGCAAGTGAAAGGCAATAATGACGATATATGATGAACTGATTGAGATGAGAAAAGCTGGTATGAACTCGACCTCTCTTGTTTTTGTAAATATGATTAGTTCATCATTCTTGATTCAGCCTATTATAAATGAAACATGTTTGCAATGACAATTAGAGATTATAGTTGCTCATGACATGCTTAATTTGCTAGGAGTTTATAATGGTTTACCTTGCGTACCAATATGCTATTAAAATGGTTGTGATGTGGTATGATAGGGTGGTATCCTCCTTTGAATGATTCAAGTGGCTTGACTTGGCACATGTTCACGCATGTAGTTGAAACAAAATCAACATAGCCTCCATGATATTTATGTTCATGGTGATTTATATCCTACTCATGATTGCATTCAGTGTTGATTAATTTTAATGCATGTTCATGACTGTTGTCACTCTCTAGTTGGTCGCTTTCCAGTCTCTTTCTAGCCTTCACTTGTACTAAGCGGGAATATTGCTTGTGCATCCAACTGTTGGGGAACATAGTAATTTCAAAAAAATTCTTACGCACACACAAGATCATGGTGATGCATAGCAACGAGAGGGGAGAGTGTGTCCACGTACCCTCGTAGACCGAAAGCGGAAGCGTTAGCACAACGCGGTTGATGTAGTCGTACGTCTTCACGATCCGACCGATCAAGCACCGAACGCATGACGCCTCCGAGTTCTGCACACGTTCAACTCGATGACGTCCCTCGAATTCTCATCCAGCCAAGCTTTGAGGGTGAGTTCCGTCAACACGACGGCGTGGTGACGATGATGATGTTCTACCGACGCAGGGCTTCGCCTAAGCACCGCTAAAATATGACCGAGGTGGATTATGGTGGAGGGGGCACCGCACACGGCTAAAAGATCTAAGAGATCAATTGTTGTGCCTATGGGTGCCCCCTCCTCCGTATGTAAAGGGGGGGAGGAGGGGGCCGACCAAGAGGAGGAGGCGCGCCCAAGGGGAGCAATCCTACTCCAAGCAGGTTTTGCCCCCCTTTCCTATTCCAACTAGAAGAAGGGGAAGGAGGAGGTGGAGAGAAGGAAGGAGAAGGGGGCCGCCGCCCCCTTCCCTTTCCCAATTCGGATTGGGGCAAGGGGGGCCACGCGCCACCTCCTGATGCCTCTCCTTTTCCACCACTTTGGGCCCATGAGGCCCAATAACCCCCCCCCCCTCGGGGGGGGGGGGTCCGGTAACCCCCGGTACTCCGGTATATATCCGATAACCCCCGGAACCATTCCGCTATCCGAATATAGTCGTCCAATATATCAATCTTCATGTCTCGACCATTTCGAGACTCCTCGTCATGTCCATGATCACATTCAGGACTCCGAACTACCTTTGGTACATCAAAACACATAAACTCATAATATAACCGTCATCGAACTTTAAGTGTGCGGACCCTACGGGTTCGAGAACTATGTAGACATGACCGAGACACGTCTCCGGTCAATAACCAATAGCGGAACCTAGATGCTCATATTGGCTCCTACATATTCTACGAAGATCTTTATCGGTCAAACCACAAAACAACATACGTTGTTCCCTTTGTCATCGGTATGTTACTTGCCCGAGATTCGATCGTCGGTATCTCAATACCTAGTTCAATCTCGTTACCAGCAAGTCTCTTTACTCGTTCTGTAATACATCACCCCGCAACTAACTCATTAGTTGCAATGCTTGCAAGGCTTAAGTGATGTGCATTACCGAGTGGGCCCAGAGATACCTCTCCGATAATCGGAGTGACAAATCCTAATCTCGAAATACGCCAACCCAACAAGTACCTTTGGAGACACCTATAGAGCACCTTTATAATCATGCAGTTATGTTGTGACGTTTGGTAGCACACAAAGTGTTCCTCCAGTAAACGGGAGTTGCATAATCTCATAGTCACAGGAACATGTATAAGTCATGAAGAAAGCAATAGCAACAAACTAAACGATCAAGTGCTAAGCTAACGGAATGGGTCAAGTCAATCACATCATTCTCCTAATGTTGTGATCCCATTAATCAAATTACAACTCTTTGTCTATGGTTAGGAAACATAACCATCTTTGATTCAACAAGCTAGTCAAGTAGAGGCATACTAGTGACACTCTGTTTTGTCTATGTATTCACACATGTATCATGTTTCCGGTTAATACAATTCTAGCATGAATAATAAACATTTATCATGACATAAGGAAATAAATAGTAACTTTATTATTGCCTCTAGGGCATATTTGCTTCAGTCTCCCACTTGCACTAGAGTCAATAATCTAGATTACACAGTAATGATTCTAACACCCATGGAGCCTTGGTGTTGATCATGTTTTGCTCGTGGAAGAGGCTTAGTCAACGGGTCTGCAACATTCAGATCCGTATGCGTATTGCAAATTTCTATGTCTCCCACCTGGACTTGATCCCGGATGGAGTTGAAGCGTCTCTTGATGTGCTTGGTTCTCTTGTGAAATCTGGATTCCTTTGCTAAAGCAATTGCACCAGTATTGTCACAAAAGATTTTCATTAGACCTGATGCACTAGGTATGACACCTAGATCGGATATGAACTCCTTCATCCAGACTCCTTCATTTGATGCTTCCGAAGCAACTATGTACTCCGCTTCACATGTAGATCCCGCTACGACGCTTTGTTTAGAACTGCACCAACTAACAGCTCCACTGTTTAATAAAAACACATATCCTGTTTGCGATTTAGAATCGTCCGGATCAGTGTCAAAGCTTGCATCGACGTAACCATTTACGACGAGCTCTTTATCACCTCCATAAACGAGAAACATATCCTTCGTCCTTTTCAGGTATTTCAGGATGTTCTTGACCGCTGTCCAGTGATCCACTCCTGGATTACTTTGGTACCTCCCTGCTAAACTAATAGCAAGGCACACATCAGGTCTAGTACACAACATTGCATACATGATAGAGCCTATGGCTGAAGCATAGGGAACATCTTTCATTTTCTCTCTATCTTCTGCAGTGGTCGGGCATTGAGTCTTACTCAACTTCACACCTTGTAACACAGGCAAGAACCCTTTCTTTGCTTGATCCATTTTGAACTTCTTCAAAACTTTGTCAAGGTATGTGCTTTGTGAAAGTCCAATTAAGCGTCTCGATCTATCTCTATAGATCTTGATGCCCAATATATAAGCAGCTTCACCGAGGTCTTTCATTGGAAAACTCTTATTCAAATATCCTTTTATGCTATCCAGAAATTCTATATCATTTCCAATCAACAATATGTCATCCACATATAATATTAGAAATGCTACATAGCTCCCACTCACTTTCTTGTAAATACAGGCTTCTCCAAAAGTCTATATAAAACCATATGCTTTGATCACACTATCAAAATGTTATTCCAACTCCGAGAGGCTTGCACCAGTCCATAAATGGATCGCTGGAGCTTGCACACTTTGTTAGCTCCCTTTGGATCGACAAAACCTTCCGGTTGCATCATATACAACTCTTCTTCCAGAAATCCATTCAGGAACGTAGTTTTGACATCCATTTGCCAAATTTCATAATCATAAAATGCAGCAATTGCTAACATGATTCGAACAGACTTAAGCATCGCTACGGGTGAGAAAGTCTCATCGTAGTCAATCCCTTGAACTTGTCGAAAACCTTTTGCAACAAGTCGAGCTTTATAGACAGTAATATTACCGTCAGCGTCAGTCTTCTTCTTGAAGATCCATTTATTTTCAATGGCTTGCCGATCATCGGGCAAGTCAACCAAAGTCCACACTTTGTTCTCATACATGGATCCCATCTCAGATTTCATGGCCTCAAGCCATTTTGCGGAATCTGGGCTCACCATCGCTTCTTCATAGTTCGTAGGTTCGTCATGGTCTAGCAACATAACCTCCAGAATAGGATTACCGTACCACTCTGGTGTGGATCTTAATCTGTTTGACCTACGAGGTTCAGTAACAACTTGATCTGAAGTTTCATGATCATCATCATTAACTTCCTCACTAATTGGTGTAGGTGTCACAGGAACCGGTTTCTGTGATGAACTACTTTCCAATAAGGGAGCAGGTACAGTTACCTCATCAAGTTCTACTTTCCTCCCACTCACTTCTTTCAAGAGAAACTCCTTCTCTAGAAAGGATCCAAATTTAGCAACAAACGTTTTGCCTTCAGATCTGTGATAGAAGGTGTACCCAACAGTTTCCTTTGGGTATCCTATGAAGACACATTTCTCCGATTTGGGTTCGAGCTTATCAGGTTCGAGCTTATCGCAGCCCCAAACTTTAAGAAACAACAACTTTGGCTTCTTGCCAAACCACAGTTCATAAGGCGTCGTCTCAACGGATTTTGATGGTGCCCTATTTAACGTGAATGCAGTCGTCTCTAAAGCATAACCCCAAAATGATAGCGGTAAATCAGTAAGAGACATCATAGATCGCACCACATCTAGTAAAGTACTATTACGACGTTTGGACACACCATTACGCTGTGGTGTTCCAGGTGGCGTGAGTTGCGAAACTATTCCGCATTGTTTCAAATGAAGACCAAACTCGTAACTCAAATATTCTTCTCCATGATTAGATCGTAGAAACTTTATTTTCTTATTACAATGATTTTCAACTTCACTCTGAAGTTCTTTGAACTTTTCAAATATTTCAGATTTATGTTTCATTAAGTAGATATACCCATATCTGCTTAAATCATCTATGAAGGTGAGAAAATAACGATACCCGCCGCAAGCCTCAACATTCATCGGACCACATATATCTGTATGTATGATTTCCAACAAATCTGTTGCACGCTCCATAGTTCCGGAGAACGGTGTTTTAGTCATCTTGCCCATGAGGCACGGTTTGCAAGTACCAAGTGATTCATAATCAAGTGGTTCCAAAAGTCCATCAGTATGGAGTTTCTTCATGCGCTTTACACCAATATGACCTAAACGGCAGTGCCACAAATAAGTTGCACTATCATTATCAACTCTGCATCTTTTGGCTTCAATATTATGAATACGTGTATCACTACTATCGAGATTCAATCAAAATAGACCACTCTTCAAGGGTGCATGACCATAAAAGATATTACTCATATAAATAGAACAACCATTATTCTCTGATTTAAATGAATAACCGTCTCGCATCAAACAAGATCCAGATATAATGTTCATGCTCAACGCTGGCACCAAATAACAATTATTCAGGTCTAAAACTAATCCCGAAGGTAGATGTAGAGGTAGCGTGTCGATTGCGATCACATCGACTTTGGAACCATTTCCCACACGCATCGTCACCTCGTCCTTAGCCAATCTTCGCTTAATTCGTAGTCCCTGTTTCGAGTTGCAAATATTAGCAACATAACCAGTATCAAATACCTAGGTGCTACTGCGAGCATTAGTAAGGTACACATCAATAACATGTATATCACGTATACCTTTGTTTAGCTTGCCATCCTTCTTATCTGCCAAATACTTGGGGCAGTTCCGCTTCCAGTGACCAGTCTGTTTGTAGTAGAAGCACTCAGTTTTAGGCTTAGGACCAGACTTGGGTTTCTTCTCTTGAGCAGCAACTTGTTTGCCGTTCTTCTTGAAGTTCCCCTTCTTCTTCCCTTTACCCTTTTTCTTGAAACTAGTGGTCTTGTTGACCATCAACACTTGATGCTCCTTTTTGATTTCTACCTCCATAGCCTTTAGCATTGCCAAGAGCTCGGGAATTGTCTTATCCATCCCTTGCATATTATAGTTCATCATGAAGCTTTTGTAGCTTGGTGGCAGTGATTGAAGAACTCTGTCAATGACACTATCAACAGGAAGATTAACTCCCAGTTGAGTCAAGTGATTATGATACCCAGACATTTTGAGTATATGTCCACTGACAGAACTATTCTCCTCCATCTTGCAGCTATAGAACTTATTAGAGACTTCATATCTCTCAATCCAGGCATTTGCTTGAAATACTAACTTCAACTCCTGGAACATCTCATATGCTCCATGACGTTTAAAACATCGTTGAAGTCCCGGTTCTAAGCCGTAAAGCATGGCACACTAAACTATCGAGTAGTCATCAGCTTTACTCTGCCAAACGTTCTTAACGTTGTCAGCAGCATCTGTAGTAGGCCTGGCACCCAGCGGTGCTTCCAGGACGTAATTCTTCTGTGCAGCAATGATGATAATCCTCAAGTTACGGACCCAGTCCGTGTAATTGCTACCATCATCTTTCAACTTTGCTTTCTCAAGGAACGCATTAAAATTCAACGGAACAACAACACAGACCATCTATCTACAATCAACATAGACAAGCAAAAAACTATCAGGTACTAAGTTCATGATAAATTTAAGTTCAATTAATCATATTACTTAAGTACTCCCACTTAGATAGACATCCCTCTAATCCTCTAAGTGATCACGTGATCCAAATCAACTAAACCATGTCCGATCATCACGTGAGATGGAGTAGTTTCAATGGTGAACATCAGTATGTTGATCATATCTACTATATTATTCACGCTCCACCTTTTGGTCTCAGTGTTCCGAGGCCATATCTGCATATGCTAGGCTCGTCAAGTTTAACCTAAGTATTCCGTGTGTGCAACTGTTTTGCACCCGTTGTATTTGAACGTAGAGCCTATCACACCCGATCATCACGTGGTGTCTCAGCACGAAGAACTTTCGCAATGGTGCATACTCAGGGAGAACACTTATACCTTGATAATTTAGTGAGAGATCATCTTATAATGCTACCGTCAATCAAAGCAAGATAAGATGCATAAAAGATAAACATCACATGCAATCAATATAAGTGATATGATATGGCCATCATCATCTTGTGCTTGTGATCTTCATCTCCGAAGCACCATCATGATCACCATTGTCACCGACGCGACACTTTGATCTCCATTGTAGCATCGTTGTCGTCTTGCCAACTTATGCTTCTACGACTATCACTACCGGTTAGTGATAAAGTAAAGCATTACAGAGCGATTGCATTGCATACAATAAAGTGACAACTATATGGCTCTTGCTAGTTGACGATAACTTGGTTACAAAAGATGATCATCTCATACAATAAAATATAGCATCATGCCTTAACCATATCACATCACAACATGCCCTGCAAAAACAAGTCAGACGTCCTCTACTTTGTTGTTGCAAGTTTTACGTGGCTGCTACAGGCTGAGCAAGAACCATTCTTACCTACGCATCAAAACCACAATGATAGTTCGTCAAGTTACTGCTGTTTTAACCTTCTCAAGGACCGGGTGTAGCCACACTCGGTTCAACTAAAGTTGGAGAAACTGACACCCGCCAGCCACCTGTGTGCAATGCATGTCGGTAGAACCAGTCTCGCGTAAGCGTACGCGCAATGTCGGTCCGGGCCGCTTCATCCAACAATACCGATGAACCAAAGTATGACATGCTGGTAAGCAGTATGACTTGTATCGCCCACAACTCACTTGTGTTCTACTCGTGCATATAACATCAACGCATAGAACCTGGCTCGGATGCCACTATTGGGGGACATAGTAATTTCAAAAAAAAATCCTACGCACACGCAAGATCATGGTGATGCATTGCAACGAGAGGGGAGAGTGTGTACACATACCCTCGTAGACCGAAAGCGGAAGCGTTAGCACAACGCGGTTGATGTAGTCATACGTCTTCACGATCCGACCGATCAAGCACCAAACGCACGGCACCTCCGAGTTCTGCACACGTTCAACTCGATGACGTCCCTCGAACTCCGATCCAGCCGAGCTTTGAGGGAGAGTTCCGTCAGCACGGCGGCGTGGTGGCGATGATGATATTCTATCGACACAGGGCTTCGCCTAAGCACCGCTACAATATGACCGAGGTGGATTATGGTGGAGGGGGGCACCGCACACGGCTAAAAGATCTAAGAGATCAATTGTTGTGTCTATGGGGTGCCCCCTCCTCCGTATATAAAGGGGGAGGAGGAGGGGGCCGGACAAGAGGAGGAGGCGCGCCCAAGGGGGGGGGGCAATCCTACTCCAATTAGATTTTGCCCCCCTTTCCTATTCCAACTAGGAGAAGGGGAAGGAGGAGGTGGAGAGAAGGAAGGAGAAGGGGGGCAGCCGCCCCCTTCCCTTTCCCAATTCGGATTGGGGCAAGGGGGGCCGCGCGCCACCTCCTGATGCCTCTCCTCTTCCACCACTTTGGGCCCATGAGGCCCAATAACCCCCCCCCCCGGGTGGGGGGTCCGGTAACCCCCCGGTACTCCGGTATATATCCGATAACCCCCGGAACCATTCCGGTGTCCGAATATAGTCGTCCAATATATCAATCTTCATGTCTCGACCATTTCGAGACTCCTCGTCATGTCCATGATCACATCCGGGACTCCGAACTACCTTCGTTACATCAAAACACATAAACTCATAATATAACCGTCATCGAACTTTAAGCGTGCGGACCCTACGGGTACGAGAACTATGTAGACATGACCGAGATACGTCTCCGGTCAATAACCAATAGCGGAACCTGGATGCTCATATTGGCTCCTACATATTCTATGAAGATCTTTATCGGTCAAACCGCAAAACAACATACGTTGTTCCCTTTGTCATCGGTATGTTACTTGCCCGAGATTCGATCGTCGGTATCTCAATACCTAGTTCAATCTCGTTACCAGCAAGTCTCTTTACTCGTTCCGTAATACATCATCCCGCAACTAACTCATTAGTTGCAATGCTTGCAAGGCTTAAGTGATGTGCATTACCGAGTGGGCCCAGAGATACCTCTCTGACAATCGGAGTGACAAATCCTAATCTCGAAATATGCCAACCCAACAAGTACCTTTGGAGACACCTGTAGAGCACCTTTATAATCACCCAGTTACGTTGTGATGTTTGGTAGCACACAAAGTGTTCCTCCGGTAAACGGGAGTTGCATAATCTCATAGTAACAGGAACATGTATAAGTGATGAAGAAAGCAATAGCAACAAACTAAACGATACAGTGCTAAGCTAACGGAATGGGTCAAGTCAATCACATCATTCTCCTAATGATGTGACCCCATTAATCAAATGACAACTCTTTGTCTATGGTTAGGAAACATAATCATCTTTGATTCAACGAGCTAGTCAAGTAGAGGCATACTAGTGACACTCTGTTTTTCTATGTATTCACACATGTATCATGTTTCCGGTTAATACAATTCTAGCATGAATAATAAACATTTATCATGATATAAGCAAATAAATAATAACTTTATTATTGCCTCTAGGGCATACTTCCTTCACCAACTTAATAAACCCCAAAGTTATTCCATATGAGTCCACCATACCTTCCTATATTCGGTATCCACCTGCCGTTCAAAGTAAATTTGTATGTGCCAAACTCTAAACCTTCAAATAAAAATTTTGTTTTGTATGCTCGAATAGCTCATGTATCAACTAGGGATGTCTATATCTTCCATGCTAGATGGGTTATTCTCAAGAGGAGTGGACTCCGCTCCTCACTCACGAGAAAATGGCTGGTCACCGGGGTGCCCAGTCTAATGCTCAAATCAAATCAAAATAATTGCAAACAAAACTCCCCCAGGATTGTTGTTAGTTGGAGGCACCCGTTGTTTCGGGCAAGCCATGGATTGATGCTTGTTGGTGGTGGGGGAGTATAAACTTTACCATTCTGCTTGGGAACCGCCTATAATGTGTGTAGCATGGAAGATATCGAGATCTCTCGGTTTTTATGTTGACAATGAAAGTATACCGCTCAAAATATTATTCATCTCTATTTCAAAATCGAGCTCTGGCACCTCTACAAATCCCTGCTTCCCTCTGTGAAGGGCCTATCCATTTACTTTTATGTTGAGTCATCATCCTCTTATTAAAAAGCACCAGTTGGAGAGCACCGCTGTCATTTGCATGTATTATTATTAGTTTACATTGAGTATGACTGTGACTGGATCTCTTTTACCATGAATTACAATTTCCAGTCAGCCCTTGATCTTCAAGGGTGCTCTGCATTTATGTTTTGCGGTCTCAGAAAGGGCTAGCGAGATACCATCTTGTTATATCATATTATGATTGTTTTGAGAAAGTGTTGTCATCCGAGATTTATTATTTTTGCTCGCTAGTTGATTATGCCATTGGTATGAGTAAACATGAGACCTAAATATTACTGTGAATATGGTTAGTTCATAATCTTTGCTGAAAACTCGAATGTTGGTTTTACATATTTACAACAACAAGAGCAAACAGAGTTTGTAAAAGTTTCTCTTTATCACTTTCAGTTTGTCAACTGAATTTCTTGAGGACAAACAAAGGTTTAAGCTTGGGGGAGTTGATACATCTCCAACGCATCTACTTTTCCAAACACTTTTGCCCTTGTTTTGGACTCTAACTTGCATGGTTTGAATGGAACTAACCCGGACTGACGCTGTTTTCAGCAGAATTGCCATGGTGTTATTATTGTGCAGAAATAAAAGTTCTTGGAATGACCTGAAAATCAACGGAGAATATTTTTGGAATTTATAAAAAGTACTGGGGAAAGAATCAAGGCCAGGGGCCCACATCCTGTCCACGAGGGTGGGGGGCGAGGCCCCTGCCTCATGGGCCCCATGGTGCTCCACCAACCTCAACTCCAACTCCATATATTCACTTTCGGGGAGAAAAAAATCAGAGAGAAGGATTCATCGCGTTTTATGGTACGGAGCCGCCGCTAAGCCCTAATCTCTCTCGGGAGGACTGATCTGGAGTCCGTTCGGGGCTCCGGAGAGGGGAATCCGTCGCCATCATCATCATCAACCTTCCTCCATCACCAATTTCATGATGCTCACCTCCGTGCGTGAGTAATTCCATCGTAGGCTTGCTGGACGGTGATGGTTTGGAAGAGATTTATCATGTAATCGAGTTAGTTTTGTTAGGGTTTGATCCCTAGTATCCATTATGTTCTGAGATTGATGTTGCTATGACTTTGCTATGCTTAATGCTTGTCACTAGGGCCCGAGTGCCATGATTTCAGATATGAACCTATTATGTTTTCATGAATATATGTGAGTTCTTGATCCTATCTTGCAAGTCTATAGTCACCTATTATGTGTTATGATCCATTAACCCCGAAGTGACAATAATCAGGATACTTACCGGTGATGACCGTAGTTTGAGGAGTTCATGTATTCACTAAGTGTCAATGCTTTGGTCCGGTACTCTATTAAAAGGAGGCCTTAATATCCCTTAGTTTCCAATAGGACCCCGCTGCCACGGGAGGGTAGGACAAAAGATGTCATGCAAGTTCTTTTCAATAAGCACGTATGACTATATTCGGAATACATGCCTACATTACATTGATGAACTGGAGCTAATTCTGCGTCACCCTATGTTATAACCATTGCATGAGGAATCGCATCCGACATAATTATCCATCACTAATCCATTGCCTACGAGCTTTTCGCATATTGTTCTTCGCTTATTTACTTTTCCGTTGCTATTGTTACAATCACTATAAAACCAAAACTATTACTTTTGCTACCATTACCGTTACTATCATACTACCTTGCTACTAAATACTTTGCTGCAGATATTAAGTTTCCAGGTGTGATTGAATTGACAACTCAGCTGCTAATACTTGAGAATATTCTTTGGCTCCCCTTGTGTGGAATCAATAAATTTGGGTTGAATACTCTACCCTCGAAAACTGTTGCGATCCCCTATACTTGTGGGTTATCAGGGGTGTAGCTGGTTCTGTGTCCAACTGGGTAGAGGTACAATCTGCGAGAGTCTGGGTTATGTGTGGTGGGGATGGTCCTAGGGCAAGTATACCCATGGTTCTATCTGCATCGACTCGTAGCACTGTCTTTTCTGCAGACCATGTTGTTACTCCCTTAGATACTGCCATCACCCCCTCCAATTCAAATGGCTGATAAACAAGGAAATTAATTGAACGTACAAACATTGTATGATAGATAGGTGCAATGGATAGTGGGGAATAAAAGAGGGCATGAAATAATTCACATTTATGTTGTCTAACCAAACAGAATAGCATGCCACAATTTCACATATATGATGGCTATTTAAACAGAATAGCATGACACAAATTCACATATATGATGGCTAACTAAACAGGATAGAAAGACATGATTCAAAATATGATGACTATGTAAACAGGATGACATGATATAACTATATGATGTGTTTATGAAATAGGTTGGCATGCCATAATTCACATGCATGCCGCCTATGGAAACATGATGGCATGATATAATTCACGGATAGAATGACATAATTCATAATATGATGACTATGTAAACACTAAACATGATGTGATGATATAACTATATGACGTTTTTATTAAATGGGTTGGCATGCCATAATTCATATAGATGATGTCTATGTAAACATGATGGCATGATATAATTCAAATATATGATTTATATATTAAGCAAGTAAGCAGATGGTAATCGCATATATGATGTCTAAACTAAGCAGATGGCATTCAATATTGTGTATATCATGTAAAAACTAAGCAATGCAAGACAACATATGCATGATATGAGTAATATAACCCTGCCAAGTTTGAGCATACACCTTACACTACTGCAGGATGCTACTAACACGACACTACGATGAGAGACCCTTCAACAAAACTGTGTGCGATGCAATAATTGCAAACGGTGGTGTAAAAACCCGTCAAAAAAGGTGCAAAACATTTGCGATGACGGATGCATCAAACACGGTTCGGATTTTAGTTGCGTGTGCGATGCAGGGCATACGGTTCAGTTCAATTAACTGTTTGCGATGAGGAGGAACAAAAGAAACAGGCAGCCAGATGAAGGTGTGTGCGATATACATCATATGGTTCACTCGGTTGAACCGTTTGTGATTAGGCAATACAAAAGAAACGGTCAGCCAGATCAAGGTGTGTGCGATATACGACATGCAGTTCACTCGGATGAACTGTTTGTGTTGAGACAAGAGAACATAAACGGTTCAATATATCAAGATGTGTGTGATACACGGCAAACATGTTTGTAATCAGAAATATGTGCGAAGACCGATAATAACACAAACGGTTACTTCTAATAAGACGTATGTGATATGCTCTGTCTACACAACATCTATTGGCCATTGGGGGATTGACGGTCATCCGGATATGTGATATGCTTTGTCTACACAACATCTCTTAATTTAACCTCGAGGTCCTTGTATTTATTTTTTATTTTTTAACACATGTTAAAGAAGGTCTACCGTATTGTCTCCGCTCGGGACCTCGAGCTGCCCCACGGTGGGTGCTAACCGTCATGGTGGACGCACGTCAGATGCCAAAGGATGGCTAAAGAGGGGGACAAGCTCGAGGGCACCGGTGGGCTCCAGAGGCGAGGTCGGCATGAGCGAGTGAGGGACACAAGACATACCCAAGTTCGTGGCTCTCTGGAGAGATAATACCCCTAGTCCTGCCGAGTGTGGTTTATATGTGGAGTAGTACAGAGTTGCTCCAGAGCTGTTTGGGGGGAGGAAGGAAGACAGGGCAAGGCTTAGGTCGCTCCTTCTCCTTGTGTACGTGTGTATTCTACTTATGGTCGACCCTTTTCATGGGGTCTCCTTGGGGGGTTTTATAGGTCAACCCCCTATGTTACAATGGTAAAGTTACAAGGCGATGGGGGTCGGGACGTCAGTGTTTGGGAAGCTGGAGCTGGGACCCGCCGAGTACCAACATTCGCCAGGTTCTCCGGGCGCGGGCCCCGCGCGTCAGGGGCACTGTTCTCCATCTTGTCGTGCGTCGCGGGGTGGTTGGGACGGCTCGGCTATAGTGGCGCACCGCCTGGTCGCCATCGGCTTGCGTTAGCAGGACGAGAGGGGCACTATTGCCATGCCGGCCCTGGTCAGCGGAGTAGGTGGGCCACTGTAGCCACGCTCCTACCGGTCAGCAGGGTTGGTGGGCCACTATTGCCATGCTCATCCCCTCTACGGGGACTTGTTCCGTCGTACGCCTCGAATGGGTAACTTGTGGCCGAGTTGAGGAACACGCCATGGGGGCACTTGCTTGTTGGAGAACCTTGGTTTGTCGGGTTCGACCGGTCATGCCGTGTCGCAGTTTTGGCCGGGTTGCAGAACCCGGCCAAGTACGAGCCGGATTGAGGGGCGATGCCAACCCCATTTTTTTTGAAACGGACCCGGGTTCCGTTGCCTGCCCGGGGTTCATCCCCCGACAGTAACTTTTTGTCTCATACCCTTACCCCAATAGGGTTTTTACGGAGGAGACTTGTATGAGATCTCATGTTAGGTGAGATCGTGATATCAACCCCAAAATTTTATATTTAAACATTTCGAAAGATCTGAAATTATTTGACAAAATCCATGTGGGGTATGTCTACAACTGCATAAAAAATCAGCTCAAAAATCAATGTACATTTGGAGATTAAAAAAATTGAATGTGAATAGTGGCAGCTTTGGGTGAATAGTACTTTGACACTAATCACATCCAATTTTATATTTTTTGTTTCTATTAATGTAGGTCGAATAAGGAGCTAATTTTTTTTGAGATTGAACATCAACCATTGATGTGTGTCTACAATTTTTATGAGAATGTTTGAACATGTTGATTTTTTCAAAAAAATTGATCTCACCTAATTTGAGATCTTACACAAGTCTTCCCCGGGTTTTTACCTACAAGGTATGCCGGTAATGGGTACCCATTTCCATGGGGCTTGTAAGCATTGAGGCAACCCTCGCGGCTTTTTGCCCATGAAGAGATGGATGGCGCCACCGCAAGAACCGCAAGGAATTGGACCGTGGCAATAGCCCCCGCCACCTCTATGATGCCTGCTCTCTCTTCTTCCCCGGGCAAGCCGACCTTCTCGCCAATGGTACGACTCAACCGCTAAAGGAAATATGCCCTAGAGGCAATAATAAAGTTGTTATTTTATATTTCCTTATTCATGATAAAGGTTTATTATAAATGCTAGACTTGTATTGATCAGAAACTTAAATACATGTGTGAATACATAAACAAATACCATGTCCCTAGTAAGCCTCTACTAGACTAGCTCGTTGATCAAAGATGGTTAAGGTTTCCTAACCATAGACATGTGTTGTCATTTGATAATGGGATCACATCATTAGGAGAATGATGTGATGGACAAGACCCATCCGTTAGCTTAGCATATTGATCGTTTAGTTTATTGCTATTGCTTTCTTCATGTCAAATACATATTCCTTCGACTATGAGATTATGCAACTCCCGGATACCGGAGGAATACCTTGTGTGCTATCAAACATCACGACATAATGTAGTGATCATAAAGATGCTCTACAGGTATCTCCGAAGGTGTTTGCTGAGTTGGCATAGACCGAGATTAGGATTTGTCACTCCGAGTATCGGAGAGGTATCTCTGGGCCCTCCCGGTAATACACATCACAAGCTTGCAAGCAAATGACTAAGGAGTTAGTTATGAGGTGATGTATTACGGAACGAGTAAAGAGACTTGCTGGTAACGAGATTGAACTAGGTATGAAGATACCGACGATCTGTCAGGGAACACAAACATGGGTGTGTATTTTCCCCTGACTGGTGCACAGATGGTGAAGCCTACCGGTACAAGAACAAGACCACATCACCAAGATCAGATTGGAGCACAAGGGACCAGCCCTTTGAAGGATCCAACATGCGGATCAAGGAGATCAAGAAGAGCCAGAGAAGCAGGACATTGCTAAGGGAAATGGCTTCCCTTGCCGGGTAGGCGATCTTGGCGAGGACGGGGTTACCCCCGGAAGCAAGTCTTCAGGTTATCCCGGCAGGCCTGCCGGGACTTACGAAGGCAGAACCACCCCACCACACCACCTCATCATGACCCAAGTCATCAATCAGTGCGGTGTCAAGCTCCAAGGTGACTAAGTGGCTGTTATTCGCCACATGGCAGCCACTTTCTACAGAAAATGCCTCCAAGCGACACACGTCGTACGACGTGTCAAGCAAGCAGGCGCGAAGCTGGCAATACAACCCGGCAGGGCCTGCCGGGCAAGCTATGATGTGACTTTGAGCGGCACATTTAATGCGCTCTGTCGGCTTACAGAGTTAGGTATGATAGCAATGTTTGCTATCTAATCAGTGCATAATGACTGATTTGCCACTGTGGTGACCCCTTTATCTATAAAAGGAGGCCCATGGCAACCGTAGAAAGGATTCGGATCTCCTCACACTTATACATGCGTAGCCACTCTCGCCCTGAGGCAACCCTGCCGGGCAAATGCGCTGCGTCCACCACCATTTTTCCACCATCAATCCACCAAACCAGGAGTAGGGTTTTACGTCTCATGGTGGCCCGAACATGGGTAAAGATTTTCCACGTGATCTCTGCCGTGCTGCTCCATGTTCATCCGCTCTTTGTGCAATGTGCTATCGCCCCGCCGAACCAGAAAGGGACTCTTGGTCCCATAGGTGGCCATGGTTTCCCGCGACATCTTTGGCACGCCAGGTAGGGGGATCACTTGCGCGAATCTGAAAGCGTGAGCAACGCATCATCTTCATCACCTGCTCCACCAACAACGCCATTTTGGAATGGCGTCAGAAGAGATGCGGAGAAAGGCGGGGATGGAGCGGGAGAACCACACCGCTCCCCTCCTCCGATCCCACCCGGACTCCATTACCTCTTTCCGTCGCGACCTCGACAGCGTTGAAAGCCGATGGATGGGACGACAAGACCACCCCGGGCGGACCAGGCAGCGTGGGTACGCCACGATCTCCGTTCGAAGAAGAGGATGGTGCTAAATGGTACATGGTCTTCTCTCTCTGCCGCTTTCACTCTTCAACAATCGAGCTGCTTTGGGGTTTTAGCATCATCAATGTTGATGAGCCCACGCGAAACTCGGTTCAACATTTTCCCTGCTTGGAAAAATCCTGAGTATAGCATTGGTGTGGATCCGTTGGTCGGTCCCCCGGCTAGTACGCTCCGGCAATGCCGTCCGCATTGGCATGACTTTTGTGCCGATAGCCGTTGTATTATTTAGAGGTTGTGAAGAGAAGGAGAGAGAGAAACCCACCATGCTCGGCGTCGCGTCCTGCTACCCGCAAGATATACATTTGATTCTGACCATCTTTCCCAAAATATTACGATCCCAACCAACGGCCGTAACTAAAAAAGATGGACGGGGACATAGATAAAAGCTAAGTCATGCTATCCTTGTGTCATTACAGTTTTATTTGGATTGATATGTATGTTTATCCCTTGAGTACCAGAGTGTTCTCGCGATAAACCTTTCATGAAATGGTACCTATGTTAGATTCTTGGCCGCACCCTCATTCCGTCCAGAGCCAGCTCGCGGAATGAGTGGATGCGTCGGAATCTACTAAGGAAAAACCTGTCGGGACGCATCCACCCCAAAATAAATGTTAAGGGTCAGGCCCTCATGACCATTGCGGCAATATGATACCGGCTAATACGTCCATTTTGCATCATGCTTTTATATCGATATTTATTGCATTATGGGCTGTTATTACACATTATGTCACAATACTTATGCATATTCTCTCTTATTTTACAAGGTTTACACGAAGAGGGAGAATGCCGACAGCTGGAATTCTGGGCTGGAAAAGGAACAAATATTAGAGACCTATTCTGCACAACTCCAAAAGTCCTGAAACTCCACGGGAGTCATTTTTAGAATATATAAAAAATATTGGGCGAAGGAAGCACCAGAGGGGGTCCACCCACCATCCACGAGGGTGGGGGGCGCGCCCTACCCCTAGGTGCGCCCCCTGTCTCGTGGGCCCCCTGGCAAGCCTCCGGTGCCCATCTTTGGCTATATGAAGTCTTTTGCCCTGAAAAAAAATCATAAGCAAGCTCTCGGGATGAAACTCCGCCGCCATGAGGCGGAACCTTGGCGGAACCAATCTAGGGCTCCGACGAAGCTGTTCTGCCGGGGAAACATCCCTACGGGAGGGGGAAATCATCACCATCATCATCACCATCGATCCTCTAATTAGGAGGGGGTTAATCTTCATCAACATCTTCACCAGCACCATCTCATCTCAAACCCTAGTTCATCTCTTGTATCCAATCTTTGTCTCAAAACCTCAGATTGGTACCTGTGGGTTGCTAGTAGTGTTGATTACTCCTTATAGTTGATGCTAGTTGGTTTGCTTGGTGGAAGATCATATGTTCAGATCCTTTATGTATATTAATACCCCTCTGATTAGGAACATGAATATGATTTGTGAGTAGTTACGGTTGTTCCTGAGGACATGGGATAAGTCTTGCTATAAGTAGTCATGTGAATTTGGTATTCGTTTGATATTTTGATGAGATGTACGTTGTCTCTCATCTAGTGGTGTCATGTGAACATCGACTACATGACACTTCACCATTATTTGGGCCTAGGGGAAGGCATTGGGAAGTAATAAGTAGATGATGGGTTGCTAGAGTGACAGAACCTTAAACCCTAGTTTATGCGTTGCTTCGTAAGGGGCTGATTTGGATCCATATGTTTCATGCTATGGTTAGGTTTACCTTAATACTTCTTTTGTAGTTGCGAATGCTTGCAAGAGGGGTAATCATAAGTGGGATGCTTGTCCAAGTAAGGGTAGCAGCCAAGCACCGGTCCACCCACATATCAAATTATCAAAGTACCGAACACGAATCATATGAGCGTGATGAAAACTAGCTTGACGACAATTCCCATGTGTCCTCGGGAGCACTTTCCTTTATATAAGAGTTTGTCCAGGCTTGTCCTTTGCTACAAAAAGGATTGGGCCATCTTGATGCAGCTTATTTACTTTTATTACTTGTTACCCGTTACCTATTACCTTATCACAAAACTATCTGTTACCGATAATTTTAGTGCTTGTAGAGAATACCGTACTGAAAACTGCTTATTATTTCCTTCTGCTCCTCGTTGGGTTCAACACTCTTACTTATCGAAAGGACTATGATAGATCCCCTATACTTGTGGGTCATCAAGACTCTTTTCTGGCGCCGTTGCCTGGGAGTGAAGCGCCTTCGGTAAGGAAAAATTTATATAGTGTGCTGAAATTTACTGTCACTTGTTACTATGGAAAGTAAACCTTTGAGGGGCTTGTTCGGGGTATCTTCACCCCGACCAGTAGAGCAAAGAGTTGCTCCTTAACCTACTGAACCTACTGAAAATGTTTACTTTGAAATTCCTTCGGGTATGATAGAGAAACTGCTAGCTAATCCTTTTACACGAGATGGAACATTGCATCCCGATTTGCACCTAATCTATGTGGATGAAGTTTGTGGATTATTTAAGCTTGCAGGTATGCCCAAGTATGTTATCAATAAGAGGGTCTTCCCTTTATCTTTGAATGGAAAGACATTGACATGGTTTACGCTATGTGATGATATTGGATCATGGAACTACAACCGATTAAAATTGGAATTTTATTAGAAGTTTTATCCTATGCATCTGGTTCATCGTGATCGTAATTATATATATATATATATATATATATATATATAATTTTTGGCCTCGCGAAGGAGAAAGCATCGCTCAAGCTTGGGGGAGGCTTAAGTCAATTTTATATTCATGCCCCAATCATGATCTCTCAAGAGAAATTATTATTCAAAATTTTTATGCTCGACTTTCTCTCAATAATCGCTCCATGCTCGATACTTCTTGTACTGGATCTTTTATGATGAAGGCTATTGAATTCAAATGGGATTTATTGGAAAGAATTAAACGCAACTCTGAAGATTGGGAACTCGACGAAGGTAAGGAGTCAGGTATAACACCTAAGTTTGATTGTGTTAAATCTTTTATGGATACCGATGCTTTTCGTGAATTTAGCACTAAATATGGACTTGACTCTGAGATAGTAGCTTCTTTCTGTGAATCATTTGCTACTCATGTTGATCTCCCTAACGACAAGTGGCTTAAATATCATCCTCCCAATGGAGTAAAAGTAGTTGAACCTTCTAAAGTTGAAGAAAAGACTGACACTTATAATGTTGATCCTATTGTTCCTACCGCTTATATTGAGAAACCACCTTTCCCTACTAGAATAAAGGATCATGCTAAAGCTTCAACTGTGGTTCGTAAGAGTAACATTAGAACACCCAAACCCTCTTAGCAAATTAAAGTTGAACCTAGTATTGCTATGGTTAAAGATCTCTTGTCCGATAACATTGATGGGCATGTTATTTACTTTTGTGATGAAGCTGCTAGAATTGCTAGACCCGATACTAAAAATAAATATAGACCTATTGTAGGCATGGCTGTTATTTCTGTTAAAATAGGAGATCATTGCTAGCATGGCTTATGTGATATGGGTGCTAGTACGAGTGCAATACCTCATTCTTTATATGAAGAAATTATGCATGATATTGCACCTACTGAGATAGAAGGTATTGATGTTACAATTAAGCTTGCCAATAGAGATACTATTTCACCGATTGGGATTGTTAGAGATGTTAAAGTCTTGTGTGGGAAAATTAAATATCCTTCTGATTTTCTTGTTCTTGGTTCCCCAGAAGATGACTTTTGTCCCATTATATTTGGTAGACCCTTCTTGAATACTGTTAATGCTAAGATAGACTGCAAAAAGGATATTGTTTCTGTTGGTTTAGGGGATATGTCTCATGATTTTAATTTCTAAATTTCGTAGACAACCCCATGATAAAAAATTGCCTAGTAAAGATGAAATTATTGGTCTTGCTTCTATTTCTGTGCCTCCTAATGATCCTTTAGAACAATATTTGCTAGACCATGATATGTTTATGAATGAAAGAAGGAAAATAGATGAAGTATTCTTCAAACATGGATCTATTTTGAAACACAACTTGCCTATTAAAATTCTAGGGGATCCTCCTCCACCCAAGGGCGATCCCGTGTTTGAGCTTAAACCATTGCCTAATACTCTTAAATATGCTTATCTTGATGAAAAGAAGATATATCATGTTATTATTAGTGCTAACCTTTCAGAGCAAGAAGAAGAGAAATTATTGAAAACTCTGAAGAAACACCATGCTGCTATTGGATATACTCTTGATGATCTTAAGGGCATTAGTCCCACTCTATGCCAGCACAAAATAAAATTGGAGAAAGACGCTAAACCGGTTGTTGATCACCAACGACGGTTAAATCCTAAAATGAAAAAGTGGTAAGAAAATAAATACTAAAGCTTCTGGAGGCAGGTATATTTTATCCCGTTGCTGATAGTCAGTGGGTAAGTCCTGTCCATTGTGTCCCTAAGAAGGGAGCTATTACTGTTGTTCCAAATGATAAAGATGAATTGATCCCACAAAGAATTGTTACAGGTTATAGAATGGTAATTGATTTCAACAAACTAAATAAAGCTACTAAAGGATCATTACCCTTTACCTTTTATTGATCAAATGTTAGAAATATTATCTAAACATACACATTTTTGCTTTCTAGATGGTTATTCTGGTTCCTCTCAAATACCTGTGTTGAAAGAGGATCAAGAAAAGACCACCTTTACTTGCCCTTTTGGTACCTTTGCTTATAGACGTATGCCTTTTGGTTTATGTAATGCACCTGCTACCTTTCAAAGATGTATGACTGCTATATTCTCTGACTTCTGTGAAAAGATAGTTGAGGTTTTCATGGATGATTTCTCCATAATGGAACTTCTTTTGATGATTGCTTAAGCAACCTTGATCGAGTTTTGCAGAGATGTGAAGAAACTAATCTTGTCTTGAATTGGGAGAAGTGCCACTTTATGGTTAATGAAGGTATTGTCTTGGGGCATAAATTTTTTGAAAGAGGTATTGAAGTTGATAAAGCTAAAGTTGATGCTATTGAAAAGATGACATGTCCTAAGGAGATTAAAGGTATAAGAAGTTTCCTTGGTCATGTCGGTTCTTATAGGAGGTTCATTAAAGACTTACCAAAAAATTCTAGGCCTCTGACTAATCTCTTACAAAAAGATGTTCCTTTTGTCTTTGATGATGATTGTGTAGAAGCATTTGAAATACTTAAGAAGCTTTGATTTCTGCACCCATTGTTCAGCCACCTGATTGGAATTTACCCTTTGAAATTATGTGTGATGCTAGTGATTATGCTGTAGGTGCTGTTTTAGGACAAAGAGTTGATAAGAAATTAAATGTTATCTAATATGCTAGTAAAACTCTAGACAGTGCCCAGAGAAATTATGCTACTACTGAAAAAGAATTTTTAGAATTTTTAGCAGTTGTATTTGCTTGTGATAAGTTCAGACCTTATATTGTTGATTCTAAAGTAACTATTCACACTGATCATGCTGCTATTAAATACCTTATGGAAAATAAAGATGCTAAACCTACTGTTATTAGATGGGTTCTCCTACTACAAGAATTTGATTTGCATATTATTGATAGAAAGGGAGCTGAGAACCCCATTGCAGACAACTTGTCTAGGTTAGAGAATGTTCTTGATGACCCACTACCTATTGATGATAGCTTGCCTGATGAACAATTAGCTCATAAATGCTTCTCGTACTGCTCCATGGTATGCTGATTATGCCAATTACATTGTTGCTAAATTTATACCACCTAGTTTCACATACCAACAAAAGAAAAAGCTTTTCTATGATTTAAGATATTACTTCTGGGATGACCCACACCTTTATAAAGAAGGAGTAGATGGTGTTATTAGACGTTGTGTACCTGAGCATGAACAGGAACATATCCTATGCAAGTGTCACCCCGAGGCTTATGGAGGACACCATCCTGGAGATAGAACTGCACATAAGGTATTGCAATCCAGTTTTTATTGGCCTACTCTCTTCAAGATGCCCGTAAGTTTGTCTTATCTTGTGATGAATGTCAAAGAATTGGTAATACTAGTAGATGTCAAGAAATTCCTATGAATTATTCTCTTTTTATTGAACCATTTGATGTTTGGGGCTTTGATTATATGGGACCGTTTCCTTCCTCTAATGGGTACACACATATTTTAGTTGATGTTGATTACGTTACTAAGTGGGTAGAAGCTATTCCAACTAGTAGTGCTGATCATAACACCTCTACTAATATGCTTAAGAAGTTAATTTTCCGAGGTTTGGAGTCCGTAGATACTTAATGACCGACGATGGTTCGAATTTTATTCATGGTGCTTTTCGTAAAATGCTTGCTAAGTATGATGTTAATCATAGAATTACATCTCCATATCACCCACAGTCTAGTGGTCAAGTAGAACTAAGTAATAGAGAGCTTAAATTAATTTTGCAAAAGACTGTTAATAGATCTAGAAAGAATTGGTCCAAGAAACTTGATGATGCATTATGGGCCTATAGAACTACATATAAAAATCCTATGGGTATGTCTCCGTATAAAATGGTTTATGGAAAAGCATGTCACTTACCTCTCGAACTAGAACATAAGGCATATTGGGCCATTAAAGAGCTCAATTATGATTTGAAACTTGCCGGTGAGAAGAGACTATTTGACATTAGCTCACTTGATGAATGGAGAACCCAGGCCTATGAGAATGCCAAACTGTTAAAAGATGGCATGACAAAAGGATACAAAAATGTGAGCTTAATGTAGGTGATTATGTATTGTTATACAACTCCCATTTAAGATTTTTTGCAGGAAAACTCCTCTCTAAATGGGAAGGTCCTTACGTTATCGAGGAGGTCTATCGTTCCGGTGCCATAAAAATCAACAACTTCGAAGGCACAAATCCGAGGGTGGTGAACGGTCAAAGAATCAAACATTATATCTCAGGTAATCCTATAAATGTTGAAACTAATGTTATTGAAACCGTAACCCCGGAGGAGTATATAAGGGACACCTTCCAGAACGTTTCAGCCTCCGTAAAGGAAGAGGTATGTGGTATGGTAAGTAAGCCGACTCCAAAATAGTTCTAATAGCATTTTTTTCTCCGTTTTGGAATATTTAAGAAAATAGGAAAATAAGAAGCAGTCCGGAAAGGACACGAGGCGTCCGCGAGGGTGGAGGGCGCGCCCAGGGGGTAGGGCGCGCCCCCTGCCTCGTGGGCACCTCGTGTGCCCTCTGGACTCCGTTGTCTTGCACGGTACTTCTTTTGGTCGGTAAAAATTCATTATATAATCTCGCGAAGGTTTTGACCACCGTACCACACAAATATCTCCTGTCTTTGTTTTGAGCTGTTCTGCTACAGATTTAGATCAAGATGTCTTCTCAAGAGTCAGTCGGGGAGAGCCGTGTGTCTCATCCGACACCGGGACCAGGAGCGGTGATGCTGACCACTTTGGGCCGTCAGCAGGGGAAGAGATGGAGGCTGGCTTGAAAAGGATAGATGTCATGGAAGAGGATCAAGAAGTTACTTCTCATTTCCGAGCCGGATTCACAATTGGGGAACTATAGAGCTAAGCTATTCCAAACTTGGTCATCCCTTCCAATGTCAGATTTCTTTGTTATGAAAATATGAAAAAGAGTGGTACTTGTTCTCCCGCAGCTATGCAACATCCAGGGGTGAAAGGAGCTTTACCGTCACAGGCAAGCTCCGCAAGGAAATAATGGACCTCAAGCAACAACTTAATAAGCTTGAGGAAGAGAATCCCATCCTGAGGGGCATCATCGCCAAGAATATCACATCACCACCTCTGAAGAAAGAGACATAAATACACGGGTATGGGCACTCCCCTTGGCAACTGCCAAGCTTGGGGGAGTGCCCCGGTATCGTATCACCATCACACTTTTATCTTTACCATTTTTCTTAGTTCGATCCTTTTGGTAATATCTTAATCTAGTAGAATAAAGTTTTAGTATGATCTAGTTTGCAGTTTTGCTTTATGATCCTTCTATGTAATCGAGTCCGTGAGCTATATATAATAAAGATTAGTTTTGAGTCAAGGGCTTGGTTATCTTGCTATGATCTTGAGAAAATAAGAGAAAGAATAAAAGAAATAAAGAGATCATATTGATCTTATGGAGACTAATGACTTCACATATAGAGAGTATGATGAATAGAAGTTGTTGAGAGTTGACAAACATAGTTTTGGTCATCGTTGCAATTAATAGGAAGTAATAAATAAAGAGAGGTTTTCACATATAAATATACTATCTTGGACATATTTTATGATTGTGAGCACTCATTAAAATATGACATGCTAAAAAGTTGACGTTGGACAAGGAAGACAATGTAATGGGTTATGCTTTCTCACATCCGAAATAAATTATATTGTTATGGATCATCCAACATGTTGAGCTTGCCTTTCCCCCTCATGCTAGCCAAATTCTTTGCACCAAGTAGAGATACTACTTGTGCTTCCAAATATCCTTAAACCTAGTTTTGCCATGAGTCCACCATATCTACCTATGCATTGAGTAAGATCCTTCAAGTAAGTTCTCATTTGTTGCAAGTAATAAAAATTGCTCTCTAAATATGTATGATCTATTAGTGTGGAGAAAATAAGCTTTATACCATCTTGTGATGTGGAAGGAATAAAAGCGACGAACTGCATAATAAAGGTCCATATCACAAGTGGTAATATAAAGTGACGTTCTTTTGCATTAAGATTTCGTTCATCCAACCATAAAAACATATGACAACCTCTGCTTCCCTCTGCGAAGGGTCTATCTTTTATTTTTGTCCTATACCTTATACAAGAGTCATGGTGATCTTCACCTTCCCTTTTTACATTTTATCCTTTGACAAGCACTGTGTGTTGGAAAGATCTTGATATATATAGCTAATTGGATGTGGGTTTTCATAAACTATTATTGTTGACATTACCCTTGAGGTAAAAGGTTGGGAGGTAAAACTATAAGCCCCTATCTTTCTCTGTGTCCGATTAAAGCTTCATACCCATAAGTATTGCGTGAGTGTTAGCAATTGTGAAAGATAAATGATAGTTGAGTATGTGGACTAGCTAAAAAGCTCTTATATTGACTCTTTCCGATGTTATGATAAATTGCAATTGCTTCAATGACTGAGATTATAGTTTGTTAGTTTTCAATGAAGTTTCTGATTCATACTTGAAATTGTGAATGAATTGTTAGTTTAGCTAATTCTGGGCTGGAAAAGGAGCAAATATTAGAGGCATATTCTGCACAACTCCAAAAGTCCTAAAACTCCACGGGAGTCATTTTTAGAATATATAAAAAATATTGGGCGAAGGAAGCACCCAAGGGGGGCCACCCACCATCCATGAGGGTGGGGGCGCGCCCTACCCCCCTGGGCGCGCCCCCTGTCTCGTGGGCCCCCTGGCAGGCCTCCGGTGCCCATATTTGGCTATATGAAGTCTTTTGCCCTAAAAAAAAATCATAAGAAAGCTCTTGGGATGAAACTCTGCCGCCACAAGGCGGAACCTTGGTGGAACCAATCTAGGGCTCCGGTGGAGCTGTTCTGCCGGGGAAACATCCCTCTGGGAGGGGGAAATCATCACCATCGTCATCACCATCGATCCTCTCATCAGGAGGGGGTCAATCTTCATCAACATCTTCACCAGCACCATCTCATCTCAAACCCTAGTTCATCTCTTGTATCCAATCTTTGTCTCAAAACCTCAGATTGGTACGTGTGGGTTGCTAGTAGTGTTGATTACTCCTTGTAGTTGATGCTAGTGGGTTTGCTTGGTGGAAGATCATATGTTCAGATCCTTTATGTAGATTAATACCCCTCTAATTATGAACATGAATATGATTTGTGAGTAGCCACGTTTGTTCCTGAGGACATGGGAGAAGTCTTGCTATAAGTAGTCATGTGAATTTGGTATTCGTTCGATATTTTGATGAGATGTACGTTGTCTCTCCTCTAGTGGTGTCATGTGAACATCGACTACATGACACTTCACCATTATTTGGGCCTAGGGGAAGGCATTGGTAAGTAATAAGTAGATGATGGGTTGCTAGAGTGACAGAAGCTTAAACCCTAGTTTATGTGTTGCTTCGTAAGGGGCTGATTTGGATCCATATGTTTCATGCTATGGTTAGGTTTACCTTAATACTTCTTTTGTAGTTGCGGATGCTTGCAAGAGGTGTTAATCATAAGTGGGATGCTTGTCCAAGTAAGGGCAGTACCCAAGCACCGGTCCACCCACATATCAAATTATCAAAGTACCGAGCGCGAATCATATGAGCGTGATGAAAACTAGCTTGACGATAATTCCCATGTGTCCTCGGGAGCGCTTTCCTTTATATAAGAGTTTGTCCAGGCTTGTCCTTTTCTACAAAAAGGATTGGACCATCTTGCTGCATCTTATTTACTTTTATTACTTGTTACCCATTACCAATTACCTTATCACAAAACTATCTGTTACCGATAATTTTAGTGCTTGCAGAGAATACCTTACTGAAAATTGCTTATCATTTCCTTCTGCTCCTCGTTGGGTTCGACACTCTTACTTACCAAAAGGACTACGATAAATCCCCTAGACTTGTGGGTCATCACTGGCAGGCAACCTAAATGCGCATAGGGACTAATCGCACAAACACTGCACGGAAAAATAAAAAAGGGATAAACATACAATCCAAATTAAGCAAAAGTATTAAACACAACATGAAGCAAAAAATAGAACAACGTTTAAACACAAGGCATGCTTCATTGTCTCGATTACAAAACAGTTCAAGGCTGGGCCTGGCGGCCTTATGAAGCAGCGCGGACGCAAAGAACCTTGTGGGCAAGAGGGGTGGCCTTCTCCTTGGCAGCAGGGACGTCTGTGCCCGGCGGCAGCTTCCTGAAGCCATCATGAAGATCGAGGTCTGGGTGACGGCAGGCGAGGTTGCTTAGAACCATGAAGAGGGCATTGCAGGCGAGCTTCCGGGACTCAGTTGCGAAGCGGCCGACCCTTCTTCTTGCGCCTTCATCTTGTTGATCAATTCATTGAAGAAGACCCCGAGCTTGGCACCCAGGGTCTCCCGATTGCTGGACGAGTAGACCGGCCTTTCCATGCCCATCGCTATAGTTTGGACCGCAAGGTGTTCGGCAACATCTATTAAGATTTTTGTCCAGAGGTCGACCTACTGGGATTGGTTCACCAGCGCGTCCTTCGCATCCTTCCGGAGGCGCCTCGCTGTGTCCAGGTCCTTCGACAACTGCTTCTCACGGGTTCAACAGATTCAATTGAGCTCTCTAAAGAGCCGATCATGGCCCTCAGATCTTCGATGGTGCTGTTGGCGGTCTCGAGGCCCTGGCTCTTGGAGGAAAACTGCGATTGTGTGTCCGATAGGAGGGACTCCGTTTTCTGCGCCTCCTCCTTGAGGGCAAAGACCTCCTTGACGCTCCCGGCAAGCTTCTCCGTCAACTCAGCCACTTGCCGGTCGAGGTCCGTTTTGGCGGCAGAGGCAGTAGCAAGGTCATCGGCAGATTTCTTCAGCCGAGCAGCAGAATCTGTAGTGAGAACGTCCAGGGCAGCCTTGTGCTTGTCCTCCAGTTCCTTGGTGCGCTGCCGCACGAGGACCTCCAGATGGTTATCCTTGGTGCAAAGAGTGGCTTCAAGTTTCTCCTCCCAGAGAGCGATACTCTGCTCCTTGGCATACAAGAGCGCCTTGCGCTCCGCTAGGCGCGTCTCCCGAGCAATGGCATCTTCCCTCATAATTGAGAGCGTTTCCTGCTGCCACAGGAGGACTTGGAAATGCTTGCCGTGCCAGTCATGCAGCTCAACCTCTTTGTCCTTCAGCTTCTAGTCCACCTTGTTGGCAGATTGGTGCTACTCCTTGAGCTCCTGCTACTTCCAGTTGTGCTGCTCTCGCATCTCTTTGTGGCCTGCCGCCAAGAACTCCATGAAGGACAGGTCCATGGCGACGGCGACAGAGTCGTCCACCTCTTCGACTCCTTGGTACAATGATGCCAGGATGCACTGGAGCTCTTTGTCAAGCTCTGTGCTCATCGCCATTGATGGGCCCGGGGCTCCAAGTCTGGGTTGTGCGAGCACTAGCGCCAGATGACTCCAAGATGGTGGCGGTGCCTCCCTTGAGGTGCTGAAAGGGGGGAGGGGGCTCATGGTTTGGAGAGGAATCTGCTCCTCGACCATCACCCCTGATCCAGGCCCGCTGCTGGGGATCTCCACAGGCTCCTTTGAGGGACCCAGGGTGCTCCCGGCAACATGCCCCCGCTCCTCTGCGGCAACGATCTTGGTGGCTTCATCCGCAGCAGCTTTCCCTATGTTGGCCACCTCCTCCAGCAGTTCTGGCTCTTCGGCCTGGAGGATTGCAAACAAGGGGACAAGCGAGTGGCAAAAAGGCAGAAGTTTTAGATTGCCTGCAAATAGGGAGATGAGATATATGAGAAGAAGAAGGAAAAGGGAGGAGTATAAATACCGGGAGAAGCCTGCCGGGCAGGGGCTTCAGTTTCCCCAGCAACATCAGTTGTCGGGCCGTGAACTCCACCCCTTGCCCCGGCAGCTACGGCGACATTCTGTTTGGGTTTGTCCACGTAGAGCCTCACCAGGGGTTCTTCGGCCGGGTCGGCAGGAGGAACATGCCCTCCCAAGGAGGGCTCATCCTGTGCCGCCTCGCTGCCCCCTCTAGCTGGGGGGATGGGGACCCATCTCCGTCACCTCCAGCAGGAGGAACTAGCCCTCCACTTTTGGGCCCGGGGCTGGACTGGGGGCTCAGAGCTGGGCCGTCCGTATTGCTCCCCGCCAAGCCCAAGCTCTCCATAGCCTTCGGCAACCCAGCGTGCCGGAGCCTCTTCGATTGATCGATGAGGGTCTCCGTATCCTCCTCCTCCTCCATACCAGCGACAACAAAACGAGAGGTCAGTCAGTAAAGATAACCAAGCATACGAAAATAATTGCGAGAAAGGAAATCTTCCTTACTCCTCATCAATGAGCATGGAGCTTAATTCAAATTCCATGGGCGGCGGGGATGCCTTGCCTCTCTTCTGGGATGGTGGGGCAGAATTCACCGGCAGCCCTAAGCCCTGCCGGGGCGCTGGGGGCTCCGGTGAAGACGAGCTCTGTGAGGAGCTCAAGCCAGAGTGAGGGCTGGAATTGACTTCCACATCCGCTGATTGCTTGGCAGAGGAAGCTTTGATCCCGGCAAGGTGAGCAGATTGGCGACATGCCACATCAGTCTTGGTGTTTCTAGTGGCGGTCTTCTTCACCCTCTTGGTGGCAGGCACTGGGTTTGGGGTCACCGCTCCCTGATTGGTAGCTCGCCTTCGGGGACGCTGATCCAAAATCGGCTCGGGGGCCTGAGGTCCAGCCACGAGCCACTCCGCCTCGGGCTCTGCTACCTCACCAACCTCCTCCTCCTCTTGGAGCTCTGCTGCCATGGCGGCTAGGGCATCAAGCCCGATAGTCTCGTCCCCGGCAACATCTTTGCCGGCAATCTCTTCTGTGGCCTGCGCCTTGCTGCCACCACGAGAGGAGCCCTCATTCTCAGCTTTTCCTTTACCCTTCCCAGCCTTTGCAGCTCTTGCCATTGCAGCGATGCGGGCAGCTTTATCCTCCTCGATCCTCCTCTTGATAAATGCTATCTCCATGGAGGAGGTGTGCTTGTATACATTGGTCTCCACCTTGGGACCCTCTCCGTCAGGCTGCTGGACCATTCAAGCTCTTCCTCAATAGTAGGCAATCGCCAATCGCCTGCTACCCCATGAGCATTGCAGTCCGGCATCCACATCAAGATCTGATCCCTGGCAGATTTGACATTTAGAGGGATAACATTGGCCGGCAGCTTGAATAACTCGAAGCGGCCAAATAGCTGATCGCACAACCAGGCGTGGCCGTAAACAAACAGGTTATTAGCCAAACCTTGGAGCAATCTCATCCTGTCCCCAGCATCACCATACAACCAGGCGGGTATGTCCCTCTTCTGCAGTGGCGAGATACGGCGGAGGAGGAAATCTGCCCCCACATGCTCGATGGTTAACCCGACAGCCTTCAGGCGAGTGATCCTGTTAATTGCCGGGCGAAGCATGTCCTCGGTGAGGCCGAGTGCACTCCATTCCTTACTGCGCTCGACACACACTGTCCGTGCCTCACAAAACTCTGGGGCTTTCTCATCCTGGATCCAACACAAATCTCCTCTCCACTCGTCCCACCTTTCGCGCTGCAGCCCGGGGATATAATCCCAAGACTTCCTTGCTACCCATGGCATCCAGCTGATGTTCCCAGAGCGATGAGTTTTCTTCTCCACTCGCGGGATAAAGTAATGCCTGAACAGTTCCACGTTGGGGGCGACTCCAACGAAATTCTCGCACAAATGAGCAAAGATGGCCATGGTCGCCATTGCATTTGGCATAAAGTCGAGAAGATGGAAGCCATAAATCATCATCATCACCTCAAAGAACTCAGAAAAGGGGGAGCAGAGACCGCAGATAAAGTACATGCAGAAGAACTTGTAAGAATTCGGCGGATCTTCCTCTCCCCCACCAGGACATTAGGAGCGCCATGCCCCTTGGGGACTTCCCTCCCCCACAGGTACTCGTACTTACTTGCAGAATTGGGTTGTCCAGGTTCGACAGAAAGAAGACAACATCTCCCCGCCGCTTCTTGTCCAACTCTATCGCCCTCTTGCTTCCCTCGGCGACCACCTCCTTCCCCGCGACCGTCTGCTTCCCCTTTTCTACAGTTTTCTTCCCCATTCTCGCGAACGCCGGTGCGAATGGGGGAAGAAATCAGGTGGGGGAATGGCAGCGGGCGAGGGAGCGAGAGATGAGGGGGCAGTTGTTTGGCTTGCGGGAGAAGATGATGGGAAGGCAGGGCAGGCGACAAGTGAACCGTGCAGCTCTGTGTTTTCCTATCGTAAGGGGGAAAAGCATGGAGCAGGGGTGCGACGCTTCAGAAAGTTACCGTTTTACATTAACTGCAATAGTCCCATGACCCCACGACTCGCAGTAATTACGCGAAGTGGACGTTGGATTGACTGGTCATCATGGCGAATCGCCATGTGCAACCCTCTTTTGCCCCATGCCCGTGCACTGTTTGGGGCCTAACCCAACGTGCCGCGCGACATGTATGGCTCAGACCCGGGGGCTTATGTCGGGGAACACAAACAGGGATGTGTATTTTCCCCTGACTTGTGCACGGACGGTGAAGCCTACCAGTACAAGAACAAGACCACAACACCAAGATCAGATTGGAGCACAAGGGACCAGCCCTTTGAAGGATCCAACATGCGGATCAAGGAGATCATGAAGAGCCAGAGAAGTAGGACATTGCTAAGGGAAATGTCTTCCCTTGCCGGGCAGGCGAGCCTGGTGAGGACAGGGTTACCCCCGGAAGCAAGTCTTCGGGTCGTCCCGACAAGCCTGCTGGGACTTATGAAGGTAGAACCACCCCACCGCACCACCTCATCACGACCCAAGTTGTCAATCAGTGCGGTGTCAAGCTCCAAGGTGACTAAGTGGTTGTTATTCCCCACATGGCAGCCACTTTCTACAAAAAATGCCTCCAAGCAACACCCGTCCTACGACGTGTCAAGCAAGCAGGCGGGAAGCTGGCAAAATGGCCCGACAGGGTCTGCCGGGCAAGCTATGATGTGACGTTGAGCAGCGCATTTAATGGACTCTGTCAGACTGTAGAGTTAGGTATGATAGCACTATTTGCTATCTAATCAGTGCATAATGACTGATTTGCCACTGTGGTGACCCCTTTATCTATAAAAGGAGGCCCATGGCAACCATAGAAAGGATTCAGATCTCCTCACACTTATACGCGCGTAGCCACACTCGCCCTGAGGCAACCCTGCTAGGAAAATGCGCCGCGCCAACCACCATTTTTCCACCATCAATCCACCAAAGCGGGAGTAGGGTTTTATGCCTCACGGCGGCCCGAACCTGGGTAAAGATTGCCTACGTGATCTCTACCCTGCTGATCCATGTTCTTCCACTCTTTGTGCAACGTGCCATCCCCCCGCTGAACTAGAAAGGGACTCTTGGTCCCATAGGTGGTCGTGGTTTCCCGTGACACGATCGACTCTCGGGCAAGTAACATACCAACGGACAAAAGGAATTACGTATGTTGTCATACTGGTTCGACCGATAAAGATCTTCATAGAATATGTAGGAACTAATATGGCATCCAGGTTCCGCTATTGGTTATTGACCGAAGAGGTGTCATGGTCATGTCTACATAGTTCTCGAACCCATAGGATCAGCACGTTTAACGTTCTTTGACGATATAGTGTTATATGAGTTATATGATTTGTTGACCGAATGTTGTTTAGAGCCCTGGATGAGATCATGGACATGATGAGGAGTCTCAAAATGGTCGATAGGTAAAGATTGATATATAGGACGATGGTATTCAGAGAGTGGAAAACTTTCGGAGTGCACCGGGTAGTCATCAGGTCATCGGAAGGGGTTCCGAACACCCCCGGTAAGTGTATGGGGTTAATGGGCCAAAGGAGGGGACAGAGCAGCCCACTAGGGGTCTGGTGCGCCCCTCTGGAAAGGGAAGGGGAGGGGTGTCCCCTCCTGCCTTTCCCTCCACGTGAGAGAGAGGAGGGGGGGGCGCCACCTCCCCCTGCCTTCTTCCCACACTCATATAAGGAAAGGGGTGCAAGTTGGGGAAGAACCCAAGTAGGATTCGGCCCTACTTGGGGTACCCATTGGCCTCTCCCCTCTCCCCACCTATATATATGTGGGAGGGGGCGCCTAGCACAACCAGAACAATTGCTTAGCGGTGTGCGGCGCCCCCTCCACCGTTTACACCCATGGTCATATTTTCATAGTGCTTAGGCGAAGCCCTGCAGAGATAACTTCACCATCACCGTCACCATGCTGTCGTGCTACCGGAACTCATCCACTACCTTGCCGTCTTGTTGGATCAAGAAGGCAGAGGACTTCACCGAGATGAACATGTGCTGAACGCGGAGGTCCCGTACGTTCAGTACTCGATCGGTTGGATCGTGAAGAAGTTCAACTACATCAACCGCGTTATCAAACGCTTCCGCTTATGGTCTACGAGTGTATGTATACACACTCTCCCCTCTCGTTGCTATGCATCTCCATGGATAGATCTTGCGTGTGCGTGGAATTTTTTTGTTTTCTATGCAATGTTTCCCAATAGTGGCATCCGAGCCAGGTCTATGCGTAGATGATATGCACGAGTAGAACACAAAGAATTGTGGGCGGTGATAGTCATACTTCTTACCACAAACATTTCATTTTGATTCATCGGTATTGTGGGATGAAGCGGCCCGGACTAACTTTACATGTCCACGTACATGAGACCGGTTCCACCGACTGACATGCAACTAGTTTTGCATAAAAGGTGGCTGGCGGGTGTCTGTTTCTCCTACTTTAGTTGAATCGAATTTGACTACGGCTGGTCCTTGAAGAAGATTAAAACAACAAACTTGATGAATCACCGTTGTGGTTTTTGCGTAGGTAAGAACAGTTCTTGTTAGAAGCCCATAGCAGCCACATAAAACTTGCAACAACAAAGTAGAGGATGTCTAACTTGTTTTTGTAGGGAATGTTGTGATGTGATATGGTTGTCGGCGTTCTGGGAATGGGGGTCCCCAGATATGCCTCCCTGCGGCCCGCAGCGTGGCTCCTCTAGCGGCCCTGTATGGACCATCTTCACCAGCAAACACCCAAGACCCTCGCGAGGGGCCAAGCCTCGTGAGGCGAACGACGCAAGACCTCCTCAGGGGTGGCCACACCAGGCTGGCTCGCGAGGGGCGAAGAGATCAAGGCAAGGCAAACCTCGTGAGGTTCCAATGACGTAAGCCATGACGATCAAGACCAGGCGGGCGCCAGCAAGCATAGTGTCCTCACTTCCTCTTTGGTGCTAAGGAGGCAAGCGCAGGCGAGGAGTTCCAAAGCATCAGGCAAAGGTTTCCATATCGGTGCAACAAGACCAAGACCAGCAGAATGGCAGGACGGAGATCACCGTGGAGCCCAAGACGGCGTCACCACCAGATCCTTTGGCAGGCGAAGACCACTTTTTTCAGGATAACTTGTACTAGTTGTCTTCCTTCAAATTTGGCCGTTGTGGGATCCCTTCCCACTCAATATTTGGGAAGAGGACCCGGGCCTCTATGCATAGGACTAGCCACCACCATAGCTAGGGGGAAGGATCTTGGGCGGAGAGAGGATCCAGTTCATCCTCAAACACACAAGTTCACCAAGCAAAAGAACACCTCTCCTCAGGAGGCTGTTCTTCCCTTGTAACTGTTCATCCATAGCCCAAGAGGCAATCGACCACACCACACTGGAGTAGGGTATTACACCACAACGGTGGCCCGAACCAGTATAAATCTTGTGTCCCTTGTTCTTTGGGTTCGTCAAGCTAGGTCGTGAGATCATTGAGTGTGCGAGTTTGAGAGGGGGGATCTTCATGCGCACCCCAGTGTTTGAACCTCAAGGGTTTTGCCGGAACCCGAAATCCGACATTTGGCGCGCTAGGCAGGGGTGCGCCGAAGCTTCGCCCCTCGACGACCTCGCCTCTCTGACCGACTCTCATGGATGCCACCTCTTCCCCGACTGGATTGACAGGCGCCCTCCGCGGCGCCGGGGGGCTCCAGGCCTTCACCACCGCCTTGCGGCGGGTGTAGTGGCTGCACAAGTTCAAGCTGGAGATGCCGCCCCGTTACGATGGTGCGGCGGATCTGGCGACCTTTCTGCTGGTGTACGAGGAGGCTGTCCTGGAGGCCGGGGGCGATGACAAGATCATGGCCAATTGGTTCCTGATGGCCCTCACCAGCGTGCCGCGCGCCTGGCTCCTCCATCTGCCAGAATCTTCCGTGGCCTCTTGGGAGGAGCTGCGCGACCTCTTCATCGCGCGCTTCAGGGGACTAGCGCCCCCGGTCGTTGCGGCTCTCCTCGGTGGCTCGCAAGCGCCACCCACGGACCATCACATCAAGCCGTTCTTTCGCCAGATCAGCATCGCCTCCACACGGCAAGGGGCTCCCCCGGGGTGGGCGGCGCCCAAGGCCGACCTGATTTTCGACTTAGGAGATCATCCAGTCAACACCGTCGGCTCGGGTGCGCTTCCAATGCTTTGCACGCCGACCATATGCAGTGTAGCCGTCACCAAGACCCTCATCATGGCGCCGGCCTCAACGTGCTCTCTGTGGAGGCCTTTAGTCTTCTTCACATACCGCTCGAGCGGCTCCACCCCAGCTGGTCGTTCTTCAGAGTTGGTGGCGGCTCCTCCAACCCACTGGGGCAAATCCGTCTCCCCGTGACTTTCGGCACGCGCGACAACTACCGTACCGAGCTAATCGACTTCGATATCGCTCGCATCGGTTTGCCGTATAACACCATCCTCAGGTACCCGGCGCTGGCCCAGTTCATGACAGCGACCCATCCTGCCTACAACCTCATGAAGATGCCAGGAAGCAATGGTGTCCTTACCATGGCCGGGGACACCAAGGAAGCCGTGGCGGCCCTCAAGCTAGCCTTCAGGGCCACAGCGGCATCTTGCCCGGCCAGCAAGGCCACGCCCAGGGCCAAGGGAGCTGCCCCGACCAAGAAGAAGCAGCTGTTCACCCAAGGTCAGACCAAGACGAAGCAGATACCGGTTGACGTGGACGGGGCCTCTGGCGCTACCTTTATCATAGGCGCCGACCTTGCCCCAGCTCAAGAGAAGGAGTTGATGGACTTCCTGCAAGAGAACAAGGAAGTATTCGCCTGGGAGCCCAAGAAGCTAGTTGGGGTCCCGAGAGGAGTAATTGAACATCATCTGAGGGTATGCCCCAATGTGCGCCCTGTGAAGCAGAAGACCAGGAAACAATCCACGGAGAAGTAGTCTTTCATTGTTCAGGAAACCCGCAAGCTGGAGGCAGCAGGTGTCATTCGCGAGGTTCGGTTCCCGGAGTGGCTGGCAAATCCAGTCGTTGTGCCAAAGAAAGGAGGAAAGGAACGCATGTGTGTCGACTTCACCAACCTCAACAAGGCCTACCCTCAGGACCCGTTTCCATTGCCGCGCATCAACCAAATTGTTGACTCCACCGCGGAGTGTGACCTGATGTGCTTCCTGGATGCGTTCTCAGGATACCACCAGATCAAGATGGTAGTGGAAGATGTGGAAAAGACAGCTTTCTTGACCCCATGCGGGGTATACTGCTACACTTGCATGCCATTCGGACTGCGCAACGCAGGAGCAACCTTCCTGCAGCTGATTCACATCGCCTTGGGGTGGCAGCTCGGGAGGAACACTGAGGCCTATGTCGACGACATTGTGGTAAAATCTCGGGAGGCAAGAACTTTGATTCAGGACCTGGAGGAGACCTTCGCGAGCCTGCGCCAGGTGGAACTGCGGCTCAATCCGGAGAAGTGCGTGTTTTGTGTCCCTTCTAGCAAGCTGCTGGGCTTCCTCATATCCCACAGAGGGATCGAGGCCAACCCGGAGAAGGTCAAGGCAATCGAAGACATGAGTCCACCACAAAACCTCAGAGAGATGCAGAAGCTTGTAGATTGCATGACTTTGTTGGGGCGCTTCATCTCCAAGTTGGGGGAGCGCGCCTTGCCATTCTTCAAGCTAATGAAGAAGAAGGGTCCGTTCGAGTGGACCCCCGAGGCCGACCTAGTGTTTCAAGACCTCAAGAGATACTTGACCAACCAGCCGGTGATGGTGGCGCCCCGTCCTCGCGAGCCCTTGGTACTCTACCTGTCTGCCACACCGCATTCCGCTACCGCGACACTGGTGGCCCTCAGAGAGGAGCCCCAAGTCAAGGGCTCGCCAAATGAAGCCGCCCAGCCGGATAAGGCCACACAACACCAGGACGATGTTCCTGAGGCGGCGGCTAGGCCCTTAAGAGGCAAGCTAAAGGACGATGTTCCTGAGGCGGCGGCTGGACCGGCTGGTTGTCAAGCCACTGGAGCTGGAGATCCACAGGAAACACCTCAGTCCCCGGGAGCCAAAAACTCCGTCAGCTCTCCCACCCTTGTCGAGCACCCAGTATACTTCGTCAGCACAGTGCTACGAGATGCGAGGGCGCGATACCCCATGCCTCAGAAGCTCTTGCCTGCGCTCCTGGTGGCCTCGCTTAAGTTGCACCACTACTTCCAGGGTCACCTCATCAAGGTCGTCTCAGCCTACCCATTGGAGAGAGTGCTTAGGAGCCCCAATGCTGCTGAGAGGGTCGCCGAATGGAACATCGAGCTGCAAGTGTTTGACTTGGAGTTCAGCACAACCAGGGTCATCAAGGGCGCAGCGCTCGCTGATTTTTTGGCGGAATGGATCGATACGCCGGAGCTCAAAGCAGGCGAAAACCGATCCCTCTCACCAGGGAATGAAGCGCCAGATGGCTGGGTCATGTACTTCGATGGCGCGTTCACGCGCCAAGGCATGGGGGCTGGAGCTGTACTCATCTCGCCCACTCAGGACAAACTGTACTACGCCGTGCAGCTCTGCTTCTAGCGGGGTGAGAAGGTCTCCAACAACATCGCAGAGTACGAGGGCCTCATCGCCGGCCTCAAGGCGGCGGCGGCCCTGGGAGTGAAGCGCCTCACTGTCAAGGGAGACTCGCAGCTCCTCGTCAACTTATCCAACAAGGTGTACGAGCCAAAGGACGAGCACATGGAAGCATATCTCACGGAGGTACGCAAAATGGAGAAGCAGTTCCTGGGCCTGGAGCTGCAGCATGTGCCACATGGCACCAACCAAGAGGCCGATGACATCGCCAGAAGAGCATCCAAGCGGCTGCCCCAAGAACCTGGTGTCTTCAAGGAACAACTCTTCAAGCCTTCAGTAGCACCTCAGCCTGCGGTGCCAGTGCCGCCTCAGGAGGAGCTCCCTCAGCCACCAGCCTCGGGAGCCCCCGCCTGCGGCCCGACCTCGGGAGCGCGCCTCCTCTTAGCACTCGAGCCTCAGGAGGGTGTTAGAGTTCAAGGCATACCTGACACATGGCACGCTGTCGGAGAAGGAGGAAGACACGAAACATGTGGCCCGGCAGGCTACGACATACTGCATTCAGGACGGTGAGCTATATAGGGGCGGCCAAATGATGTTTCTCTATGATGCATTTCCAGGGAACAGGGGAAGGAGTTGCTGGCTGACATACATGGCGGAGACTGCGGGCACCACTCATCGTCGCGCACCTTGGTCGGCAAGGCTTTTTGCAGCGGGTTCTACTGGCCCACAGCACTCAACGACGCGGCTGGGCTGGTGAAGTCCTGCGAGGCTTGCCAATTCCACACCAAGCAGATCCACCAGCTGGCTCAGGGCCTCCAGACTATCCCGCTCTCATGGCCGTTCGCGGTCTGGGGGCTGGATATCCTGGGTCCATTCCCTCGAGCGCCTGGAGGTTACCGCTACCTCTACGTCGCCATCGACAAGTTCACCAAGTGGGCAGAAGTGGAAGCCGTCTGCACCATCCCAGCCAGGTCAGCAGTCAAGTTCATCAAGGGCATTGTGAGCCGGTTTGGGGTCCCTAATCGCATCATCACCGACAATGGTTCACAATTCACCAACAATCTCTTCAAAACATATTGTGCTAACCTTGGGACGCAGATCTGCTATGCCTCTGTGGCACACCCCAGGAGCAACGGCCAAGCTGAACGCGCTAACGTGGAAGTCCTAAGGGGTCTCAAGACTAGGACCTTCAAGAAGAAGCTTGAGGCCTGCGGCAGGGGCTGGCACGATGAGCTCCAGTCTGTGTTGTGATCCATCTGCACCATCGCTACCAGGCCAACAGGCGAAATCCCGTTCTTCCTCGTCTATGGAGCAGAAGCGGTTCTCCCACACGAGGTCAAGCATCGCTCCGCGCGGGTCCTTGCATTTGATGAAACACGGCAGGACACCATGCGGGGGATGGATCTCGTGCCGGGGGAGGAACGCCGCCGTGAAGCCTCGCTCCGAGCTACGAGGTACCAGCAGGCGCTGCAGCGGTACCACTGTCGCAACGTCCTCTCCAGGACGCTCGAGGTGGGTGACCTTGTCCTGAGGCGGGTGCTCTCCTGGGAAGGGCTAAACAAGCTCTCGCCCATGTGGGAGGGCCCGTTTCGGGTCGCCCACGTCTCTAGGCCTGATTCCACGTGCCTGGAGACACGGGACGGGGTCCCCATCCAGAACGCTAGGAACATCCAGCACCTCAGGAAGTTCTACCTATGAAGCAAGGCCCGGTGCCTTTGAAGCAAGGCCCAGTGCCTGTGAAGAATCTCCGCTCATGACACTCTCATGTAATAATGAGTGGGGCTATACACGCCACGGAGTCTCAGGAGTGCTGCCCTCGGGCCTCGGGGGCTCCCTCCCATGACTAGTGGCAGCACTTAGCTCCGCGCTGGTGAGAAGACAAGAAGACTAGACTAGGTGCCGGACATGGCTTTTCATTTGCTTTCTGCAGTTGGCTTGCCCCTCTTTAATCAAAATTTGCTTTTCGGTGTCACTTGATGATCTTGTTCCTTCGTTTCTGCCCTTGTTTCTGCCTTCGGTTCTTCGTTTGACCTGTACCCTCTCTCGCGTCCCTCGCGAGGGGGATGGACAGGTGCCCCTCGGGCCCTCGTGAGCGTTTTGTCTATTTTTCGTGAGGCACCCTCGTTCGAGCTGCAAGCTTGCGCATCCCCCTTGATCCATGCCCCTCGGGTACCGCGACATGAGGTGTTGGGTCGTGGCCATACGCAGGTGACGCGCGCTAGCCAGCAGACTGCTACGACGTGGACCAGGTACGGATCTCCTAGCAAATTTTCACAGTTCCTCATCGTCAGGTACGGAGAAACGCGCGTCTCGCGAAGCGGGATGTACTTCAGGCACATCGAGCTAAGTCATTCTACGCGCATGCATAGATCATAACGTTGCAACACAGCACGGGAATGATAAACACAACATAACAACCCGGAAATCATAGTTTGTTGCACGCCCCCACGGGGCCCCATACTTGTCTTTCTCTAATGCAGGAAGGAAGGGAAGAACAAAAAAACGGGACGTGCTCCTGCAACAAGTCGCGAGGACGGGCTCGTGGCGCTCTCCCGAGCTCAGCTGGACCCCTCCTCGCGCTTCAGCGGAGCGCGGCGACGAGCCGACCCGCTGCCACCTTCGAAGTGGGCACGGCGGCGTGGCAGCTGGTCGTAGCCGCCACTGCTGGAGCTGCCACCGGAAGAAGAGTCGCCATAGCTAGATGAGACATGGCCGGGCCTGCCTCCCTCCTTGTCACGACCATCGCCAAAGCCGAGCACCTCGTCGCCGTTGTTGTCCTCGGGGCATCACCCAACACGGCGACCATCTTCCCCAAACACCCACACGAAGAGGGTGGCATCTCCGTCGTACTTGAAGTGGAGGGTGCACTGCCTGCCCAGCCCGCACGCGCGGGAGAACGTCTTCCAGCTGCGGGCCAGGACCGCGTTGCCCGCGGAGGAGATCTCCACTGCGACCCACGAAGCGCTACTTCAGCAAGCGTCCGCCTGCAGCCAGAGACCGCCTGGACCTGTGGACGGTAGTTCACCGACGAAGAACCTCGGGAGCTGAAGCCAGGTGCCAGCCGGGTTCTCAAACCACACGATGAACTCCGGCATCACCTCCGCCGAATGGAAGCACGACCGGGGAGGCCGCGCAACCACGACACGCCTCACCTCATCAATGGGGCTGCCGCGACCTCGGCACCTGCCACCACGCGAAGAGGTGCCACCGCGGCCGCGAGCGGCTGCGGAGGGGGTCGCAGTGTGCTTGCGGGGGCGACCGCGCTCCCTCTTGGGCGGCGGTGAGCCAGGCCCCTCCTGGCGAGCTTTCCCCTTCTCCGCGGCTGAGAGCCTCTTCACAGGCACCATGGGCGTCTCTGCCGGCGGTGGAGCAAGGAAGGAGAAGAAATAGGAGAAGCAAGGAAGAGACGGGTGATGGGGGCTCTGCCCCCACTTCCCATTTATAGCTAAGGGGAGGCCAACCGCCGGCCTCCACAATCTAAGGTAATAATGATCTTTTTCCTGCATGCAACAAGGACCCGTCAAGTCAGGCAGTTGCCGAGGCAGCATGGGGAAGCGGAGACGCCCACGTCCAATCATTCGCCACACGTCGACCACGGCCGCAGGCTGTTGGGGCCCGCGGCGCTCTGCACTTGCCCTTTGGCTTTGCCTTGAAGCCAAGCCCGAGCACGCCTTGGGCCCGGGTTTACCGTCGACGTTCTGGGAATGGGGGTCCCCAGACTTGCTTGCCTACGGCCCGCAGCATGGCTCCTCCAGCGGCCCCATATGGCTCATCTTCACCAGCAAACACCCAAGACCCTCGCGAGGGGACAAGCCTCACGAGGCGGACGACGCAAGACCTCCTCAGGAGCGGCCTCACCAGGCTGGCTTGCAAGGGGCAGAGAGATCAAGGCAAGGAGAACCTCGCGAGGTTCCAATGACGCAAGCCATGACGATCAAGACCGGGCGGGCGCCAGCAAGCGCAGTGTCCTTGCTTCCTCTTTGGTGCTAAGGAGGCAAGCGCAGGTGAGGAGTTCCAAGGCATCAGGCAAATGTTTCCATATCGGTGCAACAAGACCAAGACCAGCAAAATGGCAGGACAGAGGTCACCGTGGAGCCCAAGACGGCGTCACCACCGGAGCCTTTGGCAGGCGAAGACTACTTTTGCCAGGATAACTTGTACTAGTTGTCTCCCTTTGAATTTGGCCGTTGTGGGATCCCTTCCCGCTCAATATTTGGGAAGAGGACCAGGGCCTCTATGAATAGGACTAGCCACCACCATAGCTAGGGGGGAGGATCTTGGGTGGAGAGAGGATCCAGTTCATCCTCAAACACATAAGTTCACCAAGCACAACAACACCTCTCCTCAGGAGGCTGTTCTTCCCTTGTAACTATTCATCCACAGGCCAAGAGGCAATCCACCACACCACACTGGAGTAGGGTATTACACTACAATGGTGGCCCGAACCAGTATAAATCTTGTGTCCCGTGTTCTTTGGGTTCGTCAAGCTAGGCCGTGAGATTGTTGAGTGTGTGAGCTTGAGAGGGGGAGATCTTCGTGCTCACCCTAGTGTTCGAACCTCAAGGGTTTTGCCGGAACCCGAAATCTGAAAATGGTCGATATATGATGTGATATATGTTGATGTATGAGATTATCATGTTTTGTAATATCGACAATCGGCAGGAGCCTTAGGGTTGTTTCTTTATCGTATGAAGTGCAAGTGCCATGTAATTGCTTTACTTTATCGCTATGCGGTAGCAATAGTTGTAGAAGCAATAGTTGGCGAGACGACCCCGACGCACCGATGGAGATCAAGGTGTCGAGCCAGTGACAATGGAGATCATGATGATGCTTCGGAGATGGAGATCAAAAGCACAAGATGATGATGGCCATATCATGTCACATATTTTTATTGCATGTGATGTTTATCCTTTATGCATCTTATTTTGCGTAGAATGGTGGTAGCATTATAAGATGATCCCTTCACTAAATTTCAAGATAATAGTGTTCTCCCCGAGTATGCTCCATTGCCAAAGTTCGTTGTTTCGAAGCACCTCGTGATGATCGGGTGTGATAGACTCTACGTTCACATACAACGGGTGTAAGATAGTTTTGCATATGCATAATACTTGGGTAAACCTTGACGAGCCTAGCATGTACAGGCATGGTCTCGGAACATTGAAGACCTAAAGGTCGAACATGAGTCATATAGTAGATATGATCAACATAGGAATGTACACCAATTATGATTACCCCATCTCACGTGATGATCGGACATGGGTTAGTTGATTTGGATCACGTATCACTTAGATAACTTGAGGGGTGTTTTTTAAGTGGGAGTTCATTAGTAATTTGATTAATTGAACTTAAATTTATCATGAACTTGGTCTTAATAGTTTTTGCATATCTATGTTGTAGATTAATAGCTCACGATATAGATCCCCTGTTTTTTTATGTTCCTAGAGAAAACTAAGTTGAAAGATGATGGTAGCAATAGAGCAGACTGGATCCGTGATTTGAGGATTATCCTCATTGCTGCACAGAAGAATTATGTCCTTGATGCACCGCTAGGTGGCAGACCTATTTCTGGAGCAGATGCAGATGTTATGGATGTTTGGCAAGCTCGAGATGATGACTACTTAATAGTTTAGTGCGCCATGCTTTACGACTTAGAACCGGGACTTCAAAAAATGTTTTGAACACCACGGAGCATATGAGATGTTCCAAGAGCTGAAATTGGTATTTTAGGCTCATGCCCGTGTTGAGATGTATGAGACCTCTAAAAAGTACTTTGCCTACAAGACGGAGGAGAATATCTCAGCCAGTGAGCATGTTCCCAGAATGTCAGGGTACTACAATCACTTGAATCAAGTGGGAGTTAATCTTCCAGATAAGATAGTGATTGACAGAGTTCTCTAGTCACTATCACCAAGCTACTAGAACTTCCTGATGAACTATAATATGCAAGGGATGACAAAAACAATTCCCGAGCTCTTCGCAATGCTGAAATCAGCGAAGATAGAAATCAAGGAAGAGCATCAGGTGTTGATGGTTAATAAGACCACTAGTTTCAAAAAAAGAGCAAGTGAAGGAAAGGGAAATTCAAGAAGAATGTCAAGCAAGTTGCCGCTCCCATGAAGAAGCCCAAAGCTAGACCCAAGCCTAAAATTGGGTGCTTATACTGCAAAGGAAATGGTCACTGTAAGCGGAACTACCCCAAATACTTGGCGGATAAGAAGGATGGCAAAGTGAACAAAGGTATATTTGATATACATGTTATTGATGTGTACCTTACCGGTGTTCGTAGTAGCTCCTGGGTATTTGATACCAGTTCAGTTGCTAAGATTAATAACTCAAAACAGGAGTTGCAGAATGAACAGAGACTAGTTAAGGGCAAAGTGACGATGTGCGTTGGAAGTGATTCCAAGGTTGATACGGTCACCATCACACACTCCCTCTACCTTCGGGATTAAGGTTGAACCTAGATAAATGTTGTTTGGTGTTTGCGTTGAGCATGAATATGATTAGATCATGTTTATTGCAATATGGTTATTCATTTAAGTCAGAGAATAATTTTTGTTCTGTTTACATGAATAAAACCTTCTATAGGTCATACACCCAATGTGAATGGTTTATTGAATCTCGATCGTAGTGATACACATATTCATAATATTGATGCCAAAAGATGCAAAGTTGATAATGATAGTGCAACATATTTGTGGCAATGCCGTTTAGGTCATATTGGTGTAAAGTGCATGAAGAAACTGCATGCAAATGGACTTCTGTAATTGATTATGAATCATTTGATACCTGGGAACCATGCCTCATGGGCGAGATGACTAAAACTCAATTCTCCGGAACAATGGAGTGAGCTAATGACTTATTGGAAATAATACATACCGATGTATGCGGTTCGATGAGTGTTGAAGCACGGGGTGGGTATCATTATTTTCTGACCTTCATAGATGATTTGAGTAGGTATGGGTATATCTACTTGATGAAACACAAGTCCGATACATTTGAAAAGTTGAAAGAATTTTAGAGAGAAGTGGAGAATCACCATAACAAGAAAATAAAGTTTCTATGATCTGATCGTGGAGGCGAATATTTGAGTTATGAGTTTGGCCTTCATTTGAAACAATGTGGAATTGTTTCACAACTCACGCCACATGGAACACCACAACGTAATGGTGTGTCCGAACGTCGTAACCATACTTTATTAGATATGGTGCATTCTATGATGTCTCTTACCGATTTCCACTATCATTTTGGGGTTATGCATTAGAGTCAACTGAATTCACGTTAAATAGGGAACCGTCTAAATCTGTTGAGATCACACTGTATGAATTGTGGTTTGGCAAGAAACCTAAGCTGTCATTTCTTAAAAGTTTGGGTATGCGACGCTTATGTCAAAAGGCTTCAGCCTAATAAGCTCGAACCCAAAGTGGAGAAGTGCATCTTGATAGGATACCCCAAAGCTATTGGGTATACCTTCTACCACATATCCAAAGGCAAAGTCTTTGTTGCTAAGAATGGGTCCTTTATAGAAAAGGAGTTTCTCTCGAAAGAAGTGAGTGGGAGGAAAGTAGAACTTGATGAGGTAATTATACCTTCTCTGGAATTGGAAAGTGGCACATCAGAGAAAATTGTTCCCGTGATGCCTACACCAACTGGAGAGGAAACTAATGATGATGATCATGAAACTTCGGATCAAGTTATTACTGGACCTCGTAGGTCAACCAGACCATGTTCCGCACCAGAGTGGTACGGTAATCCTGTCCTGGAAGTCATGTTGGACCATGGCGAACCTACGAACTATGAAGAAGCTATGATCAGCCCAGGTTCTGATAAATGGCTTGAGGCCATGAAATCTGAGATAGGATCCATGTATGAGAACAAAGTATGGACTTTGGTGGACTTGCCCGACGATCGGCAAGCCATTGAGAATAAATGGATCTTTAAGAAGAAGACTGACGCTGAAGGTAATCTCACTATCTACAAAGCTTGACTTGTTGCAAAAGGTTTTCGACAAGTTCAAGGAATTGACTACGATGAGATTTTCTCAACCATAGCGATGCTTAAGTTTGTTTGAATCATGTTAGCAATTGCCACATTTTATGATTATGAAATGTGGAAAATGGGTGTCAAAACGCATTCCTTAATGGATTTCTTAAAGAAGAGTTGTATATGATGCAACCAGAAGGTTTTGTCGAGCCTGAAGGTGCTAACAAAGTGTGAAAGCTCCAGCGATCCATCTATGGACTGGTGCAAGCATCTCAGAGTTGGAATATATGCTTTGTTGAGGTGATCAAAGCATATGGTTTTATATAGACTTACGGTGAAGCCTGTATTTACAAGAAAGTGAGTGGGAGCTCTGTAGCATTTCTGATATTATATGTGGATGACATATTGTTGATCGGAAATGATATAGAATTTCTGGATAGCATAAAAGGATACTTGAATAAGAATTTTTCAATGAAAGACCTCAGCGAATTTTCTTATATATTGGGCATCAAGATCGATAGGGATAGATCGAGATGCTTAATATGACTTCCACAAAGCACATACCTTGATAAAGTTTTGAAGAAGTTCAAAATGGATTAGTCAAAGAAAGGGTTCTTGCCTGTGTTACAACATGTGAAGTTGAGTAAAACTCAAAACCCGACCACTTCAAAAGATAGAGAGAAAATGAAAGTCATTACCTATGCCTCAGCCATAGGTTCTATCATGTCTGCTATGCTGTGTACTAGACCTAATGTGTGCCTTGCCATAAGTTTGGGAAGGAGGTACCAAAGTAATCCAGGAGTGGATCACTGGACAGCGGTCAAGAACATCCTGAAGTACCTAAAAAGGACAAAGGATATGTTTCTCGTTTATGGAGGTGACGAAGAGCTCGTCGTAAATGGTTACATTGATGCTAGCTTTGACACTTATCCGGATGACTCTAAGTCACAAACCAGATACGTTTTTATATTGAATGGTGGAGCTGTGAGTTGGTGCAGTTCCAAGAAGAGCGTCGTGGCGGGATCTATGTGTGAAGTGGAGTACATAGCTGCTTTGGAAGCAGCACATGAAGGAGTCTGGATGAAGGAGTTCATATCGAATCTAGGGGCGCCCCTTGGCCTCTCCCCTCTCCCCCACCTATATATATGTGGGAGGGGGCGCCTAGCACAACCACAACAATTGCTTAGCCGTGTGACCCCGTAGGACCGAATCCTACTTGGGCTCATGCCCTTGGCCACGCCCCCTTCCTTATTTGTTGGAGGGGGAAAGGAAAGGGGGGAGAGGGAAGGAAGGGGGAGGCCGAAGCCTCCCTTTCCTTTCTCCCATGGGTCGGCTGCATTAGGGGCGCGCCCGTCCCTTGTGGGCTGGTGTGCTCCCCTCTAATGGCCCAATAGGTCCATCACCCTTCTAGGGGTGCCCGGTACCACCTCCGGTACTCCGATGATCACCCGGTACACTCCGAAACACTTCCGTTGTCCGAATATTGTCGTCCTATATATCAATCTTTACCTCTCGACTATTTATAGACACCTTGTCATGTCCATGATCTCATTCAGGACTCTGAACAACATTCGGTCACCAAATCATATAACTCATATAACACTATATCGTCTATGAAGATCTTTATCGCTCGAACTGTTATGACAACATACGTAATTCCCTTCGACCATCGATATGTTAGTTGCCCGAGATTCGATCATCAGTATCTTCATACCTAGTTCAATCTCGTTACTGGCAAGTCTCATTACTCGTGCTGTAATACATCATCTCATAACTAACTCCTTATTCATTTGCTTGCAAGCTTATGATGTGTATTATCAAGAGGGCCCAGAGATACCTCTCTGATACTCGGAGTGACAAATCCTAATCTTGATCTATGCCAACTCAATAGACACCTTCGGAGATACATGCAGAGCATCTTTGTGATCACCCAGTTATGTTGTGACGTTTGATAGCACACAAGGTATTCCTCTAGTATCTGGGAGTTGCATAATCTCATAGTCGAAGGAATATGTATTTGACATTAAGAAATCAATAGCAATAAACTGAATGATCAATATGCTAAGCTAACGGATGGGTCTTGTCCATCACATCATTCTCCTAATGATGTGACCCTGTTATCAAATGACAACACACGTCTATGGTTAGGAAACCTTAACCATCTTTGGTCAACGAGCTAGTCTAGTAGAGGCTTACTAGGTACACGGTATTTGTTTATGTATTCACACATGTATATTAAGTTTCCAATCAATACAATTCTAGCATGAGTAATAAACCTTTATCATGAATAAGGAAATGTAAAATAACAATTTTATTATTGCCTCCAGGGCATATTTCCTTCAGGGTTGCCCTGTCTATAAATAGTCGCCCCCACAACCACTTGTTGGTTGGCTGCTTAGAAAGAACTTGACACTTGTCATTTGAGAGCAACCCATCCTCTGACGGCTTTGAGAGAATCCTAAGTGAGGAAAAAGCCACCAGAGCCAAAGTGATTGAGCATCACAGAAGAGACTGATTTGTGTGATCCGACGCCTAATAAGTTTGAAGACTTCCATTATTCGAGATAGTTAGGCATCAAGTTCTGAGCACTCAAGAGTCATTGTGGTCTGCCGATGAACAAGTTTGTGAAGGTTTTGAAAGTCTACCTTGAAGACTTACCATGAGTGATTGGGCAAGGTGTAAGTGACCTTAGCTCAAGAGGAATACGGTGAGGACTCTGTGTCCTTTGAGTTCGTCTCAGCCACCTCAACCAGACATACAGTTGATACAACAACTGGAATTGGTCTACCAAATTGACGCGTGTTCACCGAGCCGACCCGGTTTCAAATTCCTCACCGCTACCTTTTATTTCATTCCACTGCTGAATAAATTGTGATCTACCCTCTGACGATTTTGAACTGAAGACTTCTATCATGTTATCTTTAATTTCTTCAGTTCATCTTATTCATGCTTCATGCTCATATGATTGCATGTTCTTCACCTATATATATGTATCTTCTTTGTCTGATTTCCACTTTTGTGATGAACTAGTTGTCTCGTGTTTCTATTCCTTCACTCAGATCTTCGTCAAATTCTTTGGAGTTTGACGAATTTCTAAAAATCTTCCATTCACCCCCTCTAGGAGTAAATCTACACTTTCAATTGGTATCAAAGCAAGGTACTCCCTTGTTCTGTGCAATTTTGGTTTAACCACCTGGAATTTTAGTTATTTCGACCGCAGGTATGATCAAGGTATCTGCTACGTGCCCTATCTTCGATGACACAAACTATCCTTACTGGAAGAACAAGATGCGCATGCATCTTCAGACAATTGACAATGATGTTCATCATTGAGAATGGTGTCCCCTCTGTTGCTCCTAGCATCAGTGGTGCAGATATGAAGAGATTCAAGCAACTTGACTCTCAAGTGAAGAATATCATATGTGGACATCTCAACAAATGATAGTACAACAGGGTGAGTGTACTAGAAATGTCAAATCTTATCTAGAATAGGCTTTCTAAGGTCAATGAAGGAGTTTCCACTCAACATGATTCTCGAGTTGATGTGCTTCGCAATCTCTTCAACCGCTTCAAGAGGCTCAACAATGAAAATGTTCAGCAAACTTCAATTGCCTCACTGATGACCAACAAGTATAGGGGATCAATCATAGTCCTTTCGATAAGTAAGAGTGTCGAACCCAACGAGGAACAGAAGGAAACTACAAGCGATTTTCAGCAAGGTAATTTCTGCAAGCACTGAAATTGTAGGTAATAGGTAGTTTGATAGCAAGATAATTTGTAACAAGTGACAAGTAGCAACTATAACAAAGGTGCAGCAAGGTAGCCCAATCCCTTTTATAACAAAGGACAGGCCAAAACTTTCTCTTATAGCAAGCAAAGCATTCTTGAGGACACATGGGGATTCATCTAGTCACTTTCATCATGTTTGTTTGATTCGCATTCGTTACTTTGATAATTTGATATGTGGGTGGACCCGTGCTTGGGTGATGTTATTACTTGAACAAGCCTCCCACTTATGATTACCCCCTCTCGCAAGCATCCACAACTATGAAAGAAGAATTAAGATAAATCTAACCATAGCATGAAACATATGGATCCAAATCAACCCCTTATGGAATAGCGCATAAACTAGGGTTTAAGCTTTTGTCATTCTAGCAATCCATCATCTAACTACTCCACAATGCTTTCCCTTAAGCCCATGTATGGTGATGTGTCATGTAGTCGACATTCACACGACACCGCTAAAGGAAGCAACAACATACATATCATCAAAATATCGAACGAATACCAAATTCACGTGATTACTTATAACTGGACTTCTCCCATGTCGTCAAGAATAAAAGTAACTACTCACAAATCATATTCATGTTCAAGATTAGAGGGGTATTGAATATCATTAAGGATTTGAACGTATAATCATCCACCAAATAAACCAACTAGCATCAACTACAAGATGTAATCAACACTATTAGCAACCCACATGTATCAATATAAGGTTTTGAGACAAAGATTGAGTACAATAGATGGACTAGGATTTGAGATGGGATGGTGCTGGTGAAGATGTTATTGAAGATTTATCCTCCCATGATGAGAGGATCGTTGGGGATGATGATGGCTTCGATTTCCCCCTCCTGGAGGGAAGTTTCCCCAGGGGAATCGCTCCGCTAGAGAGAAAAAGTGCTCCCACCCAGGTTCCGACTCGAGACGGTGGCGCTTCATCCCGAAACCTTCCTTCTGATGTTTTCTAGGTCAAATGGCACCATATAGCAGAAGATGGGCTTCAAATGCAAGTCAGGGCCCCCGCAAGTCCAGGGGACGCGCCCCTAGGCTTATGGCTGCCTGGTGGGCCCCATTTTGATGATTCGTTCGCTAATAATTTTTATATATCCCAAAATAATTCTCCTCAATTTTCAAGTCAGTTGGAGTTGTGCAGAAAAGGTGTCTCCGATATAGCCCTTTTCGATCCAGAATTCTAGCTGGGAGCAATCTCCCTCTTCATGTGAAACTTGCAAAATAAGACAGAAAATTATAAGAATTGTATCATAAAGTGGAATAATAGTCCATAATGCAATAAATATCAATAGGAAAACATGATGCAAAATGGACGTATCAACTCCCCAAAACTTAGACCTTGCTTGTCCTCAAGCGAAGACGATATCGATAATCATGACCACATGTTTAGAGAGAGAGAGGTGTCGATAAAAACAAAATACAGACATGAAAGCATCATGGTCATTATCACAACAACAATATATCATCATAAAAATTATCATGCTAGAGTAACAATTCATTCACAAGCTAAAGTATGAAACATAAACTTTATTGGAAACTGACAAACTATGGTTTTAGTCATTGAAACAATCACAATCCATCATATTTTAGAAAGAGTCTATGTAAGAGCTTTGTTTATCAAGTTCTCATACTCAACTATCATTTAGTCTTCTATGATTGCTGACACTCAAGGCATATTTATAGAGCAAAAGTTTTAGTCAGACACATAGAAATATAGAGGCTTATGGTTTCGCCTCCCAACTTATTTACCTCAAGGGTAATATCAACAATAATAACTCATGATCACCTACATTCAATGGGATATATCTATATATATGTATAGTGGAACTATGCTAATCCTGGGATTAGAATAACTATTTGGATCACATCCAGCCCTATAAGGGCCCTATTGTTCCCTCCTGAACTTCCCAAACCGCTGGCCTGCCCCGACAGGATCCACCTATTCCCGATCCCGATCCAGTCTGCCCTAGCCCTCCTCCTCGCCGCTCCTCCCCTCGATCACCGGCCTCCGCCGTGATTCGCCGTCGAACTCCATCAAATACAGCGCCTCCCCTCCGTCTCCAGCTCCCGACCGACCGGATCCAGTGCATCCCCTCCATCTCCACCTCCCGTCTGACTCCCTACATGGGCGAGTGAGTGATGGCGGACGTCGGCGTGAGGGAGCCCGCGTCGCCTGGAGGCGGCGAAGCCACCGGAATTTCTTTGACGAAGCCGCGATGGACTTTCGGAGGCCTCCTCCTTCTATCATCACCTCCCGAGGGCTTAGCAGAGCTAATGACGGCCAAGGCGCAAGGTACGGCGAGCGGCACGGCCAAGGGGGCATCTCAACCGCAGAGGCCGCATCGGTGACGCCTTCAATTCGGGCAATGAATGCGGCACCATAGGTACATGGACTTCCTCCATATTCTTGGCTCCTCCTTCAATCTTTCCTTACCTGATCTTCTTGCTTCATGCAGATGAACTTCGCGCCCTCCGCAAGGCATGGAATGCCATGGGATTCCTCTCTCAACTCTCCGACGAATTGCTCTCAAGGTGGCCTATCTACTACTGGAAAAAGGCTGGCCAAACTTCTATGCAAGGTATGGTTGAACTTCCTGGTGTCTGTTATTTTCTTTCAGCCATGTGAAGTTCTGGTAGTGTGTGAGCCTCAGTATAGGCTGCAAAAATTAAAAATCTGCCTACATTCATATGTAAAAAAACATGTGAAGATCAACTAGTAAGTGTGCTAGAGTTTAGGTTGGTATGTATCTAGTTGTGTGCAAAAAAAGGAAAAATAAAACAAACATGTGATCACATGAAGATCAGGTTGGTATGCACTAGTAAGTTCAACCATTCAAACTCATGAAGGTCAGGTTTTTAACTATATACAATATTTCCCCTTTGCAAGCACATGATGGTCAGGTTGGTATGCACTAGTAAGTTCAACCATTCAAACTCACGAAGGTCAGGTTTTTAACTGTAGATAGTATTTCCCCTTTACAAACCAGAAGCTTAGTATGTCGAGAGTGCTTAGTTTAGGTAAAAAAACAATAGTGTAGAATTCAGAATGTGAGGTTTATTCTGTGAAGAGTGCTCAGTTCAGGTACACAAGTATAGGCACATGCTCAGCTCAGTTCAGAGTGTGATACCTGTCCTAGGAAAAATATGTACATGAACAATAGTTTTATGAGAAGCTCAGGCTGTGAATAATGCTCAGTTCAGCTACACCAGTATAGGAAGATGTGACTTGTGTGCTAACACATTCTTTTTGACTTGTGTGCTAACACATTCTTTTTTTATGCAAGCAGGATGAGAGACGCAGAAAGAAGGTTAGAACTTCCCAACAGCAATTACACAACCCTAAGCATGTACGCGTTGTGTAGCCCCCTCAATGGGTCACACCTCAAACGCACCAACATCATTCCCAATCTACTCCACACCAAAATTGGGTGACACCCTAAACACATGCATACTTCCAAGATGTTGGGTCACAGTCCGAAATGCACCACTTTGCGCCTCCACCTAATTGGGTGACGCCGGAAATCCCCAGCGGATTCTTTGTATCCACCAGCAGACTTCCAAGCACACTGATGGAGGAGGGTGTTAGCTCAGGTCCTGCGTATAACTCTAGAGGTTATCCTGGTGTGGCTCATCAATGTGAAATGGCAACAAGTAAACCAGATGCCAGGACAAATCCAACAGGAACACACACACGTAGGAGAGTGCTCTGCACACTACCGCCGTTTGATGCTGCTACTGCTACTACAACTCAGGATCGTACGAGACATGAGGTAGATGGATTGCTTCACAGTACAAACGAGCAAACTAAAACCAGGATCGCCATACCTCCACAACCACCACAAGCAAAAAGGACGCAAACAAGAGAGAGGCCATCTTCAGCCCTCCTTTCTCCTCGTGATCCACTCCTGCACCCTGGTGTGATGACTCTGCCGTGCCCCATCCCATAGGGCCAGCAGCAGACTCCTCTGGAGTTCCAATCATACACGCACGTAACTGAACAAAATTTAAGTATTTATATATGCATCTTGTATGATCTGTAATTTTTCTGCTCCCTCTAGGATAACAAATTTATAAACTGCATTTTAACTTACCGTTTGGATTTTTTTATTTTTCTACAGATGCCGGATCTGTCAGATTATCTAATACCATGTGACGCCCGGATAATCAAGCTACAGTAAACCTCTGCTAATGTTGTCACGTCACCAAGATTACTGTTGATAATCTCGCGATGATTCAAAACTCTTTCAAATTCAAATTTGAAATAAAGTCAAACTAGAAAAAGTTTTCAAAAGTCAAAACTAATATGTTCTAAATGTAGCAAGTAATTCATAATAAATATTGGTGGAGAAGACACACTGTTATAAAGTAGTTAAATGCACTAAAATAAACAAAATAGTGGTGGAACTATTAATTAATTGCCCGTAAATTAATAAACAAATACAAACTACTTTCTAAAATGTGCTATATTGCTTGTGCCAGTGGGATGTTTAGTAATACTAATTTAGGGACTATTATTGTATTTTAATTAAACTAAAATATATTAAAGGTTAAAAGAAAACAGAAAACAAAACAAAAAAAGACAAAAGAAAAGAAGCCCTCTCCCTGGGCCGAATGGCCCAGCTAGCTACAGGCCGGCCTGGCCAGCCCGGCCCACCCCACCTCACCTACTAACCCCACCAAGGAACACCGAACCCTAACCCACTCCTCCCACTCCCCACGTCTCTCCTCTCCTCGTCCCGATCTGGATCAGGGACGAGCGCCCCCTCCCCCATCAACGAGCGCCCCCTTCCCACCCCTCTGCCGCATGCCCCCGAGGGCGCCACTTGCGCCGCCGGCCCGCCTCTACCTCGCTGACGCCCTCCTCCTCGCCGGACGCCGTTCACGCACGTCGCCGCCGCACACCGTCACCGCCTTGTCCGACCACTTCTTCGCCGGAGCCGCCTACCATCGCCATCGCGCGTCTCCGTCCTCCTCCCAAGCACCGCTGCCAAGTCCCTACTCCTCGTAGTGAGCCCCGACTACCCTCTCCTCCCCCGCTTGCCCGCGCGCGCTCGTGCTCGCGCTCACGGCCGCGACCTCTCCCTGCGCGCGACCGCTGCCCGTCGTGCCTCCAATTGCCCAGCCCCCCGTGTCCGGACCGCGCCCGCAGTGCCCGCGTGCCGAAGCTCACGCTTCGGGTCGCCTCGCCACACCGCGCCTCCTCTGCTCGCTGCCTTGCCGCCCCTTGCATGCGCCGCTGGCCTCGACCCGACCTCCTGCTGCCCCTCGTCGCCCGCTTCCGCCTGCGCCGCTCGCTCGCCCCTGCTGCTGCTCACGGCCACCGCGTCGCCCACCGTCCCGCTTCGCTCTGCCCATGGGCTCGCCCTGCCCCGCACGGCCTTCCGCCCCTATCGCCTGGGTGCCTCGCCGCTCCGTGCCGCATTGCCCCGCGCTGCTCCTCCCGCGTCGTCCCGCCTCGCCTTTGCCTGCGCGCCTCGCCCCCGCCCGTCGTGGTCCCGGCTGGCCGTGCCGGCTTGCCCCGCCATCGGAGCCCCGTCGGCCTCGTCTCGCCCAGCGGGTGAGTACCCGCTCGGGTGTGCCCACACCCGTGTGCCCGCCCCGCCAAGGCCCCCCTGGCCCTATGACAAAGGGGCCCCGCCCAGAACGAAAATGGAAAAAAATATAGAAGAAAAGAAGAATTAAAATAATTAATTAATTAATTAATTAATTAAAGAATTAATTAACTTAATTAACCTTGATTAATTAAACTAAACAATTAATTAAACTAATTAGTCATAATCAGATTAACCAAATAACTAATTAACCTAACTACTGTTAGTTAATTGAATAGTCAATGACAGTGGGGCCCACCCCTAATTAATATTGATTAGGTTAATAAAATTGGATAATTAAAATGTGCCAATGACAAATGGGACCCACACGTCAGCTTGACCTAGTCAACACCTCTGTTGACAGCTGACGTCATGATGACGTCAGCAATCACTATTCTGGATAATGTTGAAATTAAATAATTAAATAAACCCTAAAAATGATTTAAATCTTCTGAAATTAATATAAAATAAACCGTAGCTCGGATGGAAAAACTTTGTACATGAAAGTTGCTCAGAATGACGAGACGAACCCAAATACACATCCCGTTCGTCCGCCACGCATCCCTAGCATAGTGAACACGCAACTTTCCCCCTCCGGTTCATCTGTCCGAAAACGCGAAACACCGGGGATCTTTTCCCGGATGTTTCCCCCCTTCACCCGTACCACCTCATACCGCGTTTGGTCACCTCTAGCACCATGTAATACCATGTTACACTTTGTGATGCTTTGATTGCTCTGTTATTTATTGTGTTCCCCCTCCGTTACTTCTTTCCGGTAGACCCCGAGACTGCCGGCGACCCCCAGTCCGACTACGGTGTTGACGACCCCTCCTTGCCGGAGCAACCAGGCAAGCCCCCCCTTGATCACCAGATATCGCCTATTCTTCTCTCTACTACTTGCATTAGAGTAGTGAAGCATGTTACTGCTTTCCGTTAATCCTATCCTGATGCATAGCATGTCCTTGCTACTACTGTTATTACCTTTACCTGCAATCCTAAATGCTTAGTATAGGATGCTAGTGTTCCATCAGTGGCCCTACACTCTTGTCCGTCTGCCATGCTATACTACTGGGTCGTGATCACTTCGGGAGGTGATCACGGGCATCTGATATATACTTATACTGTTACATTACTTATGATACTGTTCGGAGACGGGGGCTGAAGGGGCAGGTGGCTCCATCCCGGTAGAGGTGGGCCTGGGTTCCCGACGGCCCCCGACTGTTACTTTGAGGCGGAGCGACAGGGCAGGTTGAGACCACCTAGGAGAGAGGTGGGCCTGGGCCTAGTCGGTGTTCACGGTTACTTCAAGATAACATGTTTAATGAGATCTTGGTATTTGATCTGAGTCTGGCCACTGGCCTATACGCACTAACCATCTACGCGGGGACAGTTTTGAGCACCCGACGTCGTGGTATCAGCCGACGCCTTCGTGACGTCAGCGACTGAGCGGCGCGCGCTGGATTGGACTGGGACACCTACTTGTCGGCGTTCTGGGAACGGGGGTCCCCAGACTTGCCTGCCTGCGGCCTGCGGCGTGGCTCAAAGGGGGGCCCAGGGCGGCCCATCTTCACCAACACAAACCCAAGACCCTCGCGAGGGGCCAAGCTTCGCGGGGCGGACGACGCGGAGCTTCCTCAGGCGCGGCCTCGTCAGGCTGGCTCACGAGGAGGCGGAGAGATCAAGGCGGGGTACCTCACGAGGTGCCCATGACGCAAGCCATGACGACCGGGGGCGCCAGGCGGGTGCCAGCCCGCGCAACGTCCTCCCTTCCCCTTTGGTGCAAAGGGGGCAAGCGCAGCCACAGAGTACCGAGGCATCAGGCAAAGGTTGCCATTTCGGTGCAATAAAACCAAGACCAGGAGGACTACGAGACGGAGGTCACCGTGGAGCCCAAGACGGCGTCATCACCAGACCTTTGCACAGGCGAAGACTACTTTTGTCAGGATAGTTGATACTAGCTGTCCCCCTTCAAATTAGCCCACCATTGTTGGCTCCCTTCCCGCTCGATATTTGGGAAGAGGACTAGGGCCTCTATAAATAGGACCAGCCACCCACAGAGCAAAAAAACAAGACGGAGAGTAGGCAGAGGCAGGGAAAGAGAGAGAGAGAGAGAAGATCAGAAAGAGAGAGAGAGAAAGGTGACTGAGCTCCTCCCAGTAGTTCATCACCCCAGCCAAGAACAGACCCTCGCGAGGTTGTTCTTCCTTGTATTGTTCATCATCATCAGCCCAAGAGGCAATCCACCACACACACACTGGAGTAGGGTATTACACCACAATGGTGGCCTGAACCAGTATAAACCATGTGTCTCTTGCGTTGTTCTTTCCTTAGTTCAGATCCTAGCAAGGCGGAGGGGTGCAGGTAGGTAAGAGGCGCAATCTCCGCGCGCACCCCAATGTTCGAACCTCAAGGGTCTGCCGGAACCCGAAATCCGACATTTGGCACGCCAGGTAGGGGTGCGCTGGGATTCGTCTTCCACCACCCCGTTCTCCTCCGACCATCACGCCCATGTCTGACGCTCGTCGGGCCCGCGCCGAGCACTGGGCCGCACTCGCTTCCCGCGTCGCCCAGACGGCCCCTGTCGGCGGGCGTCCTCGCCATTCCCCGTCACCTGCCGTCAACACCGCCACCGGCCCGGCGGGGGGCGAGCAGCAAGCATCGTCCCAGCATCCGCCCGTGCGGCAAGATGGCCGCACCGCAACTCCCTCGCTCACCCCAGCCAGTTCTTTGTCCCGCGCGCTCCGCGCGCCCACGGAGCCCCGCAACCTCTCCCCCGCCCATCGCGCTGCACCAACACCCCCGGTCGTCGTGGCCCTCTTGGGCGGCTCGCAGGCACCGCCTACAAGTCACCACGTCAAGCCATTCATCCGCTGGGTCAGCGCCGCTTCCACGCGGCAGGGGGCTCCCCTGGACCGGGCGACGCCCGAGATCGGCCTGACCTTCAGCTCGGAGGACCACCCCTCCAACTCGGCCTGCTCGGGTGCGTTCCCCATGCTGTGCACCCCCACCATCTGCCAGGTGGCCGTCACCAGAACCCTCATTGATGGCGGAGCGGGCCTCAGCATGCTCTCGGTTGAGGCCTTCAACCTCCTCTGCATACCCCTGGAACGGCTGCAACCCAGCCGGCCCTTCTCAGGCATTGGGGGCAAGTCGTCCAGCTCCTTGGGACAGATCCGGCTCCCCGTAACCTTCGGCACCAACGACAACTTCCGCACTGAGCTGGTCGACTTTGACATCGCCCCCATCGGCCTCCCCTACAACGCCATCCTCAGCTACCCAGCGCTGGCCCAGTTCATGGCCGCGACGCACCCGACGTACAACCTCATGAAGATGCCCGGGAGTAGCGGCGTCCTCACTGTGCACGGGGACCCTTCAAGACGGCAGCGTCGGCACGGCCCGCCAACTTGGAGACCCCCGGGCCCAAGGGGGCTGCACCCGCCAAGAAGAAACAGTTGTTCACCCAAGACAAGGCAGAAACCAAGCAGATACCCGTCGATGAGGACGGATCCACCAACGCCACTTTCACCATAGGCGCCCACCTCAAACCCGAGCAGGAGAAGGCCTTGGTCGGGTTCCTGCGTGCAAACAAGAAGGTATTCGCTTGGGAGCCTGACCAGTTGGCAGGGATCCCTAGAAGTGTAATCGAGCATCACCTCAACGTGTGCACCAACGTGCGCCCTGTGAAGCAGAAGGCCAGGCGGCAGTCCACAGAAAAGCAGGCCTTCATCGTCCAAGAGACCCGCAAATTAGAAGCCACTGGGGTCATTCGCGAGGTCCGATACCCGGATTGGTTGGCCAACCCTGTTGTTGTGACAAAGAAGGGAGGGAAGGAGCGCATGTGTGTCGACTTCACCAACCTCAACAAAGCATGCCCGCAAGATCCGTTCCCGCTCCCCCGCATCGACCAGATCGTCGATTCCACTGCGGAATGCGACCTACTATGCTTCTTGGATGCCTTCTCTGTGTATCACCAGATCAAGATGGGGGTAGAAGATGTCAAGAAGACAGCCTTCCTAACCCCGTGTGGGGTGTACTGCTACACATGCATGCCATTCGGGCTGCGTAATGCATGGGCGACCTTCCAGCGGCTGATGCACATCACCTTGGGCCCACAGCTCAGGAAGAATGTTGAAGCTTACGTCGATGACATTGTGGTAAAGTCTCGGGAGGCCAGGACCTTGATTCAAGACTTGGAGGAAACCTTCGCGAGCCTCAACGCAGTGAACCTATGGCTCAACCCAGAGAAGTGTGTGTTCGGAGTCCCCTCGGGCAAGCTCTTGGGTTTCCTCGTGTCCCACCGAGGCATCGAGGCTAACCCGGAGAAGGTCAAGGCGGTGGAAGACATGAGCCCGCCAAAGACCCTCAGAGAAATGCAGAAGCTCACGGGGCGCGTGACCGCGCTAGGGCGCTTCATCTCCAAGTTGGGGGAACGAGCACTGCCCTTCTTCCAGCTAATGAAGAAAAAGGGGCCCTTCGAGTGGACTGAAGAGGCCGACAAGGTGTTCCAGGATCTCAAGGGATACCTGACCAGCCCACCGGTCATGGTGGCTCCGCGCCCTCAAGAGCCCCTGGTGCTTTACCTCGCCGCCACTACCTACTCCGCCAGCGTAGCCTTAGTGGCAGTCAGAGAGGAGCGCCGAATCAAAACCGCGGCAGTAGCCCGGGACAAGGCAGAACAGGGACAAGGAAGGCCTACAGAAACCGCCACCGCGGCTGAGGAGGATCAGCTGCCGCAGAGGGGCGCACCAGAGGCGAAAGAGGCCCCTCTTCCAGATGGCCAGCCTCAGGAGGCCTCACTGCCTCAAGAAGCACCACGGTCTCCGAAGGGAGCCACCAGCACTGACGCACTCCACCTCGTTGAGCACCCAGTGTACTTCGTCAGCACGGTGCTGCGGGATGCAAGGGCACGGTACCCCATGCCTCAGAAACTCCTCCTCGCGCTACTGATGGCCTCGCGCAAGCTAAGGCACTATTTTCAGGGTCACCCCATCAAGGTCGTCTCGTCGTACCCCCTGGAGAGAGTACTCAGGAGCCCTAATTCAGCTGGAAGGGTAGCTGAGTGGAACATAGAACTGTAAGCGTTTCAGCTCGAATTCAGCACGACCAGAGTCATCAAGGGAGCAGCGTTGGCAGATTCTGTGGCAGAATGGACGGAGGCGCCAGGCCTCAAGGCTGACGAGGATCGGTCCCTGTCCCCGGGAAGCGAGGCGCCAGAAGGCTGGGTCATGTACTTCGATGGGGCGTTCTCCAGGCATGGCGCTGGGGCTGGGGCAGTGCTTATATCGCCCGCTCAGGACAAGCTCTATTACGCCGTGCAGCTCTATTTCCAGCAAGGTGAAAAGGTCTCCAACAACATAGCAGAGTATGAAGGTTTAATAGCGGGCTTGAAGGCCGCGGCTGCCCTGGGGGTGAAACGCCTCACCATCAAGGGCGATTCGCAGCTCCTTGTCAATTTCTCCAACAAGGTGTACGAGCCGAAGGATGAGCACATGGAAGCCTACCTAGCAGAGGTCCGCAAGATGGAGAAGCAGTTCTGGGGGCTGGAGTTGCAGCATGTGCCCCGTGGCACCAATCAGGAGGCCGATGACATCGCCAAACGGGCGTCCAGGCGGTTAACTCAGGAGCCTGGCGTTTTCAAGGAGCGGCTCTTCAAGCCATCAGCCCTGCCGTCATTATCGAACACGGCTCAGCCCCGAGAGGAGCTCCCCCAGCCACCTGCCTCAGGGGCTCCGGCTTGTGGCCCGGCCTCAGGAGCACGCCTGCTCCTGATGATGGAACCTCAGGAGGGATGTTGGATCGCGGAGCTCCGGAGTTACCTAACACAAGGGACCCTGCCGGAGAAGGAGGAGGAAGCGGAGCGAGTGGCACGCCAGGCCACGGCATACTGCATCAAGGATGGAGAGCTATACCGGAAGCGGCCAAACGATGTATCCCTGCGCTGCATCTCCAGGGAGCAAGGGAAGGAACTGCTGGAAGATATACACGGCGGAGATTGTGGACATCATTCATCATCACGGACCCTCGTCAGCAAGGCGTTCCGCAGTGGGTTTTTTTGGCCCACCGCGCTCAATGATGCCGTCGAACTAGTGAAAGCTTGTGAGGCCTGCCAGTTCCACGCCAAGCAGATCCATCAGCCAGCAGGAGGCTTGCAGACTATACCCCTTTCGTGGCCATTCGCAGTCTGGGGGCTGGATATCTTGGGCCCGTTTCCTCGGGTGCCTGGGGGCTACCGCTACCTCTACGTCGTCGTGGACAAGTTCACCAAGTGGGCTGAAGTAGAGGCTGTCCGCGCCATTCCCGCGGGTTCCGCGGTCAAGTTCATCAAGGGCATTGTGAGCCGGTTCGGGGTGCCGAATCGCATCATCACGGACAACGGTTCGCAGTTTACCAGTAACCTCTTCAAAACATACTGTGCTAACCTTGGAACGCAGATATGCTACGCTTCGGTGGCGCACCCCCGAAGCAACGGCCAGGCCGAGCGAGCCAACGCGGAGGTCCTGAGGGGCCTCAAGACCAGGACGTTCAAGAAGAAGCTGGAGGCCTGCGGCAGAGGTTGGTACGACGAGCTTCAGTCCGTGTTGTGGTCCATCCGCACAACCGCGACCAAGCCGACTGGAGAGACCCCGTTCTTCCTGGTCTACGAAGCCGAAGCGGTCCTCCCTCACGAGGTCAGACGTCGCTCCGCGCGGGTCTTGGCGTTTGACGAGGCGCAGCAGGACGCCACGCGGGGGATGGACCTCGTGCTGGGGGAGGAACGTCGCCAAGAAGCCGCGCTACGAGCGGCGAGGTACCAACAAGCACTGCGGCGATATCACTGCCGCAACATCCACCCCAAAACTCTCGAGGTAGGAGACCTCGTCCCTAGGCGGGTTCTCTCCAGGGAGGGGCTGCACAAGCTCTCTCCCATGTGGGAGGGCCCGTTCAAAGTTGTTCATGTTTCCAGGCCCGGCTCCGCGGGCTTGGAGACTCGGAGGGGGTGCCAGTCCAGAATGCATGGAACATCCAGCACCTCCGGAGGTTCTACCCCTAAAAAGGCCCAGAGCCTGTGAAGAAGGCGAATGCCTATGAAGCTATCGCGTTTTGGAAAAGGCCCGGAGCCTGTGAAGAAGGCGAATGCCTGTGAAGCTATCGCGTTTTGGAAAAGGCCCAGAGCCTGTGAAGCTATCGCGTTTTGGAAAAGGCCCGGAGCCTGTGAAGAAGGCGAATGCCTGTGAAGCTATCGCGTTTTGGAAAAGGCCCAAAGCCTGTGAAGAAGGCGAATGCCTGTGAAGCAATCGCGTTTTGGAAAAGGCCTAGAGCCTGTGAAGAAGGCGAATGCCTGTGAAGCTATCGCGTTTGTGAAAAGGCCTGGAGCCTGTGAAGAAGGCCAACACCTGTGAAGCTCGCCACCCGTGACACTCTCACGTAATAATGAGTTGGGGCTATACACGCCCTGGAGTCTCAGGAGCGCCGGCCTCAGGCCCTGGGGCTCCCTCCCATGCCTAGTGGCAGCACTTAGCTCCGCGCTGGTGAGAAGATGTCGAAGACTAGATTAGGTGCCGGACGCGGCTTTTCATTTGCTTTCCGCAGTTGGCTTGTTCCTTCTCATTCGAAGTTTTATTGAAGTTGTTGCCGTCTTTGGCTTGTGGTTCTTCGACTTTTCACTCTCTTGCCTCGATTTCTCTTGTGCAAGGCCTCACGAGGGGGGCAGTTGAGCGCCCTCGCGAGTGTTCCTATCCTAGTCATTCAAGGAGCTCGCGACCTGGGCCCCTTACAGGAGCACCCCTCCAGTCCGTGCCCCACGGGCACCGCGACACAAACAAAGGGCCTGGGTCGGTCGCCCCCCCACGGCCGGGGCCGGGAACTATCCACGCTCGGGCACGTAGCCGGAAGGTATGGTAACGAAAGCAAAACGATGATTAACAGCAATAACCCAAACACGCCCCCGCGGGGCTCCACACTATTGTCTTTGTTACGCAGGGAAAAGGAAAAAGAAAGAACAAATCTGGTGCAGCTCGCCTCACACCGGCCCGCAGGGAAGGCCCGAGCTGCCTCCGAAGCTCAGGCGGACTCCCTCTCGTGCTTCACCAGGGCGCGACGGTGGGCGGACACGTTGCCACCTCCCAAGCAGATACGGCGGCGCGGAGGCTGACCGCGGCCACCGCTAGAAGAGTCACCGCCTGAAGAAGAACCGGAGAAGCTTGAGGAACCCTGAGCGCTGCCGGCCGCACGAGCGCTGCCCTCTCCATCATCGCTGGAGCTGGGTTCCCAGCCGCGGTCGTCACCCTCGGGGCAACACCCTGCGTGGCGACCATCTTCCCAAACACCCTCACGTAGAGGGTGGCATCGTCATCGAACTTGAAGTGTAGGGTGCACCGATGGCTCAGGCCACACGCGCGGGCAAACGTCTGCTAGCCGCGGGCCAGGAACAGGCTCCCGGTCGCGGAGACCTCCAGTGAGACCCATGAGGCCCGGCTGCAGCAGCCGTCGGCCTGAAGCCAGAGGCTGCCCGGGGCGCCGGCCGGGAGCTCGCCAAGGAGGAAGCAAGGAAGCGGAAGCCGAGTGCTGGTCGGCCCCGCCGACCACACGACGAACTCCGGTAGCACTTCAGCAGCGCGAAAGCGCGGCCTAGGGGGACGCGCAGCCGGAGCGCCCCCCCCCCCGGTCGCAGCAATCCGCCCATCGCTGTGCTGAAGATCGCCTCCATGGCCGCGGGGAGCCACCGTGGTGGCCACAGGATGTTTACGAGGGCGCCCTCGGCCGTGCTTGGGTGGGGTAGAGGCGGGCTCAACCTGGTGAGCCTTCCCCTTCTCTGCGGCCGAGAACCTCCTTGACGGGGCCATGAAGAAAGGGAGAAGCAAGGAGGGATGAACTGGAGGGGCGCACGCCGGTCCGTACTTATAACTGGCGATGGCCAACCAACGGCCCCCACGATCGCAGGTAATTATGACCCGCTTTGCATGCAGGGACTTGTCCAATCCGTGCAGTTGCCGAGGCGCCATGGGGAAGTGGAGACGCCCACGTCCAATCAACCGCCACGCGGCGCCCAAGGCCGCAGGCTGTTAGGGCCCGCGGCGCTTCGCCCTTGCCCTTCCGCCTCCCTACACGGCCAAGTCCGGGCGCGCCTTGGGCCCGCGGGCTACTGTCGGTGTTCTGGGAACGAGGGTCCCCAGACTTGCCTGCCTGCGGCGTGGCTCAAAGGGGGGCCCAGCGCGGCCCATCTTCACCAACACAAACCCAAGACCCTCGCGAGGGGACAAGCCTCGCGGGGCGGACGACGCGGAGCTTCCTCAGGCGCGGCCTCGTCAGGCTGGCTCACGAGGAGGCGGAGAGATCAAGGCGGGGCACCTCACGAGGTGCCCGTGACGCAAGCTATGACGACCGGGGGTGCCAGCCCGCGCAGCGTCCTCCCTTCCCCTTTGGTGCAAAGGGGGCAAGCGCAGCCGCGGAGTACCGAGGCATCAGGCAAAGGTTGCCATTTTGGTGCAACGAGACCAAGACCAGGAGGACTACGAGACAGAGGTCACCGTGGAGCCCAAGACGACATCATCACCGGAGCTTTGCACAGGCGAAGACTACTTTTGTCAGGATAGTTGATACTAGTTGTCCCCCTTCAAATTAGCCCGCCATTGTTGGCTCCCTTCCCGCTCGATATTTGGGAAGAGGACCAGGGCCTCTATAAATAGGACCAGCCACCCACAGAGCAAAAAAAACAAGACGGAGAGTAGGCAGAGGCAGGGAAAGAGAGAGAGAGAAGATCAGAAAGAGAGAGAGAGAGAGAGAAAGGTGACTGAGCTCCTCCCAGTAGTTCATCACCCCAGCCAAGAACAGACCCTCGCGAGGCTATTCTTCCTTGTATTGTTCATCATCATCGGCCCAAGAGGCAATCCACCACACACACACTGGAGTAGGGTATTACACCACAACGGTGGCCCGAACCAGTATAAACCTTGTGTCTCTTGCGTTGTTCTTTCCTTAGTTCAGATCCTAGCAAGGCGGAGGGGTGCAGGTAGGTAGGAGGCGCAATCTCCACGCGCACCCCAGTGTTCGAACCTCAAGGGTCTGCCGGAACCCGAAATCCGACACTACTCTTGTATAAGGGAGGCTAGGTCTGCTCATCGGCCGCATACGCAACATGCAGGTGTGCAATGGGTGATGGGCCCAGACCCCTGCGCCATAGGATTTAGACCGACATGCTGACCTCTCTGTTGTGCCTAGGTAGGGCTGCAACGTGTTGATCTTCCGAGGCCGGGCATGACCCAGAAAAGTGTGTCCGGACAAAGGGGATCGAGCGTGTTGGGAAATGTGGTGCACCCCTGCAGGGAAGTTGATCCATTCAAATAGCTGTGTCCCTCGGTAAAAGGACGACCCAGAGTTGTACCTTGACCTTATGACAACTAGAATCGGATACTTAATAAAACACACCCTTCCAAGTGCCAGATACAACCGGTGATCGCTCTCTCACAGGGCGACGAAGAGAGGATCATCGGTTAGGATTATGCTATGTGATGCTACTTGGTGAACTTACATTCTGCTCTCTTCTCCTGTTGCAAGATGGAGTTTACCAGAAGCGTAGTCTTCGATAGGACTAGCTACCCCCCTCTTATTCCGGCATCCTGCAGTTCAATCCACATATGATACCCTTATCCCATTTGATACCAATGCATACATATGTAGTGTAGCTCCTGGCTTGTGAGTACTTTGGATGAGTACGCACGGTTGCTTTGCTCCCTCTTTTCCCCCTTTCTATACTCGATTGCTGCGACCAGACGTTGGAGCCCAGGAGCCAGATGCCACCGTTGATGACGACTACTACTACTCGGGAGGTGCCTACTACTACGTGCAGCCCGCTGGCGACGACTAGGAGTAGTTTAGGAGGATCCCAGACAGGAGGCCTGCGCCTCTTTCGATTTGTATCCCAGTTTGTGCTAGCCTTCTTAAGGCAAACTTGTTTAACTCATGTCTGTACTCAGATATTGTTTTTTCCGCTGACTCGTCTATGATCGAGCTCTTGTATTCGAGCCCTCGAGGCCCCTAGCTTGTAATATGATGCTTGTATGACTTATTTTATTTGTAGAGTTGTGTTGTGATATCTTCCCGTGAGTCCCTGATCTTGATCGTACACGTTTGCATGTATGATTAGTGTACGGTCGAATTGGGGGCGTCACAAGTTGGTATCAGAGCCGACCGCCTGTAGGAATCCCCCTTCCACACTCCTTGGCCGAAGTTGAGTCTAGACATTTCAAAACTTTTACTAACATGGTTGTGTGCCTTACGGGCCCACGTCGCCATCTGGGTGGTATTAGGATCTTTTACTCCTCGATCCTTACTCTGGGACTCTGAACTCTCTTCTATTCGGGCTAAATGAATTTTGCTAAATCTAACATTAGGATCTCGTTATCACTTTCACCCGGAGAGCCCCTTATTACTAATGATCGTCTGCTGTACGTGAAGACCCTAAAGATACTCTCCGCTGTTAACCCGAGAACTTGTGTTCATCATGTTTACAATTCCCCTTCCACCGTCAACCCTTATGGATAACTACTTGCAGTTGTTATTCTTACATTCATCCTCAGTTGGTCTTGTTATTAGAAGATACCCCGAAATACTTGTCGTTGTTTTGATAATCCTTTGAGCTTATTGCCTTGCTGTTCTTTGTCACCTGAATACCCCTATGGATAATTCCCGCACTTATCGAGTATCCGCTCACTCCCCCAGTTGTTCATGTGTTTCACAATGGTCTTTGAAATACTATTCGATCCTCCAAGAATCCTCAGTAGCTTATTGCTCTGCAATACTTGTCTGCTTGCATTATGGATGCTTTCCATATGTCTGGCAATATTCATTAGTATCCTTAGACATCGTAGTTTTGATCCTATTGATTCAACATGAGTGCGAATGCACACAATTATCAGTTGATCCTTTAAAATTATCTTTCTGGCTCAGACACCATTTTTGAACATGAGCTTGTTCTCGACCAATCTGTTGTCGTCAATTGTACCCTTAGGTCTATTGTACTTATCCACCCTTGATCAGAGCGTCTGCTTCTGATCCTTCTATTTGGGAATCATAATTCCTTTGATAACTAAGCACCGAATCATCCAGGTGTTCTATAATCTGATGCCCTTGCATCCTTTCTTCAATTGATAGTGTGCCGATGCTCACATCAACTCCGCTATGGACCGTCAGATCCTTTATTGGATTATTATTCGACAGTGTCCTCCTTATTCAATAACCTTGTGAGCCTTTCCTTGGATACATAATGCTTTTGGTGAATTATATCCTCTGTTTTTCTCAACCATGCTCTGTTTTCGAGCTGGTGTTATTTACGATTGAAGCTTGTGGTATATGATTCCACGATACCCTGACGGGTTGAACCTATGCCTTTCTTAATCTGTGTGAACCCGAAAATTTTCACGGGTCATACTCCTCTGGTAATTCACCAGGTAGGTTTTGACACTGAAATCATTTTTAACTAGAGCAGTGAATGAAAGGTTATGCATTGAAGAAGTGGGAGTCGACCTTGAACCTTGCGTTCATGCCCATGGACATGATGTAGATCTTATCATTAAAGCTTCTCTTAATTAATTATTCCTTTGGTATAAGTTCATCTTATATCTGGGATCTGGCCTTTTGCAATCGTGGTTCCGACCATGTTCTCCTTTAAATACTATTTCTCGTGCAAGTTTAAGCACTTGTCTTCTGCGGAGTAATACCCCAGACCAACCTCTACTTTGATTTGTCGTCGAGTATTACCCCCTGGTATCTCAAGATTGTCACGGAACTGCATAACTTCTTATGAGTTCTTCATCAAGTGCTACATTCTCATTGATTCCAATTTTTCATGGGCTCTGAGTAATTTAACACTCAAAGACATCGATAACTGAATCGAGTCCGCACTGTGATTCAACAACTCTTAGTAATCTTCAATGCATACGAGTTTGTACTCGATCGTGCCATTCCTAGCTGATTGACCACATCATCATTGTCAGGCTGACTGCTTGACCATTCTACCTATGTCCTTCATCCTCGGGACACAATCCCGACAGTGCTCTAAGCTTACATCAAACTTTCACCATCATATTGTTTGTCTTGAGAGACAACTCTAAATTCTGAGATGGCATGGTTATAATAACTTTTTGCTTCACCATTCCCTTGGCTTGATGTCATCGCCGAGCGATTGCATCCTCATGGAGCCTCTCGACAAAATTTGTTGTGATCATCATCAACATTTTGACCCCTTCCAAGATATCAATTGAACGGTGATGTTTGGATTCTTTACTTCTAGCAACCCTATTGCTTTGAAGTTAATGGTCAATAGTTTAATATTAGACTATTGGTTATTGAATCACCAGTCTAACATTGATCATGCTACCTGAGCCAATATTTTGGGTGCACCTTTCAACCAATGTTTAATTGTGTATGTTCTCCTCGAGCATACATCATTACATCATTTGAACTGGCAAGTGTTATCTCCTTGTTCACATAACTATGGAAAACCACCTTTTTGGAAATCTCGAGGATTGTCGCGGAGTCCATCTGCCCCCCTCATCCTCTCTTTGTCTTAATGATGAACTCTTGTTTTGAAACTCGCTTCCATAGTTTTATTTCTGAGAATCTTGTTATGTCAACTCGTCAATTTGTGTTGCACCTTTTCTTCTCAGGCATCCTAATGTCTGAGGTATCCTGACACCAATCGGATCTGAACCTCGGTCAGATATGATGGTTGAAACATTTTTCAAGAGTCATAACGTTGGTCCTTATATGACCCGGTAAGGTGATGTCGTGCCTAGCACACCTGACCAGAGGACCAAATGTTTTAGTTTCCTTTTTAGCAGGGTTAACCATTCTTCCATGAGGAAATTTTATAACTTATTCTACAAGTTGTTCTTGATGGATCCTTTGTGTATCCGAAGTCTGACCTTTGCTTGGATACCATGTCGATACTATCTCGAAGCATGTTTGTGGTACTCCGATTTTCAACAAGAACATTTGAAGCCCAATGCTAAATGTTACTTGCTCTATTATCCATGCACCATTGTATGGGTAGTGTCATGAAAATTCTCTCCCCTTATCGAAAGGGTTTCTTACATTATATCCTGGCACGAATATCATGATTTAATCTTTGCTTGTCCTTGGGAAGGATATACCCCTGGAATATGTGTTTAAACACATTTTTCCTTTCCATTATTCGGTTTAATCTGATAATCATATTTTCCTTTCCATTGTTTGGTTTAACCTTTCTTGAGGACTATATGATCTAAGCAATAATATTCTCCTGCTTTTGTAAACACCTCAGTGTACAACTCTGTCAGAAAGACCCTGTTACTTTTGTTGATGACATTCCGGTAACCGCCGATGGACGAGAATTTTGCCTACTGGTCCACCTCGTTCAACGAGTAGGAAAATGGTTCTCTTCGTCCCTCGCCCTTGGTACCGATGGTGTTGCTGACATAACCGACAGACTATCCTCTAACATGCCTTGCTCACATGATCGTGCAAGATGTCATCACCCTTCCTACTTTTAACCCACATGGTGGGCCCATAACCCACAGTTCCCCAGGATAGAAACCTGACTCTCCAGTACAACCTATTGTCAAAGTTATTCCCCACGCTTGACTTCATATGTAATTCACGGGCCACCTGCCTAGTGATCTATTATGGTATCAGACGCAATACTTATTCCCATTGCTTTGAACCCTCTTTCACACTTCGTTTTAGGCAACGAACGATTGCCTAAGCGCTTGAAACTTCTATTTTGCACCTCCTTAGTTTACTCTCGATAATTTCTTAAGTTTCAATTTGAGAGTTACTATTCGTCACCCTCCCTAATGTTCTCTACCAAATACGTGACCTTGTAGAGGTCAGTTCCTCTGAAGATAACCTTGATCATTTTTCATAAGTATGATGAGACCCCCGAAGAAAAGGATGAAGACTTCATCATGATGACCTAAAGCAGAGAAATGAAGACATCAACAAGAGGGTTCTACTTTTTTTAGAAGGGCAACCAAGACCGAGAAGATTCATTGAATATCGTAACCAGACCTTTCCCCCTTGCTGTACCTCTTAAATCTCGGGACGAGATTTGTTGTAGTGGAGGAGAATTGTGACGCCCGGATAATCAAGCTACAGTAAACCTCTACTAATGTTGTCACGTCACCACGATTACTGTTGATAATCTCACGATGATTCAAAACTCTTTCAAATTCAAATTTGAAATAAAGTCAAACTAGAAAAAAATTTCAAAAGTCAAAACTAATATGTTCTAAATGTAGCAAGTAATTCATAATAAATATTGGTGGAGAAGACACACTGTTATAAAGTAGTTAAATGCACTAAAATAAACAAAATAGTGGTGGAACTATTAATTAATTGCCCGTAAATTAATAAACAAATAGAAACTACTTTCTAAAATGTGCTATATTGCTTGTGCCAGTGGGATGTTTAGTAATACTAATTTAGGGACTATTATTGTACTTTAATTAAACTAAAATATATTAAAGGTTAAAAGAAAACAGAAAACAAAACAAAAAAAGACAAAAGAAAAGAAGCCCTCTCCCTGGGCCGAATGGCCCAGCTAGCTACAGGCCGGCCCAGCCGGACCGGCCCATCCCACCTCACCTACTAACCCCCCAGGGGACACCGAACCCTAACCCACTCCTCCCACTCCCCACGTCTCTCCTCTCCTCGTCCCGATCTGGATCAGGGACGAGCGCCCCCTCCCCGCATCGACGAGCGCCCCCTTCCCACCCCTCTGCCGCACGCCCCCGAGGGCGCCCCTGGCGCCACCGCCCCACCTCTACCTCGCTGACGCCCTCCTCCTCACCGGACACCGTCCACGCATGTCGCCGCCGCACACCGTCACCGCCTCGTCCGGCCACTTCTTCGCCGGAGCCGCCTACCGTCACCATCGCGCGTCTCCGTCCTCCTCCCAAGCACCGCTGCCAAGTCCCTACTCCTCGCAGTGAGCCCCGACTACCCTCTCCTACCCCGCTCGCCCGCGCGCGCTCGTGCTCGCGCTCACGGCCGCGACCTCGCCCTGCGCGCGACCGCTGCCCGTCGTGCCTCCACTCGCCCAGCCGCCCGCGTCCGGACCGCGCCCGCAGCGCCCGCGTGCCGAAGCTCACGCTCCGGGTCGCCTCGCCACACCGCGCCTCCTCTGCTCGCCGCCTTGCCGCCCCTTGCCTATGTCGCTGGCCTCGACCCGGCCTCCCGCAGCCCCTCGTCACCGCTTCCGCCTGCACCGCTCGCTCGCGACCCCCTGCTGCTGCTCGCGGCCACCGCGTCGCCCGCCGTCCCGCTTCGCTCCGCCCATGGGCTCGCCCTGCCCCGCGTGGCCTTCCGCCCCTATCGCCTGCGTGCCTCGCCGCTCCTTGCCGCATCGCCCCGCGCCACTCCTCCCGCGTCGTCCCGCCTCGCCTTTGCCTGCGCGCCTCGCCTCCGCCCGTCGTGGTCCCGGCTTGCCCCGCCGTTGGAGCCCCATCGGCCTCGTCTCGCCCAGCGGGTGAGTACCCGCTCGCGTGCGCCCGCGCCCGTGGGCCCGCCCCGCCAAGGCCCCCCTGGCCCTATGACAAAGGGGCCCCGCCCAGAACGAAAATGGAAAAAAATATAGAAGAAAAGAAGAATTAAAATAAATAATAAATAAAATAATTAATTAACTTAATTAACTTAATTAACCTTGATTAATAAAACTACACAATTAATTAAACTAATTAATCATAATCAGATTAACAAAATAACTAATTAACCTAACTACTGTTAGTTAATTAAATAGTCAATGATAGTGGGGCCCACCCCTAATTAATACTGATTATGTTAATAAAATTGGATAATTAAAATGTGTAAATGACAGATGGGACCCACACGTCAGCTTGACCTAGTCAACACCTCTGTTGACAGCTGACGTCATGATGACGTCAGCAATCACTATTCTGGATAATGTTGAAATTAAATAATTAAATAAATCCTAAAAATGATTTAAATCTTTTAAAATTGATATAAAATAAACCGTAGCTCGGATGGAAAAACTTTGTACATGAAAGTTGCTCACAACGACGAGACGAACCTGGATACGCAGCCCGTTCGTCCGCCACGCATCCCTAGCATAGTGAACACACAACTTTCCCCCTCCGGTTCATCTGTTCGAAAACGCGAAACACCGGGCATCTTTTCTCGGATGTTTCCCCCCTTCACCCGTACCACCTCATACCGCGTTAGGTCACCTCTAGCACCGTGTAATACCATGTTACACTTTGTGATGCTTTGATTGCTCTGTTATTTATTGTGTTCCCCCTCCGTTACTTCTTTCCGGTAGACCCCGAGACTGCCGGCGACCCCGAGTCCGACTACGGTGTTGACGACACCTCCTTGCCAGAGCAACCAGGCAGCCCCCCCTTGATCACCAGATATTGCCTATTCTTCTCTCTACTACTTGCATTAGAGTAGTGAAGCATGTTACTGCTTTCCGTTAATCCTATCCTGATGCATAGCCTGTCCTTGCTACTACTGTTGTTACCTTTACCTGCAATCCTAAATGCTTAGTATAGGATGCTAGTGTTCCATCAGTGGCCCTACACTCTTGTCCGTCTGCCATGCTATACTACTGGGTCGTGATCACTTTGGGAGGTGATCACGGGCATATGATATATACTTATATTGTTACATTACTTATGATATTGTTCGAAGATGGGGCTGAAGGGGCAGGTGGCTCCATCCCGATAGAGGTGGGCCTGGCTTCCCGACGGCCCCCGACTGTTACTTTGAGGCGGAGCGACATGGCAGGTTGAGACCACCTAGGAGAGAGGTGGGCCTGGCCCTGGTCGGTGTTCGCGGTTACTTCAAGATAACACGTTTAACGAGATCTTGGTATTTGATCTAAGTCTGGCCACTGGCCTATACGCACTAACCATCTACGTGGGGACAGTTATGGGCACTCGACGTCGTGGTATCAGCCGAAGCCTTCGTGACGTCAGTGACTGAGCGGCGCGCGCCGGGTTGGATTGGAACACCTACTCTTGTATAAGGGAGGCTAGGTCTGCTCACCAGCCGCGTATGCAACGTGCATGTGTGCAATGGGCTATGGGCCCAGACCCCTGCGCCATAGGATTTAGACCGGCGTGCTGACCTCTCTGTTGTGCCTAGGTAGGGCTGCGACGTGTTGATCTTCCGAGGTCGGGCATGATCCAGAAAAGTGTGTCTGGACAAAGGGGATCGAGCGTGTTGGGAAATGTGGTGCACCCCTGTAGGGAAGTTGATCTATTCAAATAGTCGTGTCCCTCGGTAAAAGGATGACCCGGAGTTGTACCTTGACCTTATGACAACTAGAGTCAGATACTTAATAAAACACCCTTCCAAGTGCCAGATACAACCGGTGATCGCTCTCTCACAGGGCGACGAAGAGAGGATCATCTGTTAGGATTATGCTATGCGATGCTACTTGGTGAACTTACCTTCTGCTCTCTTCTACTGCTGCAAGATGGAGTTTACCAGAAGCATAGTCTTCGATAGGACTAGCTATCCCCTCTTATTCCGGCATCCTGCAGTTCAGTACACATATGATACCCTTATTCCATTTGATACCAATGCATACATATGTAGTGTAGCTCCTGGCTTGCGAGTACTTTGGATGAGTACTCATGGTTGCTTTGCTCCCTCTTTTCCCCCTTTCTATACTCAATTGCTGCGACCAGACGTTGGAGCCCAGGAGCCAGACGCCACCATTGATGACGACTACTACTACTCGGGAGGTGCCTACTACTATGTGCAGCCCGCTGGCGACGACCATGAGTAGTTTAGGAGGATCCCAGGTAGGAGGCCTGCGCCTCTTTCGATCTGTATCCCAGTTTGTGCTAGCCTTCTTAAGGCAAACTTGTTTAACTCATGTCTGTACTCAGATATTGTTGCTTCCGCTGACTCATCTATGATCGAGCTCTTGTATTTGAGCCCTCGAGGCCCCTAGCTTGTAATATGATGCTTGTATGACTTATTTTATTTGTAGAGTTGTGTTGTGATATCTTCCCGTGAGTCCCTGATCTTGATCGTACACGTTTGCATATATGATTAGTGTACAGTCGATTGGGGGCGTCACATACCAAGACTAAAGATGCCATTCAAGAATGTAGAGAAAGCCAGGGAATTTTACAACAGATACGCCAAACACGTTGGTTTTGGAACCAGGAAGATGGGAGGGAATGAGAATCACAAGTATTTTGTTTGCGTGTTCCAAGGGAAACACACAACTTTTATTTCAGAAGCTAAAAGGAAGAGAAACAAAATATCACAGAGGATAGGCTGCAATGCAAGAATGAGGGTGAACGTGAGAGAGGAGAACACATGTGTGGTAGTGGACATTGAGTACAATCATAATCACCACCTCATCGAAACTGATGACATGCTGGTATTCTTGCACTCACACAAGAATTATGACCCCACTATTTCGGAGTACGTTAAGCTCTTGCAGTACCATGATGTCAAACATACAACAATCATGTCAATGCTATCAGAAAATGAAGATGGAAGCTACTTCCTGAGCATGACTGGACGAGACCTACTAAACCAGTAAGTATTGAAAAATGCACATACTGCAATGTACATAGCATCCTAAGTCACCACCCTTGCTAGAAAAATAACAAATGCATGTTTGCATATAATTTGCAGGAAAGCTATGAATGCAAGGAAAGATGATCTGGATGATGTATTGAAACTTGTATTTTTCTTTCAAGACATGAAGGCCATCAATGATGAGTTTTTCTATGACATAAAAGTAGACAACACAATGCAATTAAAACATTTTCTGGCAATTGCGTAACATTCAACACAACTTATAGGACTAACAAATTTCATATGCCTCTCGGAGTGTTCGTTGGAACAAACCACCATTTGCAGTCAACGATATTTGATGTTGCCCTGATCAGAGACGAAGATGCAAAGTCATTCAAGTGGTTGTTCGATACATTTGTATGGTGCATGAACAACAAACACCCAACTTGCATTCTAATAGGTAAGTTCAAAAAAAACTCAACAAGTTTCATCATCTTTTCAGCTTTGGGTGTATATTGGGTATACTGGTTTTAACTGAAAATAATGTAAACCAAGCAGTTCAAACACTGGTAGCACAGAAGTCCAACATCAGTACAAGAAGCAAAATTATATGTCACGTGTTTAGAAAAATATAGTTCTGGATGTGAAGTTCAAATACAGGAATCATAGAAGTTCAAGAACACTGCTGTAAGAAAAATACATGTAACATGTTCAGAAAAATATAGTTATGTCTGTGAAGTTCAAGCACTGGTACCACAAAAGTTCAACAACACTGCTATTAGAAAATTTTGTGTGACATTATTAGATACTCCAACTACTGCCTGTCAAGTTCAAGTACTTGTATCACATAAGTTCAACAACACTGCTATAAGCAAAATATATGTGACATTATTAGATAGTCCTACTGATACGTCTCCAACGTATCTATAATTTTTGATTGTTCCATGATGTTATATTATCAATCTTGGATGTTTTACAATCATTTTATAGCAACTTTGTATCATTTTTTAGGACTAACCTATTGACATAGTGCCCAGTGCCAGTTGCTATTTTTTCTTGTTTTTTATTTCGCAGGAAACCAATACCAAACCTAGTCCAAACGCTGTGAAACTTTTTGGTGATTTTTTCTGGACCAGAAGACACACGGTGGGCCAAGAAAGTACTTGAGGGGGGCTCCGTGGGGAGCACAACCCACCAGGGCGTGCTTGGGGGCCCATGCATGCCCAGGTGGGTTGTGCCCACCTCGGTGGCCTCCCGCACCGCCTCTTTGCTCTATAAATACCCTAATATTCTAGAAACCCTAGGGGAGTCAACGAAAATCAATTCCAGCCGCCGCAAGTTCCAGAACCACCAGATCCAATCTAGACACCATCACGGAGGGGTTCATCATCCTCATTGGTGCCTCTCCGATGATGCGTGAGTAGTTCATTGTACATGTACAGGTCCGTAGTTAGTAGCTATATGGCTTCCTCTCTGTCTTTTGATTCTCAATACAATAGTCTCTTCGAGATCTATTTGATGTAACTATTTTTGCGGTCTGTTTGTTGGGATCCGATGAACTTTGAGTTTGATCAGATATATGTTTTTATCCAAGTTATTTGAGTTCTTTGATCTCTCATATGCATGATTACTTGTAGCCTCGTATATGTTCTTCGAATCTTTGGTTTAGTTAGGCCAACTAGATCATTTTTTCTTGCCATGGGAAGAGGTGCTTTGTGATGGGTTCGATCTTACGGTGCTTGATCCCAGTGACAGAAGGGGAAACGACACGTATGTATCATTGCCATTAAGGATAACAAGATGGGGTCTATTTCTACATAAATAGATCTTGTCTACATCATGTCATCGTTCTTATCGCATTACTCCGTTTCTCCATGAACTTAATACACTAGATGCATGCTGGATAGCGGTCGATGTGTGGAGTAATAGTAGTAGATGCAGGCAGGAGTCGGTCTACTAATCTTGGACGTGATGCCTATATAATGATCATTGCCTGGATATCGTCATGATTATTTGAAGTTCTATCAATTTCCCAACAGTAATTTGTTTACCCACCATATGCTATTTTTCTCGAGAGAAGCCACTAGTGAAATCTACGGCTCCGGGTCTCTTCTTTATTATATTTGCCTTCGTGATCTATTTTTATTTGCTTTTATTTTTAGATCTGTTAATCGAAAAATACAAAAATACCTTGCTGCAATTTTTATTTATTTAGTTTATCTCGCATTCCCGCGAGATCTACTTATCCAACCTACTACAATTTTACCTATCTTTTTACCCGTGAGGGATTGGCAGCCCCTCTCTTACGTCGGGTTGCAAGTATTTGTTCTCTGTGTGCAGGAGCTGTTTACGTGGTGTTGCGTGGTTCTCCTACTGGTTCGATAACCTTGGTCTCATCACTAAGGGAAATACCTACCGTAGGTGTGCTGCATCATCCCTTCCTCTTTAGGGAAATACTGACGTAGTTCAAGCCACATCAAAAAGAATTTTTGGCGCCGTTGCTGGGGAGACATATCAACATCTACCAGGTTCCTAATCACAAATCTCATCTCCTTGCAATTTACATAATTTGCCTTTTGCCTCTCATTTTCCTCTCCCCCACTTCATAAAAATTTGCCGTTTTATTCGCCCTCTCTTTCGTTCGCGTTTTTCATTGGAACTTTTGTTTGTCAAATTCACCATGAGTGACTTTGGTATGGCAGAAACAGACGATGGCCTAACTCCTAAAATTGTACGATCTAGCAATTTGGATGCTAAAACTTTTGTTTTGGGGCAAGGGAATATTATAGTAAAAGAACGTATCCAAGAATTTTTCAGTTGTATTGGAAATTTAAGTCTTGAAGATGTTCCTATACTTAAGAGAACTAAATCTTATGCGGAAGCTATTTTAGCACTAGTTCTGAAACTTGAAAATAAATTTATCCGTAAACATCCTACACTGCAAAGATTGTTTTTTGAGCTACCTGATATAAAGAATCCCAAAGCTAAAAAGTTGGCTACCCTTGTTCTTATGAATGAATTTGATTACATAATGCGGGAAGCTAGGGAATTTTTTGATTTCTATGGTATGAATTATGAAAAACCAGTTATAGATGAAATTCTTTATAATAGTGATTATGTGCTAATACATTTGCTTGGGGATAATCAAATCTTTGATGAAAATCTTAAGAAGTAAGTCCCTATTTTAGATATAATGCAACAAGTTTTTAATGATGTTAATCAACACTATTCTTGGATTGTTGCCGGAAATCAAAAGGCATATGATGGTAAGCAACATGATAGTGCTAAAGTCTCTATGGATAAGGTGTTTTATGTTATTTTTGAAAAACCTCCTGAGGAAAACACCTCTAAGAAAAATAAAACTAAAGATGATAATACTTGAATGTTTGCGTTATGCCTAGCTAGGGGCATAAAACGATAGCGCTTGTTGGGAGGCAACCCAATGAATAAAATTTATTTTTGTCTTTTCCTTTCTATTCTTGAGTGTTTGCACAATTATTATACTATTATGATTGTGTTTTTGTGTTTTAATTAGTGTTTGTGCCAAGTAAAGCCTTTAGGATCTTGTTGGGTGATAGTTGACTTGATCTTGCTGAAAAATAGAAACTTTTGCGCTCACGAAAATAATTCTCATTTTTAACAGGTGCGTGATAAAATACCAATTCCTTTTGCAGAAGATTAATATACAAATTTATCACGTGCTCCTATTTTTTTCAGAATTTTTGAAGTTACCTAAGTATTTGAAATATCCAGATTGCTACAGACTGTCAACTTTGGGAAGGTACCGATCTATGTGGTACCTTGTGGTGATATCATCTTGATTCCCAACCTTGGGAAGCAGGACACAGTGGAACACACGATGCAAAATGTCATAGACGGGCAGAAGATCACTAGACTTACCCACAATACCATGTCCAGGAATGTACAGAGGGGCAAGCTTCACCTTATCCATGGGGTGAGCTCGGTCGTGAGGACGGAGGCCTCCTTGGCCCTCCACCCCGGTATCCTCAAAGCCAAGAGCATTGCAGAAGGCTCTCCATGGGACATGAAAGAACTCATCACGCCACATAAAGGAGAGGTGGCGCTCATCATCAGAGCCGAAGTGGACTCTACATAGAACTGATGGATGAGCTGCACATTGAAGTCACAATTCACGGTCATGAGCTTGATCAAATCAAACTCCTCACAGATCTCCAGAGCTTCTCCAAAGTAGTCAAGGTTGTTCCCCTAATGATCGATGTCAATGGACCACATCCGGGTGAACTTGTTCTTGTGACGCTCGAAAATCTCTGACGCAATCCTTATCTGTAACTCATTCCGGAACTGAGGGTTGTTCCAATGAGGATTCGGTGCTGTAGTGTAGGGATCCTGGAAACGAAACTTTTGCCACTCTGACATCTTCCATTTGTGCATTGGCAACGCAACACGTTGCTTGGCAGCAGTAGACTTCTCCTAACGAGTGGACTTGGTAGGGATCACCACCTCGTGAGTATCCTCACTGTCATCCGAAGGTTTGCCCCTACGGGCCCTTTTCTTGGTGTTCTGAGGCTTCCGAGCAGCACGAGAGCTAGAGCCACCTGCAAACGCACACAGAGAGCACACAAAAACCCTAGCAAAGATGAGAATAATGTACACAAGAGTAGGGGAATACATCTCATGTATGTAAGTATAAGAAGAACAGTGCATATAGGTTTAGAGAAGCCGGTTGTTTCACCGGTAGAACCGCCCGAGCGGTAGTACCGCTGAGAGCGAATCTGCCGAGTGGAAGAACGAGAACCACCCTATGTCGAATCTAGATGCATTATTCCTACTTCTACCTACACACATGAAACTTAAGGAGTTTATACGGATCTCTCTCACAAACATTTGGCCAAAAATGCGGGAGTACAAGCAATGCCCCGGAGAAAGGATTCAAAAGAAGGAACCCGAAGAACGAGAAGAAACAGGGCATTGCCGGTATCCATGGGAGTAGATCGAAGAGGAGGAGACCTCAACGGAGTGGATCCGATGAAGGGCCGACCGATCCGGAGGGCCTGAGGATGCTCCAGGGCGATGGGCGGAGCAACCGGCGGCTAGGGATTAGAGGAGGGACGAGCGCGAAGGGGAAAAAGAAAACCCCTTCAGCCCGCGCCCCTTATATAAGCCCCAGATGTCAGCTGGTAGTACCGCTCCGAGGAGCGTTAGTACCGATCCTATAGCTACCCGATGTTCGAGAGCGGTGCTTCCGCTCCAGAAGCAGCGGTAGTACCGCTTCCAAATACCGGTAGTACCGGCCAGTGGCACAGGTGCGGGCAGGAGCAGTGAATCGCTCGTGCAAGACTGGAAGTACCGCTGGGACTACACAACATAGTGGAGGACCGGTAGAACCGCCCCGACCACCGGTTGTACTGCCAAGTTGCATCAGCCCATGCACAAAGAGATCAAACTTGTGTACATTTGGAAAAGATGGCTTGGGAGGAGAAGGCTTAGGATGGAAGCACGACACTAAATTATGATGATGAAGTCTCTCAAGAGTGCAAGAAGCAAACAATAAAATCCACTCTTTAGAGAATTCAAACATATAAGAAAACCAAAAGAGCAAGGCAAAAGAAAACATACAACAAGGAAAACACTATTTGCACAAGGGCGGTGGCCGAAGCCACCTATGTTTGAGTCAACAGATATGGCGCTGATGTCTACTACACAACCTTCTTCTTGTAGACGTTGTTGGGCCTCCAAGTGCAGAGGTTTGTAGGATAGTAGCAAATTTCCCTCAAGTGGATGACCTAAGGTTTATCAATCCGTAGGAGGCGTAGGATGAAGATGGTCTCTCTCAAGCAACCCTGCAACCAAATAACAAAGAGTCTCTTGTGTCCCCAACACACCCAATACAACGGTAAATTGTATAGGTGCACTAGTTCGGCGAAGAGATGGTGATACAAGTGGTATATGGATAGTAGATAATAGTTTTGTAATCTGAAATATAAAAACAGCAAGGTAGCAAGTGATAAAAGTGAGCGTAAACGGTATTGCAATGTGTGGAAACAAGGCCTAGGGTTCATACTTTCGCTAGTGTAAGTTCCCTCAACAATACTAACATAATTGGATCACATAACTATCCCTCAACATGCAACAAAGAGTCACTCCAAAGTCACTAATAGCGGAGAACAAACGAAGAGATTATGCTAGGTACGAAACCACCTCAAAGTTATTCTTTCCAATCAATCCGTTGGGCTATTCCTATAAGTGTCACAAACAGCCCTAGAGTTCGTACTAGAATAACACCTTAAGGCACAAATCAACCAAAACCCTAATGTCACCTAGATACTCCAATGTCACCTCAAGTATCCGTGGGTATGAGATATGCATCACACAATCTCAGATTCATCTATTCAACCAACACAAAGGACCTCAAAGAGTGCCCCAAAGTTTCTACCGGAGAATCACGGCGAAAACATGTGCCAACCCATATGCATAGGTTCCCAATGTCACGAAACCCACAAGTTGGTCACCTTAACATACATCAAGTGGCACGTGGTATCCCATTGTCACCACAGATATCCACGGCAAGACATACATCAAGTGTTCTCAAATCTTTAAAGACTCAATCCGATAAGATAACTTCAAAGGGGAAACTCAATTCATTACAAGAGAGAAGAGGGGGAGGAGAAACATAAGATCCAACTATAATAGCAAAGCTCGCGATACATCAAGATCGTATCATCTCAAGAACATGAGAGAGAGATCAAACACATAGCTACTGGTACATACCCTCAGCCCCGAGGGAGAACTACTCCCTCCTCGTCATGGAGAGCACCGGGATGATGAATATGGCCACCGGAGAGGGATCCCCCCTCCGACAGGGTGCCAGAACAGGGTCTAGATTGGTTTTTGGTGGCTACGGAGGCTTCTGGCGGCAGAACTCCCGATCTATGTTCCGTTCTGGAACTTTTAGGATACGTGGGTATATATGGGTGAAAGGAGTACGTGGTGGACCGAAGGGGGGGCCACGAGGCAGGGGGGCGCCCCAGGGGGGTGGGCGTGCCCCTACCCTCGTGAGCTCCTCCTTCATCTTCTGACGTAGGGTCCAAGTCTATCCGGTAGGTTTCCTTCCAAAAATAACTTCTCCAGTTGATTTCGTTCCGTTTCGACTCCGTTTGATATTCCTTTTCTTCGAAACACTGAAATAGGCATAAAACAGCAAATCTGGGCTAGGCCTCCGGTTAATAGGTTAGTCCCAAAAATAATATAAAAGTGGAAAATAAAGCCCAGTATTGCCCAAAATAGTAGATAATATAGCATGGAGCAATAAAAAATTATAGATACGTTGGAGACATATTAGCATCCCCAAGCTTAATTCCTGCTCGTCCTCGAGTAGGTAAATGATAAAAAAGATAATTTTTGATGTGGAATGCTAGTTGGCATAATTTCAATGTAATTCTTCTTACTTGTGATATGAATATTCAGATCCGAAAGATTCAAGATAAAAGTTCATATTGACATAAAAATAATAATACTTCAAGCATACTAATAAAGCAATTATGTCTTCTCAAAATATCATGGCCAAAGAAAGCTATCCCTACAAAATCATATAGTCTGGCTATGCTCTATCTTCACCACACAAAGTATTTAAATCATGCACAACCCCGATGACAAGCCAAGCAATTGTTTCATACTTTTGATGTTCTCAAACTTTTTCAATCTTCACGCAAATACATGAGCGTGAGCCATGGACATAGCACTATAGGTGGAATAGAATGGTGGTTGTGGAGAAGACAAAAAGGGAGAAGATAGTCTCACATCAACTAGGCGTATCAACGGGCTATGGAGATGCCCATCAATAGATATCAATGTGAGTGAGTAGGGATTGCCATGCAACGGATGCACTAGAGCTATAAATGTATGAAAGCTCAACAAAAGAAACTAGTGGGTGTGCATCCAACTCGCTTGCTCACGAAGACCTAGGGCATTTTGAGGAAGCCCATCATTGGAATATACAAGCCAAGTTCTATAATGAAAGATTCCCACTAGTATATGAAAGTGACAACATAGGAGACTCTCTATCATGAAGATCATGGTGCTACTTTGAAGCACAAGTGTGGTAAAAGGATAGTAGCATTGCCCGTTCTCTCTTTTTCTCTCATTTTTTTTATTTTTTTATTTGGGCCTTTTCTCTTTTTTATGGCCTCTTTTCTTTCCTTTTTTATTTGGGCTTCCTTGGCCTCTTTTATTTATTTTTCGTCCAGAGTCTCATCCCGACTTGTGGGGGAATCATAGTCTCCATGATCCTTTCCTCACTGGGACAGTGCTCTAATAATGATGATCATCACACTTTTATTTACTTACAACTCAAGAATTACAACTCGATACTTAGAACAAGATATGAATCTATATGAATGCCTCCGGTAGTGTACCGGGATGTGCAATGATGCATGAGTGACATGCATGAAAGAATTATGAACGGTGGCTTTGCCACAAATACAATGTCAACTACATGATCATGCAAAGCAATATGACAATGATGAAGCATGTCATAATAACGGAACGGTGGAAAGTTGCATGGCAATATATCTCAGAGTAGTTGTGGAAATGCCATAATAGGTAGGTATGGTGGCTGTTTTGAAGAAGGTATATGGTGGGTTTATGGTACCGGCGAAAGTTGCGCGGTACTAGAGAGGCTAGCAATGGTGGAAGGGTGAGAGTGCGTATAATCCATGGACTCAACATTAGTCATAAAGAACTCATATACTTATTGCAAAAATCTATTAGTTATCGAAACAAAGTACTACGCGCATGCTCCTAGGGGGATAGATTGGTAGGAAAAGACCATCGCTCGTCCCCGACCGCCACTCATAAGGAAGACAATCAATAAATAAATCATGCTCCGACTTCATCACATAACGGTTCACCATACGTGCATGCTACGGGAATCACAAACTTCAACACAAGTATTTCTTAAATTCACAACTACTCCACTAGCATGACTCTAATATTACCATCCTCATATCTCAAAACAATCATCAAGTATCAAACTTCTCTTAGTATTCAACACACTCATAAGAGAATTTTATTATTCTTGAATACCTAGCATCTTAGGATTTTAAGCAAATTGCCATGCTATTTAAGACTCTCAAAATAATATAAGTGAAGCATGAGGGTTCATCTATTTCTTCAAAATAAAACTACCACCATGCTCTAAAAGATATAAGTGAAGCACTAGAGCAAATGACAAACTACTCCGAAAGATATAAGTGAAGATCAATGAGTAGTCGAATAATTATGCAACTATGTGAAGACTCTCTAACATTTAATAATTTCAGATCTTGGTATTCTATTCAAACAGCAAGCAAAGCAAAATAAAATGACATTGTAAGAATAGCAAACATCATGTGAAGAAGCAAAAACTTAGGATCAACCGAAACTAACCGATAATTCTTGAAGAAGAAAGGTGGGATGCCAACCGGGGCATCCCCAAGATTAGACGCTTGAGACTTCTTGAAATATTATCTTGGGGTGCCTTGTGCATCCCCAAGCTTGAGCTTTTGTGTCTCCTTAATTCCTCTCATATCACGGTCTCCCTAAATCTCAAAAGCTTCATCCACACAAAACTCAACAAGGACTCGTGAGATAAGTTAGTATAAACCATTGCAAAAACCTTATCATACTATACTGTAGAAAATCACTAAAATTATTATTCAACATTTCATACTAAATGCGTGTGCATATTTAATAGTCCTATCATCAAATAGAATCATTAAAGAAGCAAACATATGCGAACAATGCAAACATAACAGCAATCTGCCTAAACAGGATAGTCTGTAAAGAATGCAGCAACATCCATACTTCCCTAGCTCCAAAAATTATGAAAGAAAATTCCCACTGTAGTAAATTTATCAGAGCTTAATATTCAAAAGGTTTCAACATTTTATCACATTCTTACCTTTCTAGGGAATTATTGCAACAGCTGTAAACTTTCTGTTTTCAAACAGCAACATGTATACTTGTAACATAGGCATAGTAAAGGCTATCAATGCCACTTTTATTGAAATAGAAGACGCAAAATATTGTTCTAAATAACAGCAAGCAAATCCTAACAAAATAAATTGATGCTCCAAGCAAAGCACATATCATGTGGCGAATAAAAATATAGCTCCAAGTAAAGTTACCGATGAACGAAGACGAAAGAGGGGATGCCTTCCGGGGCATCCCCAAGCTTAGGCTCTTGGCTATCCTTTAATATTACCTTGGGTTGCCTTGGGCATCCCCAAGCTTAGGCTCTTGCCACTCCTTATTCCATAGTCCATCGAATCCTTACCCAAAACTTGACAACTTCACAACACAAAACTTAACAGAAAACTCGTAAGCTCCGTTAGCGAAAGAAAACAAAACACTACTTCAAGGTACTGTAATGAACTCATTATTTATTTATATTGGTGTTAAACCTACTGTATTCCAACTTCTCTATGGTTTATAAACTATTTTACTAGCCATAGATTCATCGAAATAAGTAAACAACACATGAAAAACAGAATCTGTCAAAAACAGAACAGTATGTAGTAATCTGGATCAAACGTATACTTATAGAACTCATAAAATTCTCAAATAAATTTCGGGACCCGGGGAATTTATCTATCAATCATCTGCAAAAAGAATTAACTAAATAGCACTCTCCAAATAAAAATGGCAGCAATTCTCGTGAGCGCTAAAGTTTCTGTTTTTTACAGCATGATCAACAAGACTTTCCCAAAGTCTTCCCAAAGGTTCTACTTGGCACAAACACTAATTAAAAGCATAAAACCACATCTAAACAGAGGCTAGATGAATTATTTATTACTAAACAGGAAGAAAAAGTAAGGAACAAAAATAAAGTTGGGTTGCCTCCCAACAAGCGCTATCGCTTAACGCCCCTAGCTAGGCATGATGATTTCAATGATGCTCATATAAAAGATAAGAATTATAAAAGAGAGCATCATGAAGAATATGACTAAAACATTTAAGTCTAACCCACTTCCTATGCATAGGAATTTTTTGAGCAAACAACTTGTGGGAACAAGAATCAACTTGCTTAGGAAGGTAAAACAAGCATAACTTCAAAACTTTAAGCACATAGAGAGGAAACTTGATATTATTGCAGTTCCTACAAGAATATGTTCCTCCCTCATAATAATTTTCAGTAGCATCATGAATGAATTCAACAATATAACTAGCACCTAAAGCATTCAAGCATAGAAATTTTATTACTCTCCATATAAGCAAATTTCTTCTTAATCGGAATAGTGGGAGTATCATAAGAGACTTGAATACTATAAATTGTTTCCACATTAAAAGAGTAATGTTCAGAGAAGGGGTAATCATAATCATGACAAGTTTTATAAATATAATCACTACTTTTTATAGCATAAGTATCATCACAATAATCAGCATAAGTAGGAGGCATGCTATCATCATTATAAACTTGCATATCAAAACTTGGGAGACTAAAAATATCATCTTCATTAATCATAGCATCCCCAAGCTTGGGACAAACATTAATTGCAGCAAATATATTCTCAAAAACATCATCTTCATCAAACATAGCATCCCCAAGCTTGGGCCTTTTCATATCATAAGCAAAATCACTCTCATTATTAATAGTATGGATAGCACCAATAGTATAGCAATTATCATATTCTTCCAAGCAAGTGCCAAAAAGATTTTCAAGATCATAAGAAGTATCATTATCTTCCACAATTATATTTTCATGAGGCACAATATTAATAGGAGCAGCATTATTTGAGAGAGATATCTTTTTACCTCTCTTCCTTTTTCTTTTCTTCTTCTTCACCACATCATGTGTGGGTTCAATCCTCTTTTTGGAGCTCCTTATTAATGAGATTGGTTGAATAGGAGGCTCCTCCTCATTACCTGATTCATCATAAGAAATAATAGGAGGATATTGGGAAGTCACTTCCCTTTCATTAGTATTCTCTTCATCTTCTATTTGTTTTATTTTCTTTATGTAATTGGCAATATAAGGATTTTCAATGCAATTCACCGCACAATACATATAAATCTTCTCTAGATCAAAACCAAGAAGTTTATCGAGATTAAATTTTGGAATACCCTCAATTATACGTTTCATTTCTTCATGACCCAAGAGAAAACTAAGTTCATTATGATGTGCAAGGGAAATCAAGTCATCACAATTTTTGGACACGATACGGTCATGGAACAATTTGCATTTGATATTTAAATGACCATGTTCATTGCAAAGTTCGCAAGTATGGGTAAGATATCTTAAATTTTCAGCACACTCATCTAGCTCTTCTTGCAACAATTTGGTTTCTAAGTACTTATGCCTCTTGCAATATCTATCTTCCCTATTTGGTGTGTACTTGCAAACCCAGTCTACTCCACAAAAATTGACATGTTTATAGGAGGCATTTTCATCATAACTAGTGCAATCATCATTAGCATCATGGATGTACAAAGAATTCGTACTAACAACATTGCAATCATGCTCATCATTCAAATATTTAGTGCCAAACAGTTTATAGATTTCTTCTTCTAGCACTTGAGCACAATTATCCTTTCCATCATACTCACGAAAGATATTAAAAAGGTGAAGCGTATGAAACAAACTCAATTCCATTTTTTGTAATTTTCTTTTATAAACCAAACTAGTGATAAAACAAGAAACTAAAAGACTCGATTGCAAGATCTAAAGATATACCTTCAAGCACTAACCTCCTCGGCAACGGCGCCAGAAAAGAGCTTGATGTCTACTACACAACCTTCTTCTTGTAGACGTTGTTGGGCCTCCAAGTGCAGATGTTTGTAGGACAGTAGCAAATTTCCCTCAAGTGGATGACCTAAGGTTTATCAATCCGTAGGAGGCGTAGGATGAAGATGGTCTCTCTCAAGCAACCCTGCAACCAAATAACAAAGAGTCTCTTGTGTCCCCAACACACCCAGTATAATGGTAAATTGTATAGGTGCACTAGTTCGGCGAAGAGATGGTGATACAAGTGGTATATGGATAGTAGATAATAGTTTTTGTAATCTGAAATAATAAAAACAGCAAGGTAGAAAGTGATAAAAGTGAGCGTAAACGGTATTGCAATGTGTGGAAACAAGGCCTAGGGTTCATACTTTCGCTAGTGTAAGTTCCCTCAACAATACTAACATAATTGGATCACATAACTATCCCTCAACATGCAACAAAGAGTCACTCCAAAGTCACTAATAGCGGAGAACAAATGAAGAGATTATGGTAGGGTACGAAACCACCTCAAAGTTATTCTTTCCAATCAATCCGTTGGGCTATTCCTATAAGTGTCACAAACAGCCCTAGAGTCCGTACTAGAATAACACCTTAAGACACAAATCAACAAAAGCCCTAATGTCACCTAGATACTCCAATGTCACCTCAAGTATCCGTGGGTATGATTATACGATATGCATCACACAATCTCAGATTCATCTATTCAACCAACACAAAGGACCTCAAAGAGTGCCCCAAAGTTTCTACCGAAGAATCACGACGAAAACGTGTGCCAACCCCTATGCATAGGTTCCCAATGTCACGAAACCCGCAAGTTGGTCACCTTAACATACATCAAGTGGCACGTGGTATCCCATTGTCACCACAGATATCCACGGCAAGACATACATCAAGTGTTCTCAAATCTTTAAAGACTCAATCCGATAAGATAACTTCAAAGAGGAAACTCAATTCATTACAAGAGAGAAGAGGGGGAGGAGAAACATAAGATCCAACTATAATAGCAAAGCTCGCGATACATCAAGATCGTATCATCTCAAGAACACAAGAGAGATATCAAACACATAGCTACTGGTACATACCCTCAGCCCTGAGGGAGAACCACTCCCTCCTCGTCATGGAGAGCACCGGGATGATGAAGATGGCCACCGGAGAGGGATCCCCCCTCCGGCAGGGTGCCGGAACAGGGTCTAGATTGGTTTTTGGTGGCTACGGAGGCTTCTGGTGGTGGAACTCCCAATCTATGTTCCGTTCTGGAAGTTTTAGGATACGTGGGTATATATGGGTGAAAGGAGTACATCGATGGACCGAAGGGGGGGCCACGAGGCAGGGGGCGCACCCCAGGGGGTGGGCGCGCCCCTACCCTTGTGAGCTCCTCCTTCATCTTCTGACATAGGGTCCAAGTCTATCCGGCAGGTTTCCTTCCAAAAATAACTTCTCCAGTTGATTTCGTTCCGTTTCGACTCCGTTTGATATTCCTTTTCTTCGAAACATTGAAATAGGCATAAAACGGCAAATCTGGGTTGGGCCTCCGGTTAATAGGTTAGTCCCAAAAACAATATAAAAGTGGAAAATAAAGCCCAATATTGCCCAAAATAGTAGATAATATAGCATGGAGCAATCGAAAATTATAGATACGTTGGAGATTTATCAGGCGCCGCGAAGAATTATCCTTGGGCCCATGACCAAAACTCGTCTTTGAAGCACAAGTACCATCAAAAATGGCTAATGTGAAAGAATTGATCAATTTATGCATAATGGGGGGGGGGAGGAAGAGTTCATTGAGAGAACAATACTCCCCCTATGTCCATGCTTAGACCTAGGACAAGACGTCATGATGAGTATGGTGGGGTGTGCAAAGGTTCAAGCCACATTGCTCGAATCAATGATATTGAGCTCATGCCTTAACTCGCGAAATCTTGCTTCATCCAAAGGCTTCGTGAATATGTCTGCAAGGTTATCATGAGTGTTGAAATAGTTGAGCTCAACCTCCCCTCGCCTAATATGATCCCAGATGAAGTGATACCGAATCTCAATAAGCTTCATCTTGAAGTGTTGCACCGGGTTGAGAGATATCTTGATGGCACTTTCATTGTCACACCAAAGATGCACTTTGTCACAAATGATATCGTAATCTTTAAAGTTTGCCTCATCCATAGACGTTGTGCACAAGAACTACCGGCGGCCACATACTCCGCTTCGGTGGACGAGAGAGACACAAAACTTTGCTTCTTAGAAGACCAACTCACCAAAGAGCAACCAAGGAATTGGCACCCTTCGGAAGTTGACTTCCAATCCACTTTGTCTCCTGCCCAATCAGAGTCCGAATAGCCTACAAGGTTGAAGCTCGCTCCTCTTGGGTACCATAAGCCAAAGTTTGGGGTATAAGCCAAATATCGAAAGATTCACTTCACCGCCACAAAGTGGCTTTCCTTACGTGCGGCTTGAAACCGTGCACAAATTCCCACACTCAACATGATATTCGGTCTAGATGCACAAAGGTAAAGCAAGGAGCCAATCATGGAGCGATACACCTTTTGATCCACTGCTTTACCATTGGGATCTAAGTCAAGTTGGCATTTGACGGGCATTGGAGTGGAAGCCGGCTTGACATCACTTAGCTTGAATCTCTTGAGCATGTCTTAGTGTATTTGGCTTGATTGATGAAGGTTCCTTCTCTTCGTTGCTTGATTTCGAACCCGAGAAAGAACTTCAACTCTCCCATCATGGACATCTTGAACTTCGAGGTCATGAGAGCGACCAATTCCTCATTGAAAGATTTGTTAGGAGAACCAAAGATAATATCATCAACATATAGTTGGCACACAAACAACTCCCATTTGACCTTCTTAGTAAAAAGAGTGGTGTCGATTTTCCCAATTTCAAACCCACGATCTTGCAACAACTCGGTAAGGTGGTCATACCACGCACATGGGGCTTGTTTAAGGCCATAGAGTGCCTTATCGAGTTGGTACATGATCGGGAAAATAGGGATCCTCGAACCCGGGGGTTGTTTGACATACACCAACTCATTAATAGGACCATTAAGAAAAGCACTCTTCACATCCATTTGTTTCAACTTGAAGTTATGATGAGAAGCATAAGAAATCAACAAACGAATAGATTCAAGGCGAGCAACGGGAGCAAAGGTTTCACCATAGTCGATACCCTTGACTTGGGAGTAGCCTCGAGCTACCAAGCGAGCCTTGTTGTGGACAGTAATTCCATGCGCAACTTGCTTGTTCTTGAATATCCACTTGGTTCCAATGACATTATGGTTCCCCGTTGTCCTTGGCACCAATATCCACACCTTTTTGTGCTCAAAGTTGTTGAGTTCTTCATGCATCGCATTAAGCCAATCCGGATCTTTGAGCGCCTCATAGACCTTTTGGGGTTCAACACAAGAGACAAACGTGTGATGTTCACAATAGTTTGCCAATTGTCTACAAGTTCTTACCCCCTTTCGTATGCTTCCAAGAACATTTGTCATGAGATGACCCTTGGTAGATAGCTTGGATGCAATCTTGGCGGCACGACGCTCCAATTCCTCCTCAGTAGTGAGTTGAGGAGCGGTTACTTGATCATCTTGAGCGTCGTCTTGAGCTTGCTCTTGATCTTGAACTTGCTCGGAGGAGAGAACTTGACCTTGGGCATCACTTGGTGGTACACCGCCATCTTGAGGTTGATCTTGCCCTTGGTCTTGTTCATGAGGTTGAGGGCCTTCACTTTGTTCTTCGGAAGCATGTGGGTCTTGGGTTGGTGATGGTTCCACTTGAGTGGAACATTGTCCTTCTCCTTCGGCCACAAGGGGTTCCTCAATGGGTAGGATAAAACCAACACCCATTCTTCTTATGGATTGGGGAGGAATTTCATCACCTACATCACAAGTACCACTTTGCTCCACTTGGGAGCCGTTATTCTCATCAAACTCCACGTTACACATCTCCTCAATAAGCCTTGTGGACTTATTGAGGACACGGTAAGCATGGGAGTTTGTAGCATAACCAACAAATATGCCCTCGTAAGCTCTAGCCTCGAATTTAGACAAGCAAACACCTTTCTTGAGAATGAAACACTTACACCTGAACACCTAGAAGTACTTGAGGTTGGGCTTGTTACCGGTGAGTATCTCATATGGAGTCTTGTTCAAGCATTTGCGGAGATAGAGCCGATGGGATACATGACACGCAGTATTGATGGCTTGGGCCCAAAAGTTGTATGGAGACTTTAACTCCTCCATCATGGTCCTTGCCACATCCATCAACGCCCGGTTCTTCCTCTCTGCTACGCCATTTTGTTGAGGGGTGTAAGGTGCGGAATATTGATGCTTGATCCCCTCATCACTAAGAAACTCATCCAAGGTGTAGTTCTTGAACTCGGTGTCGTTGTCACTTCTTATTGTCAAGATCTTTGCATTGTGTTGACGTTGAGCTTCATTTGCAAAGTCAATGACGGTTTGTTGGGTCTCACTCTTCCTCTCGAAGAAATACACCCAAGTGTATCTTGAATAGTCATCCACAATCACCTAGCAATACTTTCTACCCCCAAGACTATCAATGGATGGAGGCCCAAAGAGATCCAAGTGAAGGAGCTCCAAAGGCCTCTTTGAGTAAATGATAGTCGTGGGAGGGTGAGCCTTCTCATGTAGCTTTCCTTCAATGCAAGCACTGCAAGCACGATCTTTGGAAAAATTAACATTTTTAGTCCACATACATGGTTACCCTTGAGAAGACTTTGCAAAGATCTCATATTGACATGGGCTAAACGGTGATGCCAAAGCCATCCCACGTCAACTTTAGCCATTAGGCATGTCGCGGTCTTAGTGTGTCGCTTCGAAAAGTTAATCACATAGAGACCGTTCTCGACATGCCCAACAAAGGCTACTTTAAGAGTCTTTCTCCACAAGAGGGCCACGTATCAATATCAAAGAAAGTGGCAAAGCCCATGATTGCAAGTTGACAAACAGAAAGTAAATTATATGCAAGGGACTCGACAAGCATGAGCTTCTCGGTCATGAGATCATGAGAAATGACAACCTTGTCAAGCCTCAATACCTTAGAGGACGAGGCATCACCCCACTCGACATTAGTGGGGATAGATGGAATCTTTTGCACGTCCACCACCAAATCCTTGCTTCCGGTCATATGATTAGTGGCTCCACTATCAAGCAACCATGATCCCCCGCCGGAAGCAAACACCTACAAGAGATCAATGCTTGGTTTTAGGTACACATTTTGTAATGGGTCCTTTGATGTTAGTGACAAGGGTCTTAGGAACCCAAATAGACCATTCAATGTACTCATGAGGAGAACCAACAAATTTAGCATAAACATGTCCATCACTAGCACGACATAGTACATAGGAAGGGTTAGAGTCGCTGACTTTGTTGGAAGGGGTGGCATCGCCCTTCTTGACACCACCACCCTTCACATTGTTCTTCTTCTCCTTAGAGGCACCCTCTCCCTCTTTGAAAAAAGTTTGCATGAGAGGAGGAGGTCGTTTGGCCTTGTCATTCTTCTTCTTGTTCTTGGACTTGGGTGCAAACCCAATCCCTTCCTTGGCCACAACTTCCTTTTGATTTCTCGAAAGATCGTTGAGGTTCTTTTCACCTTGTATGCACGACACAAGGCCATTCTCAAGTTGCTCCTTCAACTTTGCATTCTCCTCAACAACATGCACATGCTCACTGTCGGTGTCAAAACCGGCGGATCTCGGGTAGGGGGTCCCGAACTATGCGTCTAAGGCGGATGGTAACAGGAGGCAGGGGACACGATGTTTTACCCAGGTTCGGGCCCTCTTGATGGAGGTAAAACCCTACGTCCTGCTTGATTAATATTGATGATATGGGTAGTACAAGAGTAGATCTACCACGAGATCAGAGAGGCTAAACCCTAGAAGCTAGCCTATGGTATGATTGTATGTTATTGTGTCCTACGGACTAAAACCCTCTGGTTTATATAGACACCGGAGAGGGTTAGGGTTACACAAGGTCGGTTACAAAGGAGGAGATATCCATATCCGTATTGCCTAGCTTGCCTTCCACGCCAAGTAGAGTCCCACCCGGACACGAGACGAAGTCTTCAATCTTGTATCTTCATAGTCTAACAGTCTGGCCAAAGGATATAGTCCGGCTGTCCGAAGACCCCCTAATCCAGGACTCCCTCAGTAGCCCCTGAAACAGGCTTCAATGACGATGAGTCCGGCGCGCAGTGTTGTCTTCGGCATTGCAAGGCGGGTTCCTCCTCTGAATACACCACAGTAGAATTTGAATACAAGGATAGTGTCTGACCCTGCAAAATAAGTTCCACATACCACCGTAGAGAGAATAATATTTCCACAAATCTAATTTGCTGACTTGTTTTGGCGATACGACATTATGCCATGGCCCGGTGATTATTCGAACCGTTTCCTTTAGCTGGCCCCGCACATAACGCGAGGCGGTTTTTTGACACGTCTTGTCAGTGCAGAGATTGTGTCCCCCTTATTACGGGATTCTCATCAATACGGGCGTGGGTAACCCAACCGCGCCATCGATTATGGCGCTTGGGGGATAAGCGAGTTTTACCAGGTTAGTGGGGACGTATAGTTTTGGCCGCCCTTATAAAGGGACAAGGTTTAACCTTTTTCTACCCATGCCTTCTTCCTCCTTGCTCATCCACTCTTGCGCACTCAAGCTCCAACGCCCAAGTCCACATCTTTCTCCTCAACCTTCTCCAAACATGTCTGGAGCGGGAGGCAAGTGGATGGCTTCCTCCGTTACGGAGGGACACATCAAAAAGCTGCGCGGGAGCCGGATACCTAGCCGTGAATATCGCGCATCGGCTGCCCGCTGCGGGGCAGATCGTCCCTACCCTGGAACCTCATGAGAGGGTAGTTTTCCTCCACCACTTCCTCCGTGGACTGGGGTTTCCCCTCCATCCATTCGCCCGTGGTCTCATGTTCTACTACAGGCTGGACTTCCATGATCTGGCCCCAAACTTCGTCCTCAACATTTCGGCGTTCATCGTCGTGTGTGAGGCTTTCCTCCGCATCCGTCCCCACTTTGGCCTGTGGTTAAAGACCTTCGATATCAAGCCGAAGGTGGTGGGCGGCCAACAAGCAGAATGCGGTGAAGCCATGGTGGGCAATATGCCCAATGTTATATGGCTTGAAGGCTCCTTCGTGGAGACCATAAAGGGGTGGCAATCGGCATGGTTCTACATCACCGAGCCGCGCGACACCAAATGGGTGGCTGCCCCCAAGTTTTGATCCGGATTCCCCACACGGCTCACTTCCTGGAAAGAGAAGGGCTTATTGTGGGGTTCATCGGTGGAGCTGGACGGACTCCAGAAATGTATCCTGAACATGGCAAGCAAGAAGCTCAAGCTTGTCAACATAGTCCAGGTCATGCTCGTCCGCCGGATCCTTCCGTGCCAACAACGGGACTTCAACTTGTGGGAGTTCGACCCGGCCCAGCACCAGACTCTGAGCGAGCTCTTCGACACGACGCACAAGGACGTCTGGAAGGTGATGTTCAAGGGCGCAGAGGTCCCTTCCTCTCTCACCGAGGACCGCGGGCTAAGCGCGAAGCGCCGAGCGCATTCGGTGAGTTCTATACATCTGGTAGGATATTTTATTTCCCCTAGCTTAATCATGCGCGGGGTCTGATCTCCATGCCTTTGACAGGACTGGGTGGAGACGTCGGGGCAAATTAACTATCCGGCCCCGCTGCCCGAAGATACTGCGGACGCTCTCCTTGCGGAGATGCTGACTCCGGCCCCTTATAAGGTGCCGGAGAAGACCAAGAAGGCCAAGGGAACCCGAAAGAGTTCCCGGCGCCAGGCATCATCGGGCTTATCGTCCGATAACTCCGCGACGCACTCCTCCCCTAAAGACGAGGAGGAAGATGAAGATGCTCCCCCTCCAGTCGGGGGAGACAAGAAAAGGAAGGACGCCCCTACTGGGGGGGGGGGCAAAGGGTCCATGAAGGGAAGGACTTTCCTTCCGGATTACTCCACCACCGCCGCCGAAGGCGAAGACGGGTGGCTGCTTAGGGCCAAGCCCCTAGCGAAGTCGTAAGTATTCGAATACCAGAGTAACTCATAGCATTCCTTTGTCGCACTGCTTCTCCTAACACCGAATTATGATTATGCAGACCGCCACGAGCCCGTATCGATGTATCGTCGGACGGCTCCCTGGGCTCGTCGGATATGGATAGCGATCCACTTCCGACCGCCACCTCCCCTTTCCCTACGGACAACACCGAGGTATTGTCTCAAGAGGCACCGGGTCGAGGGGAGACAGTCCCGGAGGCACCTCAAGGCGACCTTCCGGACTCCGGGGGCAGAGGGAGTAAGGCTCCCGAGGGCTCCGAGTTCGGCCCTCAGCTGAACACCGCGTCGGAACCTCCAATGGTTCCAGACTCAGGCAGGCGGCCTCCTTCCAAAAGGGGCAAGACGCCTGTGCCGGTGACCTCTGTCCAACTAGAGGCACCGGACAATCTGCTGGGAGCGCTTTGCAGCGCTTCCATCGACGAAGAGCACCGCACTATTATGAGTGCGGTGGTCCAGAAGGTTTAGTCCGCCAAGAGCGGATTGACTGAAGCCTGTGCCAACCTTCTAACAGGCTTTGAGGTAAGTGTTTGAAATATAGGAAAAATATTACCGCATAGACAGTAGCCCCTGATGCTCTGTTCGATGTTCAAAAAGAAAAGCCGAATATAGGATCAAACAATATCGTAGGAGTCTAACACAAGTATGTCTATATGCGTATGCAGGCTTCGCTGTTGGACGCTGCCGCACAGACTGCGGAGGTTGCCGCATTGAAGCAGGACCTCGAGGGGTCCAAGAAAGAGCTCGGCCTTGCCAAGAGGTAGCTTGGGGAGAACAAGGGTAAGTAATACCCTGTCTATAGATATGCATATATAAAAGAAGACGCGATTGCAAAATGACAGGATCATCGTGAATTTGCCCGGGGCCACAACCGAGGTGGCGACCCTGAAGCAAGCGCTATCCAAGGCCGAAAACAAAGAGGCCAAGGAGCGCACCGAGCGGGAAAGGCATGAGGCACGAGTGGGCGAGGTGCACCAAGAGGTCCAAGCTCTCGTGACGAAGCACGAGGCATTGGAGCTTGACTTGAAGACGCGAGAGTCTGAGCTTGCCACGGCTCTCGAGAGCGCAAAGAGTGCTAAGGCCGAAGCCCAAAAGGCCCTCCAGGAGATTGATGCGATGAAGAAGATAGCGGCGGGTAAGGCATTCTATATGCAAAGCAAGCACGTGAAAGTAAATTACCTGTTACTTACTCGAATCCGGAGCTCTCTAGGAGCATTCGCAGATTTGCCCCGCAGTGTGTCGGATGCCGCACAGTTTTACCGGGCCAAGGAGGGAAGCTCAACGGAGAAGTTGTTCTGGTCTCAGTATACTGGGACCGAACACCCGATGCCTCTGAGCGACCAGCTGAAGCAACTGGTCGAGCCGCACAAGGCGGCCGAACAGGCCATGAAGGGCTTTATAGTCCGGCTGTGGCCTAGCGATGCCCTTCCGAACAGCTACTTCGGCCTGGTGAGGTGGCTTGTGGATGCCTGCCCACGGCTAGAAGTCGTCAAGCGGTCCGTCTGCATCAAAGGTGCACGCCGGGCTTTCGCCCATGTGAAGGTGCAATGGGCCAAGCTAGACGCCGTGAAGCTGATCAAGGAAGGGCCGCCGGAGGGCAAGGCGCATCGCCACCCCGAGATGTACTATGAGGGTGTCCTGAATGGTGCTCGTCTCGTAGTGGATGAGTGTACGAAAGATATAGTATTTGAGTGAATTCGCTCATGTAATCCTGTAGTTATGAAAACTTGTTCATATGCGCTATGCAACGCTTGTTTGAATTTAAAATATTACCTTCTGTTCGGCTGTTTATCAAATCTGAGAGATGGCTAGTCGTCGGCTTCTGCCCCCATGCCACGAGTGCCGGGGTGTTCGGGATAAACCTGAGCACTCTTGTTCCCATTTTTGGGTCCTTCGAGGGAGGCGCTCAGCACGACGAACAAGGCAATCGGACTAATAATGCTTTATCACTCTCACTTAGCCATAGAATTCTACAATTTTAAATTTTGGTGAAGCCCCTGGTATCCGGAAGGCCGAATCTGGGGCGCGATACACGCCTTAAGCCGGACACGGACGACTCCTGGCTCTAAGCGACATAAGTCTTTAAGGACTCGAAAACCTCTTGAACAGCGACCAGTCTCTCACCTTATCATGACAGTCAGTTTTAGCTTTCTCTACTGAGGTGCTTAGCCCAGCAGAACCGGGGCACAATCGCAGTAGTTCTCCCAGTGCTACCTTAGCAGATATAGCGGAACGTAAGGTACCAAAACATGGGAGCCGGGCAAACCCAACTATTGACCAAAGACATGATTCGGAGCTAATGCATATAATGTTATAAGTTCGGGGTGCCGCACTTATGAAAGTGTTCGGACCTCTCACACCATATTGTGGGGTACTTTAAGCCCATGGTGTTTTGGCCGTACCAAAGTGTACGGGTGCTGGATGTCATGAATGAACATATATATAAAAAAAGAAGAATGCAATAATAGCCTTAATGCTATGCATTGTTTATTCAAAAAGGTGCGTTAAAGCAAAATGATACATGCGGTGCAATAAGTGAAAAGTAGGACTATGTCCCCTCCAAGGGCAAGCTGAGGAATAGTATTAACGCAAGTATTTCACTCTTATCGTAATCCACCTGGGGGTTCCGTGGTGTGATGTAGCTTTCTGCCTCCTTGGTTGCTGCATCATGTGTTCGGCAATCATGCTGCCGAATAGGGTTTCCAGAGATTAACGTCCTGAAAGAAAAATAACAAAGCTGGAAGCCCCTAGTGTGGTTTAAGCCGCGTCTTGGGGTGTGCCGTAGTTGTGCCCCCCTCCCCACCTGTGCCCATGGTATTTTTAATGCGTAATTATGTACGCATGGCACAAATTTCGCTGTTTGGCTGGGGCCGGGGTGGGGGCCGCATTGTTATGCGAGCTCGGGACGTGCCAGGCGGTCCAGCTGCCGATTACTCCGGGCGCGGTTGAAGGTGTTCGGGTCCTTGAACGCCGAACTAGTGGATTACCTTAAGAGACTGCTTTGCGCTTCCGCTGCGAGGGCCGCAGTGTGCTCCTCCGTTTCAAGAGAGCGCTCTGTGTTTCCATTAACTTTAATGACCCCCTGAGGTCCTGGCATCTTGAGCTTGAGGTATGCATAATGCGGTACTGCATTGAATCTCGCAAATGCGGTTCGCCCGAGCAGTGCATGATAACCACTGCGGAACGGGACTATATCAAAGATTAACTCTTCGCTTCGGAAGTTATCCGGGGATCCAAAGACCACTTCGAGTGTGACTGAGCCTGTGCAATGGGCCTCTACACCTGGTATGACACCTTTAAAGATCGTTTTTGTGGGTTTGATCCTTGAGGGGTCTATACCCATTTTGTGCACCATGTCCTGGTAAAGTAGGTTCAGGCTACTGCCGCCATCCATAAGGACTCAAGTGAGGTGAAATCCGTCAATAATTGGGTCTAAGACCAGTGCAGCGAATCCACCATGATGGATACTAGTGGGGTGGTCCCTGTGATCGAAGGGGATCGGACAGGAGGACCATGGGTTGAACTTTGGGGCGACTGGCTCCAACACATATACGTCCCTGAGCGCATGCTTCCGCTCCCTCTTGGGGATGTGGGTTGCGTATATCATGTTCACCGTCCGCACTTGTGGGGGGAACCTCTTCTGTCCTCCGATATTCGGTTGCCGGGGCTCCTCCTCGTCATTTCTATGTGGCCCCTTATCTTTGTTTTCGGCAATTAACTTGCCAGCCTGCTTGAACACCCAACAATCCCTGTTGGTGTGGTTGGCTGGCTTGTCGGGGGTGCCGTGTATTTGACACGAGCGATCGAGTATACGGTCCAAAATGGACGGGCCCGGAGTGCTTCTTTTGAATGGCTTTTTCCGCTGACCGGGTTTAGAGCCTTTGAATCCGGCATTGATTGCCGTATCCTCGGTATTGTCGCTGTTAATGCGGCGCTTATGTTTGTTGCGACGTGACCTGCTATTTCCGTCCTTGGTAACCAAAGTACCATGGTTCTTTGATATGTTATTACTGCAAGCCAGCTAGCTGTCTTCTCCCGCACAAAAGCGGGTCATGAGTGTCGTGAGGGCTGCCATAGATTTCGGCTTTTCCTGACCAAGGTGCCGGGCTAGCCACTCGTCACGGATGTTGTGCTTGAAAGCTGCTAGATCCTCTGCACAATTTGATTTTTCTTTGTTAGGAACCGTGTCCAGAATTGCCTGGCCGATTCCTCTGGCTGCTGAATTATGTGGCTCAAGTCATTGGCATTTGGTGGTCGCACATAAGTGCCCTGAAAGTTGTCGAGGAATGCGGCTTCCAGATCCTCCCTACAACCAATGGACTCTGCTGGCAAGCTATTGAGCCAATGCCGAGCTGGTCCTTTGAGTTTGAGTGGGAGATATTTAATGGCGTGTGGATCATCACCGCGTGCCATGTGGATATGCAGGAGGAAATCCTCGATCCATACCGTAGGATCTGTTGTGCCGTCGTATGATTCTATATTTATGGGTTTGAAAACCTTTGGGATTTGATGATCCATTACTTCGTCTGTGAAGCATAAGGGGTGTGCGGCACCTCTGTACTGGGCTATATCGTGACGCAACTCCAACGAGTCTTGCCCGCTGTGTTCGGCCCGACAGGATGTACTTTTGCTGTATCCGGCGTGACGATTATCGTCTCGCGTAGTGGCGCATCCTTGTCATCCATAGATCGATCTTGCATGTTTTGCTTTGTCCTCCAATACGTCTCGCAGGTCTGGCGTATTTCCCCATGCCTTTTTATTTGAATGGCGTCGGGGTGCAGGCTGAGCTTTTGGCTGGAATGCCTCTCTGTCGCGGCCGTGAGGTGGCCGATCAACCGCATCATACACTTCTTCCTCTAGTCGGGGTAGCAACCTGCATTTTGGGTAACTCTTGGAGGGGCGTTCGAGTTTAAATTCCTCGGCCGCCAGGACTTCAGTCCACCTGTCAGCTAGCAGATCTTGATCAGCTTGAAGCTGCTGCTGCTTTTTCTTAAGGCTATTTGCCGTGGCTATAAGCCGGCGCTTGAAGCGCTCTTGTTCGACGGGATCCTCTGGCACGACGAATTCGTCATCGTCGAGGCTTGCCTCGTCTTCGGAGGGAGGTATGTAATTATTATCATCTTCCTCTCTATCTACCGCTCTCTCATGAGGGCTGGCTTCTCCATCCTCCTGTGCTGGATCTTGCTGGAGGCGGTTGTCTTCGGCACTGTCCGGGGTGTTGTTATCTCCTGTGCCGGAATCACCGTTTTTGCTTTGGCGGGACTTAGAGCGGTGCCGCTGACGCCGGCGCTTAGGTTGCTTCCTGGAGGGGTCATCCTCCGCTGTCTCGTCGCCATTGCCTTCTTTGGGTGTGTCCACCATGTACATATCGTATGATAAGGTGGCTATCCAGTGCCCTGTGGGCAGTGGTTCCTCTTCGTCTCCCGCATCGTCGTCCATTCCGTCGATGTCTTCGGAGTCGAAGTCGAGCATGTCGGTTAAGTCGTCGATAGTGGCTACTAAGTGGGTGGTGGGTGGGCAGCGAATTTCTTCGTCATCCGCATCCCAATACTGCCGGACATAGTTCGGCCAGGATCCTTCTGACAAGGAGAGACCTTAATGAGTTCAGTATGTCGCCAAAGGGCGAGTGCTGAAAAATATCCGCGGAGGTGAACTCCATGATCGGCGCCCAATCGGATTCACTAGGAACAGGCGCAGGTGGTTCGGAGTCCGTGGCCGGAGAAGGATCCGGCATTTTGACAACACGACTCTCATGGAGGGTAAGGTCGATATCCGGCTCGATCGCCGCTGAGGATACGGCCTCCGTGACAGGGTCTATCCACCCATCTATGGATGGCGCAACTGGCTCCGAATTGAGGTTCGAAGCGGCTGCCGGTGCAATCTCCTGAATGCGGTCTGAAGGTAGAGCTAAGTCGTACTCATCGTGACCGCGTGGCGCACAAGGCAGGGGCTCGAATCCATCGAAGATCAAGTCTCCGCGGATATCGGCCGTGTAATTTAAGTTTCCAAATCTGACCTGATGGCTAGGGACGTAGCTTTCGATCTGCTCTAGATGGCCAAGCGAGTTGGCCCGCAGTGCGAAGCCGCCAAACACAAAGATCTGTCCGGGGAGAAAAGTCTCACCCTGGACTGCATCGCTATCGATGGTAGAAGGAGCCATCAAGCCTAACGGCGATGACACGGAGGAACTCTCAATGAAAGCACCAATGTCGGTGTCAAAACTGGCGAATCTCGGGTAGGGGGTCCCGAACTGTGCGTCTAAGGAGGATGGTAATAGGAGGCAGGGGACACGATGTTTTACCCAGGTTCGGGCCCTCTTGATGGAGGTAAAACCCTACGTCTTGCTTGATTCATATTGATGATATGGGTAGTACAAGAGTAGATCTACCACGAGATCAGAGAGGCTAAACCCTAGAAGCTAGCCTATGGTATGATTGTATGTTATTGTGTCCTACGGACTAAAACCCTCCGGTTTATATAGACACCGGAGAGGGTTAGGGTTAGACAAGGTCGGTTACAAAGGAGGAGATATCCATATCTGTATTGCCTAGCTTGCCTTCCATGCCAAGTAGAGTCCCATCCGGACACGAGACGAAGTCTTCAATCTTGTATCTTCATAGTCTAACAGTCCGGCTGTCCAGAGACCCCCTAATCCAGGACTCCCTCACTCACAACAAGGGTTAGTAGCATTTGCATTGTAAATTAAAACCATATGAGGAAAAGTGGATTTCTCCTTGGTTAGCCTCACTTGGAGTTGATCATGACTCTTTAAGACTAGCGTGAGTACTCTTCAAGGCCTTGTGAGCCTTGTCAAGTATATCAAACTCCTCCTTGAGTCTAGCAATATCAACATCAAGTTTGGCCTTCTCAGAATTTAGCACACGAGACACAAGAAGAGCATGATCAAGATCTTTATCTTTAATTTAGCATGGTCATCGTTGTGTGACTCCTCGAGATCCAAGCGATGACCATGCTCTTCCTCAAGAGCATTAGAGAGATCCGATATCTCATCGGCATAGTCACGACTATGCCCATCCATCTTAGAGATGGTGTCTTCGTGAGCCTCGATCATGTCATTGGCTTCACCAAGTTGTTCCAAGAGAGCAACGAAGTGCTTCTTGGATTTACCCTTAAGCTTACTCATAAAAGACTCAAACTCATTTTCCTCCATGTTGGACCCTCCACTTTCATCAATGCAATCCATCAAAGAAGGATGAATAATGATGGTAGTTTTGATGCTGGGGGTTACCTTGTTGGTGGCTTTAGCCATGAGGCACTTGGCGGTGATGTTCTCATTGGGTGAGTCGAAGAGGGACACCTGTGGGGTTGTCGCAATGGCCACGGAGGCCATGGCAACCATCTCACCATCTTCTTCATCATCATCATCCTCATTGTACTCTTATTGTGCCACCAATCCCTTGGGAGGAGCCTTGTTGGTGAAGTGGTTCTTGTTGGGGAAAGACTTGGCCTTGTCCTTCCGGATGAGCTTGCCACCATTGTCCTCCCTCTTCTCATAGGGGCACTCCGCAACAAAGTGGCTCACATTGCCACAATTGTAGCACGTCCTCACACGTTGCTTGCCCTTGGCGCCACTTGAGTTGCTCTTGTTGAAGTTAGGCCTTGAGTTCTTCTTGCTCCAAAATTGTCTTGAAGCGAGAGCCATGTGCTCATGATAATCATGTTTTGTATCCTCGGGGTTTCTCTCCTCTTCTTCCTCTTCCTCCTCTTCTTCCACACCTGCCTTGGCTTTCAAAGCAAGGTTGGGATTCTTTGCTCTTTGAGAATGCAATACCGCATTGTCGGCGGTCTTGGCCAAGATACTCATTGCCACAAACTCATCCAACACTTCACTTGAGGACAAGGTGTGGAAGTCCGGCCTTTGACGGATGACGGAGGACATGGCCTTATGGTAAGGCATCATGGCTTTGAGAAATTTCTGCTTGATCCAATTGTCATTTGTATCCTTGCTCACATGATCTTGGAGTGAAACTGTGAGTGTGGTTAGTCTCTGGTAGAGCTCACGAGGTTCTTCACCTTCATTCATAGCAAATTCATCGGCTTCATCTTGCACCACTTCATACTTGGAGCGTTGAATGCTTGCGCTTCCCTTGTAAAGGGAAACAACATGGTGCCATGCTTCCTTTGCCACGGTGAATGGTCGGAGATGCACAATATCTTTGGGAGGGATTGCATCTTGGATGATGATGAGAGCATTCTCATTGAATTGATGATCCACGACTTCTCTTGGGGTGAAGTTGCCTGAGTCATGCGGATAGAAACCTTGCTCAATGATTCTCCAAAGGTTAGTGTTAACATGATTTAAATGACGTTTAAAGCGATAGACCCAAGCGTCAAAATCCTCATTCTTCACAATCTTAGGAGGAGAACCGGCATGATTTAAATGAGTGGAGGGAATCGGTCCTCCATAGGTAAGTGGAGGTTCCACATGGGCAAAGATGCCATTTCCACTTTTACCACTAGACAAAGGAACTTTATCACTAGAAGCTTCCCCCTTGTCGGAGTTAGCAACCGTCACCTTGTTAGTGGGATCAACCACTTCCAAAGGTGAGGTGGACAATTTAAGGCTGTCAAGAAAATCCTTGAGCACGCCTTTGACCTCAGCCGTCATGGAGGTTTTAAATGTGTCCAAGGCCACATTGAGCTCCTCACGTGAGACCGAGATTCCCCCATCGGCCATAGACGAGGACAGAATCACACCGGGGTGCTCCTCCTCACCGTCTACGGTGTGAACCATACTCTTCAGACGGCAAAGTCCTTAATAAAGAGACGAGGCTATGATACTTATTGAAAGGATCAATATAGTTGACTAGAGGGGGGGGGTGAATAGGCAACTAACAGTTTTTAGCTTTTCTTTACCTATTTAAACTTTGCATCAAAGTAGGTTGTATAGATATGCAACTAGGTGAGCAACTTATATGATGCAACAACAATAAGTACAGAAGCAAGCAAGGGATGTAACACAAGATAAGCTTGCACGAGTAAAGGGATGAGATAACCAAGAGTGGATCCGGTGAAGACGAGGATGTGTTACCGAAGTTCCTTCCCTTTGAGAGGTAGTATGTCTCCATTGGAGCGGTGTGGAGGCACAATGCTCCCCAAGAAGCCACTAGGGCTACCGTATTCTCCTCACGCCCTCACACAATGCGAGATGCCGTGATTCCACTATTGGTGCCCTTGAAGGCGGCAACCGGACCTTTACAAACAAGATTGGGGCTCTCTCCACAACTTAATTGGAGGCTCCCAACGAAACCCCGGAGCTTCACCACAATGGAATGTGGCTCTGAAGTGACCTCTTCCGTCTAGGGCGCCCAAGCACCCAAGAGTAACAAAATCCACACAAGAAAGTATGAGGGAATCAAATATCCTTTGGTGGAAGTGTAGATCTAGGTCGCCTCCTTCAATCCCTAGCAAATCAACAAGTTTGAGTGGCTAGAGAGAGAGAGAGAGATCGAGCAAGAGGGCTTTAATGGCAGTAATGGAGGAGAGAGAGAAGAAAAAGGTAGGTGGGAGGTAGGAGAAGCACCTCCTTAAATAGGGTCCCCTTAGATCCAATCGTTATGTGCAGAAATGCATAGGAGTGGTACTTCCGCAATAGACACCGGTACAACCGATGAATGCGGAAACCCCTGCTAGGGCACCAGAGCGGTACTTCCGGTGGCGCACCCGGTAGTACCGGTTTATCAGAATAAACAGGAACTACCGCTCCACCACCGCTCGACTACCGCATCTCATCCAGAAGGTTTACACCTCAGGCCGATAGATAAAGCGATGGTTAGGCCGGAGCTACCGCTGGGCCAGCAGTCCCTGGATGGTGGAGTCTAAGGCGGTACTACTGCCCTGAACACCGGTAGTACCGGTTTGTCAAGACAAACCGGAACTTCTGTTCCACCACCGGTCTACCACTGTACCCAGTACATAAGGGAGTCACCCCTGAGCGGTACTTAGAGCAGTGGTAAGACCGGAACTACCGGCCAGCGGTACAACCGCTCAATGGAGCGGTACTACCGCCATGGTCAGAATTGCACAGGGCAGAGGATAAAGGGAAACCTCTCTCTCCTCGAATGGAGGGTATTTGGTGGGTGCAGAGAATGTGTATGTGACGAGATTCACCCAATACCTTCCAACGTGAATTCCCTCTTAATAGTATGGATATCCTATGACCAAAGGAATAAAAACGTCGGACACTCCTTCTTCGATCTTTTCCACATAGAGGGCAGGCCTAAACGTCTTGCGCCACTCAATGTGTACCTGAGAAATCTATGGCGCAGAATTAGTCCACACGTGTGTTGTCATCATCACCAAAACTCTAAGGCAGGAAATGCCCTTACAACTACGACATGGCGTACCACCGCGAGCTTAGCCTTCCACTTCAGGAAGTTCACCCACACTTGGTCGTGCATCCTTTGAAAGATGTGGGCTCCTCCGAGGAGTAACTTCACCAACTAAATGCTTCCTCACCACGGTATTCTTGAATTTCTTCTTCACAGGGGCAACCATGCCATCAGTGGCACACGACACATCTTCTTCAGCAACAGTGCCATGCCCAACTATGAGCTCAGCAAGATCGCCAGATTCGGAAACATGAGAACCTTTCTAAAGGTGGGCCGCCATCTTCTTATCCAAATCTTCTTGCTTCTTCCTCTTGCGTTGATCCTCTAGAAGAAGTTGAAGGGGCACATCCTCATCTTGCATGACAGGTTCAGTGCCATCAACAGACTGGGACTGCATCTCTGACATCTGAAGAGAGCACAAAGGTTTCAGAACGGTATCACAAACTTCAACTGATGGAGCCCTCTACTCCGCCGCAGCAGTGTTATCTGGCACACCAAGTTAGATAGTACATCGTTGATGGTGTTCACAGGTTCCTCCTCTATGGATACATCTGCAAGAACACAAAAAAAACAAAAGGAAAAGAGTTAGGAACAAATACAAAACACACGACAAGAACAAGTTCAAAAACATGGCTCGAGAATTTTAAAAAAGGAGTTTCACATACTAGGTGAAGCAAGAGCTGCAGAAGCAAGATCCGTGAGGCTTAATTTTTTCTCAAGGATCAAAGCAACCTCAGCAATTACAGTCAAAGGAATAATAGGTGGTTTAGCCACATCAGATCTTGGAGCATCAGTATTAACTTCTGAAGCTCCATCTTGATCACATGCATCTTTTCAGAACTATTAAATTCATCACCAACTACAATATGGAAGTAAAAAGGCAGCTGAGTTTTAATCCACAATCTACACCAAAGGAAGTACTACATATACATGAATGTCCAATGTCCAGAAGTTCAACAATACCTAACAAAGCAGTAAAACAATGCGCAATCTATAATCTACGTACTAAAGATAAAACAACCTACACCAAACGAAGTACTACATATAACTGAATGTCCAGAAGTTCAACAATACATAACAAAGCAGTAAAACAATGCACAAACAGAAGTTCAACCAAATTTCATCATAAACAAATAATTAAAACCGGAAGTTTAAATATGTGACCCAAGGCAGTACTACATAAAAAAGATGAAGCATGAGGAGAAATACTTTTTCACAACCAAACTACTTCTCAATACCATGAAAATGATAACAAAAATACAAAGATATATAATAAAATATGAAACATTGGGAAGTCCAAACGCACTTGGTGACATAGTTCATTGGCAATTCATCAAAAAAAATCTAAGCAACACTCTACTAACTTCAACTAAGATTAAAATGCATACACATCATCTACGTTAGAAGTTCACACTTTTAAACATAGGCAGTCCAACAAGACAACCAAGTGAAGATATGGGCAGACATATAAAAGAAAACTCCTATTTAAAATACAAGATGCATATACATTTACATACCTGCAGAAGGTTTTGAAGCCATGACAACACCACTCCTTGATGAATGGTAGTCCAAACCCTATATCCACCTACAAAAAACAGGGAAGACATTACATCTAATTAGCAAGTAGAAAATCAAACAACAATACAAAAAGCAACTAAATCAAACCCTAGGATAAAACAACTAAAACACGTCAACAATTATGAAGATGAACAGTAGCATATCTAGGCAAGCACCGCAAAAATAGTACCCATAAACTAACTAGCATCTGACAGACACAATCTAGACTACGAAATCAATAACATTAATGGATGTAAATACATCATATCCAGCAGCAACCACCACACGACACCCTTCTTACATGCATCTCACTGGTGAAATTACCAAAGGGGAAATGAAATCCACACAAGACTGAAGGGTAAAATAGCACACACAAGCATCTCATAGATAAAATTAACCATGGGGAAATGGAATCCACCCAGCACACATACAAGAACCCTACCTAATCTCACATCCAACCATCAGAAGAAAAGGGAGGAGGCGGATGTGAGAGAACACAGAAGATAGAGAGAGCTCGACAGATCTAGCGAAAACTAAGAGCAAGCATTGGGGGGAGGCAGCATTCGTACCTCTACAAACTACCCCGATGCACGAATCCGTGGTGGTTCTACCACCCCCCACGATGCCGCGCGCACCTTGGAACCACGCAGATAGTTGTCGGCTTTGCTTCAGAGGAGAAGAGAGGAGGTTGAGGGAGGGAAAGCGGGGTGTGGGGCAGAAATAGGAGCGGGGAATACGCCGGATACTCCACTCACGAGTGCAGGAGACAACGGCGGAGAAGTCGGGGGAGGTTGGAGGAAGGGAGTAGAGCGACAAAGAGGGATAAGAGAGCGAGCGACAGGGGGAAGGGGTTTCTTACAGGTGGTGCGTGATACGTCTCCGACATATCTATAATTTTTGATTGTTCCATGCTATTATATATTCTGTTTTGGATGTTTAATGGGTTTTATTTTACACTTTTATATTATTTTTGGGACTAACCTATTAACCCAAGGCCCAGTGCAAATTGCTATTTTTTGCCTATTTTATTGTTTCACAGAAAAGGAATATCAAACGGAGTCCAAACGGAATGAAACTTTTGGGAACGTGATTTTTAGAACAAACGTGATCCAGAGGACTTGGAGTGGACGTCAGGAAACAACCGAGGAGGCCACGAGGCAGGGGGCACGCCTACCCCCCCAGGGCGCACCCTCCCCCCTCATGGGCCCCTCGTGGCTCAACCGACCTACTTCTTCCTCCTATATATACTCATATACCCTGAAAACAACCACGAGCACGACGAAACCCTATTTCCACCGCCGCAACCTTATGTACCCAAGAGATCCCATCTTGGGGCCTTTTCCGGAGCTCTGCTGGAGGGGGCATCGGTCATGGAGGGCCTCTACATCAACTCCATGGCCTCTCCGATGATCTGTGAGTAGTTTACTTCAGACCTTCGGGTCCATAGTTATTAGCTAGATGGCTTCTTATCTCTCTTTGAATCTCAATACAAAGTTCTCCTCGATCTTCTTGGAGATCTATTCGATGTAACCCTTTTTGCGGTGTGTTTGTCGAGATCCGATGAATTGTGGGTTTATGATCAAGTCTATCTATGAACAATATTTGATTCTTCTCTGAAATCTTTTATGTATGATTGGTTATATTTGCAAGTCTCTTCGAATTATCAGTTTAGTTTGGCCTACTAGATTGATCTTTCTTGCAATGGGAGAAGTTCTTACCTTTGGTTTCAATCTTGCGGTGTCCTTTCCCAGTGACAGCAGGGGTAGCAAGGCACGTATTGTATTGTTGCCATCGAGGATAAAAAGATGGGGTTTATATCATATTGCTTGAGTTTATCCCTCTACATCATGTCATCTTACCTAATGCGTTACTCTGTTCTTATGAACTTAATACTCTAGATGCATGCTGGATAGCAGTCGATGTGTGGAGTAATAGTAGTAGATGCAGGCATGAGTTAGTCTACTTGTCACGAACGTGATGCCTATATAGATGATCATGACTAGATATTCTCATAATTATTCGCTTTTCTATCAATTGCTCGATAGTAATTTGTTCACCCACCGTAATACTTATGCTATCTTGAGAGAAGCCACTAGTGAAACCTATGGCCCCGGGTCTATTCTCCATTATATTAATCTTCCGTCAACAAACTATTTCTATTACCTTTTATTTTGCAATCTTTACTTTTAATCTTTATCATAAAAATACCAAAAATATTATCTTATCATCTCTATTAGATCACACTCTTGTAAGTGACCGTGAAGGGATTGACAACCCCTTTATCACGTTGGTTGTGAGGTTCTTATTTGTTTGTGTAGGTACGAGGGACTTGCGCGTGGCCTCCTACTGGATTGATACCTTGGTTCTCAAAAACTGAGGGAAATACTTACGCTACTTTGCTGCATCACCCTTAATGGCCACGTGCTCTCTCAAAATAGAAAGATAAATGCTATAGAAAAGAAATTTTCGCTTTTCTTTCCCAATACCAAAGATGGCAATACCTAGATCTATCCTTCTTTTATGCCTAGCTAGGGGCGTTAAACGATAGCGCTTGTTGGGAGGCAACCCAACTTTATTTTTGTTTCTTGATTTTTGATTCTGTTTAGTAATAAATAATTCATATAGCCTCTGTTTAGATGTGGTTTTATGCTTTTAATTAGTGTTTGTGCCAAGTGGAACCTTTGGGAAGACTTGGGGAAAGTCTTTGCGATCTTGCTGTAAAAAATAGAAACTTTAGCTCTCACGAGATTTGCTGCCATTTTTTAATGGAGAGTTCTATTTATTTAATTCTTTTTTCATATGATTAATAGATAAATTCCTCACGTACAGAAACTTATTTCAGAATTTTTGGGGTTCCATAAGTATTCGAAACCTACAGATTACTACAGGCTGTTCTATTTTTGACAGATTCTGTTTTCGTGTGTTGTTTCCTTATTTTGATGAATCTATGGCTAGTATTTGAGTGTATGAACCATAGAAAAGTTGGAATATAGTAGGTTTAACACCAATATAAATAAAGAATGAGTTCATTACAGTACCTTAAGTGGTGGTTTGTTTTCTTTTACTAATGGAGCTCACGAGATTTTCTTTTAAGTTTTGTGTTGTGAAGTTTTCAAGTATTGGGTAAAGATTTGATGGATTATGGAACAAGGAGAGGCAAGAGCCTAAGCTTGGGGATTCCCAAGGAACCCCAAGGTAAAATCCAAGGACAACCAAAATCCTAAGCTTGAGGATGCCCTGGTGTAACGCCCTCGATGCGGCTATAGCTCCCACGTGTCGAGGCACGACTTAGAGACATAACCGCATTGAAAGCAATGTCTCAAGTTAGGCAATCTTCACAACATCCCATGTAACATAAATAATAAAGGGGAGATAACATAGCTGGCTTACACTCGCCACGTCAATCAAGTACATAAATAACACTACATCCAAACACTCATGGCCCGGCTACGGCACCAAAATAAAAGATAACCCAACATGCGACACGGTCCCGATCACCCCCAACAGGGCACCACTACTGATCATCAGGAAAGGAAACATAGTATCATTGAGAGTCCTCGTCGAACTCCCACTTGAGCTCGAGCGCGTCACCTGGAGCGGAATCATCAGGCCCTGCATCTGGTGTAATAGTAATCTGTGAGCCACAGAGACTCAGCAATCTCGCACCCTCGCGATCAAGACTATTTAAGCTTATAGGTAAGGCAAGGTAAATATGTGGAGCTGCAGCAAGCGACTAGCAAATATGGTGGCTATCCTGTTCACAAAAGAGAGCGAGAAGAGGAGGCAAAGCGCGAACGCATAACTAGAGAGCAACCTGCGCAAACATTACTCCAACACCGTGTTCACTTCTCGGACTCCGCCGAGAAGAGACCATCACGGTAACTCACACTGTTGATTCATTTTAATAAAGTTAAGGTTCAAGTTATCTACAACCGGACATTAACAAATTCCCATCTGCCCATAACCGCGGGCACGGCTTTCGAAAGTTCAAATCCCTGCAGGGGAGTCCCAACTTAGCCCATGACAAGCTCTCACGGTCAACGAAGGAATAGACCTCCTCCCGAGACGTTCCGATCAGACTCGGTACCTCGGTTCTTCAAGACACTTTGACAGGTTAAAACAAGACCAGCAACACCGCCCGAATGTGCCGACAAATCCCGATAGGAGCTGCACATATCTCGTTCTCAGGGCACACTCAGATTGTCCAAACTTCCGGTAGGCCAGCCCAGAGTTGCCCCTGGTGGCCACCGGCGGCTGACGAGGTGGACCAACACTCAGAGGAGCACTGGCCCGGGGGGGGGGGGTTTAAAATAAGATGACCCTCGGGCTCCGGAAACCCAAGGGAAAAAGGGGCTAGGTGGCAAATGGTAAAACCAAGGTTGGGCATTGCTGGAAAAGCTTTAATCAAGGCGAACTATCAAGGGGTTCCCATTATAACCCAACCGCGTAAGGAACGCAAAAATCCGGGAACATAACACCGATATGACGGAAACTAGGGCAGCAAGAGTGGAACAAAACACTAGGAGAGAGGCCGAGCCTTCCACCCTTTACCAAGTATATAGATGCATTAAGATAACATGGCAATATAATGATATCCCAACAAGTAAACAAAAGTTCCAACAATGAACGGCCTCCAAGCTTCACCTGCAACTAGTAACGCTATAAGAGGGGCTGAGCAAAGCGGTAACATAGCCAATCAATGGTTTGCTAGGACATGGTGGGTTAGAGGTTTGACATGGCAATTTGGGAGGCTTGAAAGCAAGTGGTAGGCATCGTAGCATTGGCATAGCAAAAGAGCGAGCAAGCTAGCATAGCAAAGATAGTAGTGATTTCGAGGGTATGATCATCTTGCCTGCAAAGTTGTCAGAGTTGACTGGATCCTCGAAAGCAAACTCAACGGGCTCCTTGTTAGCGAACTCGTCTCCCGGCTCTACCCAAACAAGACAAACAAGCAACAAGGACACAATCAACCACGTGCAAGGCTCAAACAATATGATGCAAAGATGATATGCTATGCGGGATGCGATGCGGGATGCATATGCAAGATGTGACAGGAAATGCAAGAACCTGGCCTCAAATTGGAAATCCAAGTGTGCCACTGGAAAGATGAGATGAAATCACTAGAAAATGATATAAAGAACGCCGGAATCGGAGTTACGGTTTGGAAATGGCAAGCAATTCAAATATGACACCGGTCTACGATTTACAACAAGTAGCCATCTAAATGCAATGAGATGAACATGACACAACACCCAAACATGGCAACAAAATACATGGAAGGGATGCACTCAAGATGCTTAAAAAAAGTCTAGCACTGAGCTACGGCCAATTCATCCATTAACAGGTTCAAACAAGCATGGCAAAAATGCATATGGCAAACAGATTTCAGACTTAGTGAAATTAACACTTGTCTGGAATTTCAGATCAGGTAGCACTCTTCGGAGCAACAAAACTACATGCTACAGGACCTGAACATGGAAAAGTAAAGCATGTCATGGAGCTACTCAAAGAGCTTAACAAAAGTCCCTTAGTGACCTTGAGCCAAAAGGGATCAGAAAATACAATTGCAAGCATGTGAACATGGCAAAAACATAATCAGTTCTCAGACTTAGTGAAAACTGGAGCATGCTGAAAACATAACTCAAGTAGGCATGTTTACGAGCTCGATGCACTCACTACGGAGCATGTCATGATACTCTAAGCATACACCCATCAAGAATACACAAAATGCACGGATCAACTACAACATCATCGGCAAAATCGCTAACAAGTAGACAATCTGCCAAGATTCACGAAGTAGCAAAAGTAGAGCTTGATTGACTCAAGCTAGGGTGCTCCATAATTGCAAACAAAGACATGGATGGATAGAGCACTACAAGATTAACAAAACATCCTTACTGATCATCCTCAAACGAGGCACGGATCACTAGGAAACAACATGAACATATCGCATAATGAGATAAACAGCTCAAGGACTTAGTGGAAATGCTAAGTCCCTGAAATCAGAATTACCAAGTGCCTCACTTTGCAAGCTTGTGCTAGTCACCACACACATCACAAAAATACATGGGTTGCACCTCCGGAAAGATGGCAAAACCCTTAACAAAATATATGTAGAACTCATGGGCATATCATGCACACAATAATCATGGCAAAAATGACAAATATCTAAATGGAGTAGCAGATCTGACAATTAACTCAAGTAGCCCTCTTCTAACAGCATTCCGGGCATCAAGATGAACTCAAATGAAAATGATGCAATGGAATGAAATGATGTACTCTCTGAGATGAACATTTTGATATGCTATATGCCAAAAACGTAGCTACGGGTGCGGAGTTACGATGCAATGAACAGGAGCATATGAGCTAGGGTTTCGGGCAAAAAGTCAACACAAACAGATCTAGATCCAGATCCGGACAGCACGCTTCCCGATGTTCGTCGGCCGGAGTTCGTCAAGCTCGCCGGAGTTGCGGATGAGGAGGGGCCGGCCGGGTGAAGCAGCCGGGCGATGAGGCGCGCGGGCCGGGAGGGCCTTCCGCGGGCTCTCCGGGCCGGCGCGGTAGGTGGAGGCAGCGGCAAATCGGAAGGCGACAAGTGGCGGCGGCGGGTGGATCCGGACGTGTCCGGCGGAGGAATTTTGTCCGGTCGCGAGGAGAGGAAGAGAGTTAGGGTTTCGCCCGTGAATTTCGGAGGGGGTTCTATATATAGGCATAGAGGGAGCTAGGAGAGTCCAAATGAGGTGCGGTTTTCGGCCACGCGATTGTGATCGAATGCTCTAGATGATGGAGAGGTTTTTGGTGGGTTTTGGGCCAACTTGGAGGGGTGTTGGGCTGCAACACACACGAGGCCTTTTCGGTCCCTCGGTTAACCGTTGGAGTATCAAACGAAGTCCAAATGGTACGAAACTTGACAGGCGGTCTACCGGTAGTAAACAAAGGCCCCTTGGCAAGTCTTGGTCCAATCCGGAAATGTTTAATCCCCACACACGAAAGAAAGGTAGAAATGACCACCGGAGGAGAACGATGCGTCGGAATGCAAAACGGACAACGGGGAAAATGCTCGAATGCATGAGATGAACACGTATGCAAATGCAATGCACATGATGACATGATATGAGATGCATGACAACGATACCAACACACGGATACAAAGACCCGAACCCGAGAAAATAAAATAACTTAACGCCGGAAATGGCAAGAGTTGGAGTACAAATTGGGAAAGTCATATCCGGGGTGTTACAACACTCCACCACTACGAAAGGATCTCATCCCGAGATCTAGGACTGAAAGAATGCCGGGTACTCAGAACGGAGGTGATCCTCGCGTTCCCAGGTAGCTTCATGGTCGGAATGGTGTGACCACTTGACTTTGAGGAATTTGATTGACTTGTTGCGAGTCTTGCGTTCAGTCTCTTCAAGAATAGCAACTGGGTGCTCATGATAGGAGAGATCTTCTTGGAGCTCAATGTCCTCGAAGTTGACGGTGCGGTCAGGAGTCTTGAAGCACTTTCGAAGCTGAGAGACATGGAACACATCATGAACATTTGCAAAGTTTGAAGGAAGCTCGAGTTGATAGGCGAGGTCGCCTCTCTTGCTGACAATCTTGAAAGGTCCCACGTATCTGGGGGAAAGCTTCCCTTTGATACCGAAGCGATGAGTACCTTTCATAGGAGAGACGCGGAGGTAAACATGATCTCCGACCTCGAAAGCCAAATCACGGTGCTTACTATCATAGTAGCTCTTCTGGCGGGATTGGGCTGCTTTGAGGTTATCACGAATGACTTTGCACATTTCCTCTGCCTCTATGATTAAGTCATTACCCAAAAGCTGACGTTCACCGGTTTCAGACCAGTTGAGAGGGGTACGACACTTCCTGCCATACAGAATTTCAAATGGGGCCTTGCCCGAACTTGCTTGAAAACTGTTGTTGTAGGAGAATTCAGCATAAGGAAGACAATCCTCCCACTTCATGCTGAAGGAGATCACACAAGCCCTGAGCATATCTTCAAGAATCTGGTTGACACGCTCGACTTGACCGCTAGTTTGAGGATGGAAAGCTGTGCTGAAGCGGATGTTGGTGCCCATGGCCTTCTGAAAAGAATCCCAAAACTTGGAGGTAAAGATGCTGCCACGGTCTGAAGAGATCACTTGTGGAATACCGTGCAGAGAGACAATTCGAGAGGTATAGAGTTCCGCCAATTGAGCTGCATTGATCGACTCTTTGATAGGTAGAAAGTGAGCCACTTTGGTGAGTTTGTCGATGACAACGAATATAGCATCATTGCCATGTTTGGACTTTGGAAACCCAGTCACTAAGTCCATCTCAATGTGGTCAAACTTCCATTCTGGAATGGCAAGAGGTTGGAGGAGACCCGCTGGCCTTTGGTGCTCTGCCTTTACTCTTCTGCAGACATCGCATTCATTCACGAATTGAGCAATCTCGCGCTTCATTCGAGTCCACCAATAAGTCTGCTTGAGGTCCTGATACATCTTCGTGCTCCCAGGGTGGATGGAGAGGAGAGAATTGTGAGCCTCGTTCATGATCACTTTACGGAGGTCACCTTTGGGCACGACAATACGATCCTCGAAGAAGAGAGTATCCTTGTCATCAAGGCGGTAGCACTTGTACTTGGGTTGACTCTTGGCAATCCCAATCTTCACCTTTTTCACCATAGCATCAAGAAGCTGGGCTTGGCGAATCTGGTCTTCCAAGGTAGGAGAGACTAGAAGGTTGGCGAGTAAACCTTGAGGAACAACTTGCAGATTAAGTTTGCGGAAAGCTTCACAAAGCTCGGGTTGATAAGGCTTGAGAATCAGACTATTGCAATAAGCCTTTCTGCTCAATGCGTCAGCAATCACATTGGCCTTGCCTAGAGTATACTCGATACTCGGATTATACTCTTGAATCATTTCGACCCATCGAGTTTGCCTGAGGTTGAGATTAGGCTGAGTGAAGATGTACTTGAGACTCTTGTGATCAGTGAAAATGTCCACTTTTCTTCCCAATAAGAGATGTCTCCAAGTCAAAAGAGCATGCACAACTGCCGCCAACTCGAGATCATGAGTGGGGTAGTTCTTCTCATTGGGCTTCAACTGGCGAGAGGTATAAGCAACAACTTTCTTCTCTTGCATCAACACTGCGCCAAGACCTTGGAGAGAGGCATCACAAAAGACCTCGTACGGCTTGGATTCATCAGGCGGAGTCAGAACTAGAGCAGTGATCAATTTCTCTTTCAAAGTGTTAAAAGCAATGTCACACTCCGGAAACCAAACGTACTGGACGTGCTTCTGGAGAAGATTTGAGAGAGGCTTCGCGATCTTAGAAAAGTTTTCAACGAATCTTCGGCAATAGCTTGCGAGACCGAGGAAGCTACGGAGTTGCTTCACGTTCTGAGGAGGTTCCCAATTCACAATTGCAGACACCTTCTCAGGATTCACCACAATGCCCTTGGCAGAGATGATATGACCAAGATAAAGAACCTCATCGAGCCAAAATTCGCACTTGGAGAACTTGGCGTAGAACTGATGTTCCCTGAGCTTATCGAGTACCAAAGGCAAGTGCTTGGCATGCTATTCCTTGTTCTTCGAGAAAACCAGAATGTCGTCGAGATAGACCAAAACGAAGTCATTGGTGTAGGCGTTGAAGATGAAGTTCATCATGCGAGAGAAAGTCGGAGGAGCGTTGACGAGGCCAAAAGACATGACAGTGTATTCATATGAACCATAGCTTGTCCTGAAAGCTGTCTTGGGAATATCTTGCTCACGGATACGAATCTGATGATAACCCATACGGAGATCAAGCTTGGAGAATACTTGGGCACCTTTGAGTTGTTCGAACAGCTCGTTGATGTTGGGAAGTGGGTATTTGTTCTTTATAGTCTTCTTGTTCAATGGACGGTAATCAACACAAAGTCGGTCCGTTCCATCCTTCTTCTTCTTCACAAAAAGAACACCACAACCCCACGGAGAAGAACTAGGCCGGATGAGAACCATTCTTTCTTGAATATCGAGTTGCTTCTTCAGCTCCTTCAACTCTTCAGGTCCGAGCTTGTAAGGACGCTTGCACACAGGTTCCATGCCGGGCTCAAGATCAATAACGAATTCAACTGGCCGGTGCGGAGGCATTCCTGGAAGCTCTTCTGGAAAGACATCTTGATATTCACAAACGACTGGAATTTGCAAGATAGCATCCAGTTCACCCTTCTCATTGAGAGAAAATAGACGGATGGTATTATCCCGAGCGGCAAATACAATTACATCCTCAGACGAATGAGTCAATTGAATCTGTCTGGCAGCACAATCAAGCTGAGCCTTGTGCTTAGAGAGCCAATCCATCCCGAGAATAAGATCAATATCTGAGTTACCAAGAACCATTGGAGAAGCCAGAAACTTGAAATCACCCATCATGATAGAAATATTTGGAATCTCGTGGTTAGCAAGCAAACATTTACCCGGAGAGACAACTGCTAACGGGCTATGCATAACTTGGGAAGTCAACTCATGCTTAGATGTAAAAGGCTTCAAGATGAAACAATGCGATGCACTAGTATCAAAAGTACTTTTGCAGGAACATCGTTAACAGGAAGGTTACCCATGATGACATCTGAAGAGTCCTCCGCCTGAGCTGCATTCATCAAATTGACCTTGGCGTGCTTGGGGTTATGCTTGACCACAGCTGTACTTGCCGATCTGACAGGAGGAGGAGGAGGAATTCGCCTCTGGTTGAAACACTTGTTGGCATAGTGACCCTTCTGTTGGCACTTGTTGCACGTGACCTCTGAAAGCGGATGGTGATACGGAGCACTCGATCTTGGAGGTTGAGACGAAGTCTTGTTCTGAAAGCCAGGGTTGGGTAGGTGGGAAGATCCACTGCCACCTTTGCTCTTCTGCTGATACAGCTGACAGAACAGAGGAGGAGGAAGCCAATACTTCTGCTGCTTGGCCACTTGAGTAGAGGAAGAAGGAGTAACATCTCTGACTCGCTTCTTGGAAGCATCACACCTCAACTGAGCAGCCTCTTGCTTCAATGCCATGTTGTAGAACTCATCGTACCTCAAGGGCTCAAAGAGGACAAGAGCTAACTGAATTTCTTCTCTGAGACCACCCCTGAACTGGTATATCATGCTCTTCTCATCAGGTACGTCCTGCTTGGCAAAGCGGGCGAGCTTCTGAAACAACTTGTTGTAGTCATAGACAGACAAAGAGCCTTGCTTCCGGTTGCGGAATTCCTCACGCTTACTTTCAACCATGCTCTGAGGGATATGGTGAGCTTTGAAGTCTTAACGGAATTCATCCCAAGTGATAACACGTCCACCTATGGAATCCTTGTACTGTTGGAACCATTCTGCAGCTTGATCTTTGAGTTGGAAGGAAGCGAACTTGACAAAGTCCTCAGGCCTGACGTTACTGAACTCGAAATGCTTGCCCAGATCCACGAGCCAATCGTCAGCATCAGTTTCCTCAACACAATTGCTGAAAGTCTTTGGCCCATTAGCAAGGAACTGGTTGAGTGTAGCAAAGTGATTCTGATTGTTTCCTTGGTTCCCTTGGTTGCCTTGATTGGGCTCTTGTATAATTTGCATGATCAACTGTGTGTTTGCACTGGTTGCGGCCATCACAGCTTTCCATGCCTCCGGAGGAGGTGGAGGTGGTGGCGGATCAGGATTCAGAGTCGTGCGTGTTGGAGGAGCCATCCTGAAGAGGTTGACATCCATTAGCACATTGACAGACAAATATTGAAGCTGAATCCAACAGAATGAAAATTGCAACATATAGTCTTCACATCCGAACAAAATGAACGAATGCATTCCTCTTGAAATGGTCACATATCCATAAATTGAGAAGCCACTTAGAATTTAGGTAGATAAATAAATCAACAAGGTACGGATCAAGAACGAATACTCGGTAAGAAATCCCAATCTCAAACCAATTATCCGTGGAAGAAGAACTAGAGCTATGAGAATTCCCACCTATGAAACTCCCGAACCTTTCCGGTTATGCAATCAGGTGTTGGGGATACAGGGGAAGCATAATATCTCACCCAAATCTAGCAAATCCTACATCCAGCTGTATCCATCCTTCAACACATAACCGAAAAAAACTTCGGAAACCATCTACCTCAACCTTCAAAAAGCATCCGTTATACAAGTTATGGCGATACTCCCGAACTCCTGCCCCAGTACTGGGTGGCGTCGAGGTTATGTCACCAACGAACTGCATAAAAGAGATTTTTGATGTCGGCGTACTAAACTAAGGTATTCCAGAACTGCAACGATAAAATTATGACGACAACACCTCAGAGCTCAACTCCCCAGGACACTTCCACAAAACCCCTGGCAGGAGGCACCAAGACAATGTTCTCATCATAAAACCATCGGAACGATTCCAAGATACCCGCGTGATCCTATAAATTTTTTAGTGGAATTTGAGAAGAGAAGAGTCAAAACTCTATGTCAGGATGCCTTACCAGAGCGATGAGGAGACTGGGAAGTAAAAAGAATTCCTAAACTCTCCGATATATAATTCCTAAATGACTCAAAACATTTTTCTAGACACAACTCGGCCGCTAAAAACGATCAAGCAATGGGGCTCCTAAGGTCGGGGAAGGCTCTGATTACCAACTTGTAACGCCCTCGATGCGGCTATAGCTCCCACGTGGCGAGTGTAAGCCAACTATGTTATCTCCCCTTTATTATTTATGTTACATGGGATGTTGTGAAGATTGCCTAACTTGCGACATTGCTTCCAATGCGGTTATGTCTCTAAGTCGTGCCTCAACACGTGGGAGCTATAGCCGCACCGAGGGCGTTACACCTGGAAGGCATCCCCTCTTTCGTCTTCGTCCATCGATAACTTTACTTGGAGCTATATTTTTATTCACCACATGATATGTGTTTTGCTTGGAGCGTCTTGTATTATTTGAGTCTTTGCTTTTTAGTTTACCACAATTATCCTTGCTGTACACACCTTTTGGGAGAGACACACATGAATTGGAATTTATTAGAATACTCTATGTGCTTCATTTATGTCTTTTGAGCTAGATAATTTTTCCCTAGTTCTTCGCTTATATCTTTTAGAGCACGGTGGTGGTTTTATTCTATAGAAATTATTGATCTCTCATGCTTCACTTATATTATTTTTAGAGTCCTTTAAAACAGCATGGTAATTTGCTTTGGTTATGAATTTAGTCCGAATATGATAGGCATGCAAGATCGGTATAATAAAAACTATCATAAAAAGTGCATTGAATACTATGAGAAGTTTGATATTTGATAATTGCCTTGAGATATGGAGATGGTGATATTAGAGTCATGCTAGTTGAGTAGTTGTGAATTTGAGAAATACTTGTTCTAAAGTTTGTGATTGCCGTAGCATGCACGTATGGTGAACCGTTATGTGAAGAAGTCGGAGCATGATTTATTTATCGATTGTCTTCCTTATGAGTGGAGGTCGGGGACGAGCGATGGTCTTTTCCTACCAATCTATCCCCCTAGGAGCATGCACGTAGTACTTTGTTTCGATAACTAATAGATTTTTGCAATAAGTATGTGAGTTCTTTATGACTAATGTTGAGTCCATGGATTATACGCACTCTCACCCTTCCACCATTGCTAGCCCCTCTAGTACCGCGCAACTTTCGCCGGTACCATAACCCACCATATACTTTCCTCAAAACAGCCACCATACCTACCTATTATGGCATTTCCATAGCCATTCCGAGATATATTGCCATGCAACTTTCCACCGTTCCGTTTGTTATGACATGCTTCATCATTGTCATATTGCTTTGCATGATCATGTAGTTGACATCGTATTTGTGGCAAAGCCACCGTTCATAATTCTTTCATACATGTCACTCATGAGTCATGGCATATCCCGGTACACCGCCGGAGGCATTCACATAGAGTCATATTTTTCTAAGAATTGAGTTGTAATTCTTGAGCTGTAAGTAAATAAAGTGTAATGATCATCATTATTAGAGCATTGTCCCAAGTGAGGAAAGGATGATGGAGATGAGGATTCCCCCACAAGTCAGGATGAGACTCCGGACGAAAAAAAGAGGCCATAAAAAAGAGAAGAAGGCCCAAATAAAAAAATGAGAGAAAAAGAGATAAGGGACAGTCTTACTATCCTTTTTCCACACTTGTGATTCAAAGTAGCACCATGATCTTAAAAATAGAGAGTCTCATATGTTATCACTTTCATATACTAGTGGGAATTTTATATTATAGAACTTGGATTGTATATTCCAATGATGGGCATCCTCAAATGCCCTAGGCCTTTGTGAGCGAGCAAGTTGGATGCACACCCACTTAGTTTCTTTTTGAGCTTTCATACACTTATAGCTCTAGTGCATCCGTTGCATGGCAATCCCTACTCACTCACATTGATATCTATTGATGGGCATCTCCATAGCCCATTGATACGCCTAGTTGAAGTGAGACTATCTTCTCCTTTTTTGTCTTCTCCACAACCACCATTCTATTCCACATATAGTGCTATGTCCATGGCTCACGCTCATGTATTGCGTGAAGATTGAAAAAGTTTGAGAACATCAAAAGTATGAAACAATTGCTTGGCTTGTCATCGAGGTTGTGCATGATTTAAATACTTTGTGTGGTGAAGATAGAGCGTAGCCAGACTATATGATTTTATAGGGATAACTATCTTTGGCCATGTTATTTTGAGAAGACATAATTGCTTAGTTAGTATGCTTGAAGTATTATTATTTTTATGTCAATATTATACTTTTGTCTTGAATCTTCCGGATCTGAATATTCATTCCACAATAAAAAAATTACATTGAAGAATATGCTAGAAAGCATTCCACATCAAATTTTTTGTTTTTATCATTTACCTACTCGAGGACAAGCAGGAATTAAGCTTGGGGATGCTTGATACGTCTCCAACGTATCTATAATTTTTGATTGTTCCATGCTATTATATATTCTGTTTTGGATGTTTAATGGGCTTTATTTTACACTTTTATATTATTTTTGGGACTAACCTATTAACCCAAGGCCCAGTGCAAATTGCTGTTTTTTTGCCTATTTCAGTGTTTCGCAGAAAAGGAATATCAAACAGAGTCCAAACGGAATGAAACTTTCGGGAACATGATTTTTGTAACAAACGTGATCCAGAGGACTTGGAGTGGATGTCAAGAAACAACCGAGGAGGCCACGAGGCAGGGGGGCATGCCTACCCCCTAGGCATGCCCTCCGCCCTCGTGGGCCCCTCGTGGCTCAACCAACCTACTTCTTCCTCCTATATATACTCATATACCCTGAAAACATCCAGGAGCACGTTGGAACCCTATTTCCACTACCGCAACCTTCTGTACCCAAGAGATCCCATCTTGGGGCCTTTTCCGGAGCTCCGCCGGAGGGGGTATCGATCACGGAGGGCCTCTACATCAACTCCATGGCCACTCCGATGATGTGTGAGTAGTTTACTTCAGACCTTCGGGTCCATAGTTATTTGCTAGATGGCTTCTTCTCTCTCTCTCTTTGGATCTCAATACAAAGTTCTCCTCGATCTTCTTGGAGATCTATTCAATGTAACTCTTTTTGCGGTGCGTTTGTCGAGATCCGATGAATTGTGGGTTTATGATCAAGTCTATCTATGAACAATATTTGATTCTTCTCTGAAATCTTTTATGTATGTTTGGTTATCTTTGCAAGCCTCTTCGAATTATCAGTTTTGTTTGGCCTACTAGATTGATCTTTCTTGCAATGGGAGAAGTGCTTAGCTTTGGGTTCAATCTTGCAGTGTCCTTTCCCAGTGACAGCAGGGGCAGCAAGGCACGTATTGTATTGTTGCCATCGAGGATAAAAAGATGGGGTTTATATCATATTGCTTGAGTTTATCCCTCTACATCAAGTCATCTTACCTAATGCATTACTCTGTTCTTATGAACTTAATACTCTAGATGCATGCTGGATAGCGGTCGATGTGTGGAGTAATAGTAGTAGATGCAGGCAGTAGTCGGTCTACTTGTCACGGACGTGATGCCTATATACATGATCATGCCTAGATATTCTCATAATTATTCGCTTTTCTATCAATTGCTCGATAGTAATTTGTTCACCCACCGTAATACTTATGCTATCTTGAGAGAAGCCACTAGTGAAACCTTTGGCCCCTAGGTCTATTCTCCATTATATTAATCTTTCGTCAACAAGCTATTTCTATTACCTTTTATTTTGCAATCTTTACTTTTAATCTTTATCATAAAAATACCAAAAAAATTATCTTATCATCTCTACCAAATCTCACTCTCGTAAGTGACCGTGAAGGGATTGCCAACCCCTTTATCGCGTTGGTTGTGAGGTTCTTATTTGTTTGTGTAGGTACGAGGGACTTGCGCGTGGCCTCCTACTGGATTGATACCTTGGTTCTCAAAAACTGAGGGAAATACTTACGCTACTTTGCTGCATCACCCTTTCCTCTTCAAGGGAAAACCAACGCAGTGCTCTAGAGGTAGCAGTGCGCGAGCGAGATGGGCAGGAAATGCCTCTCTCTAGCGGGTGTTGGAATACCAGGGTTAATTATAGTTTTATCCCCAACCACTAAAAAGTAAATGCATCTTTTGAAAAATGAATGCACCATTTGAATGCATCTGTTTTAAAAAGATAAGATCAAATAACAATCTGCTGGTATCCCTTAAAACCAAAAATTGATGGCAAATAGAAGGTCAAGTACACTACGAAGGGAAGTAAAATACATACACAAATAAGCACTTACAAACAAAGAAGAAGTTCAAAAAATAAAGAACAGAAGTTCAGGTACACTATCAACTAAAGTAAGGCATATGAATAAATAAACACTAAGAAACGAAGAAGAAGTTCAAATACAAAAACATATGAAGTCCATACCTAACTAAAATACACAACTTAGAAACAATATAGAAGTTCGAATTCACCTACAAACAAAGTACACATGCAAAGGACCTGCCTACACATGCAACAACGCGTCGTGGACTCGCATCCGCTCGCTGCGGGGGCCCCGGTCAGCCTCGCGCTACCGCGGCAATGCGCGCTAGGTCGACAGGTGCAATGCGGTTATTCTGTTTCCACCCCCACTCGCATGCACCGCAGAGCCACACCTCTAAGATAGATAGTGGGGTCACAGATGTGGCGGGCTCGCCTCCGCATGCGACGAGGGGTGGTCCCGACCCCCCCGGCTCGGCCTCGCGCTACCGCAGCAGTGCGCGCACGCACCCCAAAGCCACACCCCTAAGATATCTAGTGGGGTCACGGATGTGATGGGCTCGCCTCCGCATGCGATGACACGGCACGCCGCATTGTCGCCTGCTCTGGCTCGTTCTTGGCTCAGCCTCGCATGGGGGAGGGGAGGGGGGCCCCGACCCCCCTCCCCCTGTCTCGGCCTCGCGCTACAACATTAGTCGATAGGCGCAATGCCGATTTCAATGTCTACATATATTCAAATCCAAAAATAACAAACAAAATTGAAATAAGAAGTTCAGATAGTGAAGATATAGAAGTTTGTTTTTTTTAAAACCTAAAATTAACATGTTAAAACAATTAGCATACAAAAGTGATAGTTATTCAGTGAAGTCCAACAACTATTAGAAGCACGAAAACATACTAGAAAAAATAAAAAAATATACGCATATTCGTGGGCCAACTCCATGGTTGCTCACGGGACTAATTCAAAAAATCAAAACCAATGCAAGAATGAAAAATGACAGAAAAAAGAAAGAAATATAGAGGACTTGCTACATTACCTTGCAAAGAAGGAAAAAGCAGAAGTTTAGGTATGAACAACGCAGAAGTCCAGCTTGTACAACGACCATTAGATGATCTAGAAAATATGAACGAATGAATCCGTCCGAAACATAAAATCTTTTGCGCAAGATTAGAACACATTCGCACCCCCTTGGAAATGATCTAGCAACTCCCTTTCTATAAGAAAAATGACCATAGGGAAAAAAATCTCAAAACCGCAAAACACCCCGTGCAACATATGCGGGAGTGCCAACATCAAATCACCATAAATCAAACCGTATGGACCCTCTTGATTTAAATTGACGATGTAGGAAGCCTTGAATTTCACTAAAGCACGCAAATCAGCCAACAAACTTTACAGAAATATGAGAAATCGTCAGAATTGGAGGCTGCATCTCGGGCGGATGAAGATCACGTACGATTTCAAATTTGTTTGAAATAACAACAAATTTGAGCACCAAACTCGTACGAAACCTTAATTCCCATCGTGCCAGAGCTTCGACAACATCCCACAGCATGCATTAAACTTGTAACAGACACACGTTCATCACGACCCGAGAGCAAATCTGCCAATGAGCGAGATTCCTCTTTAAAACGGGCATTTGGTTGCTAAAAACCGTTTCCAGATTACACTTACATCACATAGAACATGACTGACCAAAATAATTTCCGCGGGGAGACACGGTTGCGAAGATAACCTAAAGGTCGAGTTCCTACACAGGGAAGTTCAGGTTGTGTAACTCAGGAAGTTCAGGTTGTGATCAGAATAATATCCACCACATGATGCTTTCCACTATAGAGTACATAGGGAGGAGTAGGGATGAACACTATTGACTCTTGCATAAAAATAAATACATGGAAGTAAAAGATAGGCCCTTCACAGAGGGAAGTAGAGGTTGTCATGCGTTTTTTGTTTTTGGATGTACAAACTCTTAATGTAAAGGAATGTCACTTTACATTGCCCCTTGTGATAGCCACATTTATTATGCAGTCTGTTGTTTTTATTTCTTCACCATCACAAGATCATACAAAGCTTATTTTCCCTTACAATAAAAGATCACACATATTTAGGAGCAATTTTCATTACTTTATGCATCGATGACAACTTATTTAAAGGATCTTATTCAATCCATAGGTAGATATAGTGGACCCTCATGACATGAAACTGGGTTTAAGGGTTTTGGATGCACAAGTAGTATCTCTAAAGTGCGAATTTTGGCTAGCAAAGGATCCTAGACAAGCACCACATGTTAGAAGATCCATGAAAATGTAACTTCTATGTGAACGTAAACACCCATAACTCATTACGTTGTCTTCCTTGTCCAATGTCAACTAATTGATATAGAATATTTGATGGGGGCTCACGATCATAAAATATGTCCAAGATAGTATATATTTATATGTGAGACCTCTCGTCTGTAATGCCCGGATAAATAAGCTACCGCAACCCTCTACTAAAGATGCCACGTCACCACGATTGCTGTTGTTATACTCGCGTTGATTCAAACCCCGTCCAAATTCAAATTTAAAATCGAGGCAAACAACAAAGGTTTCAAATATTAAAACTAAAATGTTTAGGTTGTGCCAAATAATGAATAGGTAATTATGGTGGAGAAAGCACATTTTTATTAAATGTTTAAATACTCTAAAATGAATAAAGCAGTAGAAAAAATAATTATTTAAATGCTTTTAAAGTAATAAACAATTACAAACTAATTTATTTTAGGTGCCAAGTAAATTTTGGTTGTGGCATAATTATTAATACTATTTTAGGTACAACTTTTGTATTGATTTAAAAACTAAAAAATAATAAAACAGAAAAAGAAAGAAAAGGAAAAAGGCGAGAATGGAATTATGCACTTGGCCCATTGCTACAGTAGGAGCCGAACCCACCTAGGGCCTTTTCTTCAATCTTCTGTTCACAGGGGGATAGAGTGCGTGCGTGTCCTGCATCCATGGCATCCTGGCCATGGATGGCCTCCACATCGCCCCATGTGACCTATATCTACCTTCACCGTAAGCCCTAGTCATCTCTCGATTGTTTCCCCCTCTTTCCCCATCGAGCCTCCTCCTCCTCTGCTTGGAATCGAGCTAGGAACCGAGTGCGGCGACCATGCTGTTCGTCGTCGTTGCCGCGGCCACTATCATCACCGTCGCTTGGGAGCATATCTGGGGGATGCGCCTTCATCGACTACGTCGCCTTCGCCCTTCGGATCGAGCAGCAGCGCAACAACGCCACTGGATCGACACGTCTTCCTCGCCTACGACCGCCACTGCCCTGAGCCCGATCTACCTCATCGGAACTCCTCTGCCACGTCGGTTGCGTCCTTCGCCTCCCCCCGTGAGCGCCACTCCCATTCCCCTTGACCCCCTATGTTCCGTCGCTGTTTCGCCGTGGCTGCGCGCTCGTCGTGGCCGCGCGCGCTCCAGCTAGCCGATGCCGGCCCGCGCCCATCCCCGCGTTCGACCGCGCCCCCGTGTGTCCCCACGTGCGTTGCCCGCGCCTGTCTGTGCCTCCACGCTAGCTCGCGTTGCCCCGGGTCGCTGTTGTTGTTCCTGCACTACCTAGCCACTGCTGCTGCTCTGCCCGCACTGCTGCTCCCTACCGTTGCTGCTGCTGCCCATAGCCACGCATCGCGTCCCTGCGCCCGCCCGCACACGCCCAACCGTGCTCGCTCATGTGCGCCCCTCCCACACATAGCCACTCCTGGCTGAGCATGGCGGTCGTTGCCTTGCCCGTGCGAAATGGCCATGCTAGCTCAAGCACGCCGTGCACAATCGGTTGGACTCTGCCCATTAATTAAGGCATGCCCTATTCTATTTAGAAGTACTAATTAGATTAGTTTATTATTTAGTCTAATAGAAATAACATGCAGGACCACCCCAGTTAAATACATATTTAGTTAATCTAAAGTCAATGACAACCGAGCCCCACTGGCATTGTTCATCAGTGGACCAGTCAATGTTGACTAGGTCAACTTAGTCAACAGGCCCCACACGTCAGCCACCGTAGCACCCTGCTGAGTACACTTCAGTGTGTGCACATAACATTTTGCTCTTAATTTCAAATTAATATAACTCCAAAAAATTGTAGGATATCAATAAAACTTTGAAAATTAATATAAAATAAACTGTAAGTCAGATGAAAGTACTTTGTACGTGAAAGTTGCTCAGAAAAACGTGACGAAACCAAATACGCAGTCCGTTCGTCTGCCACACGTCCCTAGCATAGCGAACACACAACCGTCCTCCTCCGGTTCGTTTGTCAGAAAATGCCGAACACCAGGAATACTATCTGAGATGTTTCCCCCCTCCAACAGTATCACCGAGTACCGCGTTAGGTCACCCCTAGCACCGCGTATTGCCATGTTATGCTTTGTGATGCTTTGATTGTTGTGTTATTTATTGTGTTCCCCCTCCATTACTTCTTTCCAGTAGACCTCGAGATCGCTGCCGATACCCCTGTGATTGACTACATCGACGACGACCCTCCTTCTTGCCAGAGCAACCAGGCAAGCCCCCCTTGATCAACCCGATATCGCCTATTCCTTCTCTCTACTTCTTGCATTAGAGTAGTGTAGCTTGTTACTGCTTTCGGTTAATCCTATTCTACTGCATAGCCTGTCTTTGCTACTACTATTGTTACCTTTACTTGCAATCCTAATTGCTTAGTATAGGATGCTAGTTTATCATTAGTGGCCCCACATTTTTGTCCGTCTACCATGCCATACTATCAGGCCATGCTCACTTGGGAGGTGATCATGGGTATATACCTATATACATGATATATGATACATGTGGTGACTAAAGTCAGCTTGGCTCGTAGAGTGCCCGCAAGTGATTCATGGATTGGGGGCTGAAAGGACATTTGTCCCGATGGCCCATTGGGTGGATCTTTGTGGCGGAGCGACAGGGCAGGTTGAGACCACCTAGGTGAGAGGTGGGCCTGGCCCTGGTCGGCGTCCGTGGTTACATCAATTAACACGCTTAACGAGATCTTGGTATTTGATCTGAGTGTGGCTACTGGCCTATACGTACGCACTACCAACTACGCAGGAACAATTTTGGGCACTCGATGTCGTGGTATCAGCCGAAGCCTTCTTGACGTCAGCGATTGAGCGGCGCGCGCCGGATTGGACTTGAACGCCTGCTCTTGTATTAGGGAGGCTAGGTCTGCTTCTAGCCGCCCATGCAACGTGCAGGAGTGCAATGGGCGATGTGCTCAGACCCATGCGCGCTTAGGATTTATACCGGCGTGCTGACCTCTCTGTTGAGCCTAGGCAGGGCTGCGACGTGTTGATCTTTCGAGGCCGGACATGACTCAGGAAAGTGTGCCCGGCCAGAGGGATCGAGCATGTTGGGTAATGTGGTGCACTCCTGCAGGGAAGTTTATCTATTCGAATAGCATGTCCCTTGGTAAAAGGATGACCTAGAGTTGTACTTTGACCTCATGACAACTCGAACCAGATACTAAATAAAACACACCCTTTCAAGTGCTAGATACAACCCGGTGATCGCTCTCTCACAGGGCGACGAGGAGATGATCGCCGGGTAGGATTATGCTATACGATGATTGCTACCTCTTGAGCACTGCGTTGGTTTTCCCTTGAAGAGGAAAGGGTGATGCAGTAAAGCAACGTAAGTATTTCCCTCTGTTTTTGAGAACCAAGGTATCAATCCAGTAGGAGATCACGCTCAAGTCCCACGCACCTACACAAACAAATAAGAACCTCGCAACCAACGCGAAAAAGGGGTTGTCAATCCCTTCACGGTCACTTACGAGAGTGAGATCTGATAGATATCATAAGATAATATTTTTGGTATTTTTATGATAAAGAGAAATAAAGATGCAAAGTAAAATAAAAGGCAATAGAAATAACTAAGTATTGGAAGATTAATATGATGGAAGATAGACCCGGGGGCCATAGGTTTCACTAGTGGCTTCTCTCAAGAGCATAAGTATTACGGTGGGTAAACGAATTACTGTCGAGCAATTGATAGAATTGAGCATAGTCATGAGAATATGTAGGTATGATCATGTATATAGGCATCACGTCTGAGACAAGTAGACCGAAACGATTCTGCATCTACTACTATTACTCCACACATCGACCGCTATCCAGCATGCATCTAGAGTATTAAGTTCAAGAGAAGAGAGTAATGCTTTAAGGAAGATGACATGATGTAGAGGGATAAACTCATGCAATATGATATAAACCCCATCTTTTATCCTCGATGGCAACAATACAATACGTATCGGTTCCCTTTCCGTCACTAGGATCGAACACCGCAAGATTGAACCCAAAGCTAAGCACTTCTCCCATTGCAAGAAAGATCAATCTAGTAGGCCAAACCAAACTGATAATTAGAAGAGACTTGCAAATATAAACCAATCATACATAAAAGAATTCAGAGGAGAATCAAATATTGTTCCTAGATAATCTGGATCATAAACCCACAATTCATCGGATCTCGACAAACACACCGCAAAAGAAGATTACATCGAATAGATCTCCAAGAGAATCGAGGAGAACTTTGTATTGAGATCCAAAGAGATCAAATAAGCCATCTAGCTAATAACTATGGACCCGAAGGTCTGAAATAAACTACTCACACATCACCAGAGAGGCCATGGAGTTGATGTAGAGGCCCTCCGTGATTAATGCCCCCTCCGGTGGAGCTCCGGAAAAGGCCCCGAGATGGGATCTCTCGAGTACAGAAGGTTGCGGAGGTGGAATTAGGTTTTCGTGGTGCTCCTAGATGTTTGGGGGGTACGTGGATATATATAGTAGGAAGAAGTACGTCAGTGGAGCAAGGAGGGCCCACGAGGGTGGAGGGCGCGCCCCCTGCCTCGTGCCTTCCTCCCTTGTTTCTTGACAGCCACTCCAAGTCTCCTCGATCACATTTGTTGAGAAAATCACGTTCCCGAAGGTTTCATTCCGTTTGGACTCCGTTTGATATTCCTTTTCTTCGAAACCCTAAAATAGGCAAAAAAACAGCAATTTGGGCTGGGCCTCCGATTAGTAGGTTAGTCCCAAAAATGATATAAAAGTGTAAAATAAAGCCCATTAACATCCAAAATAGATAATATAATAGCATGGAGCAATCAACAATTATAGATACGTTGGAGACGTATCAACATCCCCAAGCTTAATTCCTGCTCGTCCTCAAGTAGGTAAATGATAAAAAAGAATAACTTTTGATGTGGAATGCTTTCTAACATGTGTCTCAATGTAATTTTTCTTTATTTTGGCATGAATATTCAGATCCATAAGATTCAAGATAAAAGTTTAATATTGACATAAAAATAATAATACTTCAAGCATACTAACTAAGGAATTATGTCTTCTCAAAATAACATGGCCAAAGATAGTTATCCCCTAAAAATCATATAGTCTGGCTATGCTCCACCCGCACCACACAAAATATTTAAATCATGCACAACCCCAATGACAAGCCAAGCAATTGTTCCATACTTTTTATGTTCTCAAACCTTTTCAATCTTCACGCAATACATGAGCGTGAGCCAAGGATATAGCACTATGGTGGAATAGAATGGTGGTTGTGGAGAAGACAAAAAGGTGAAGATAGTCTCACATCAACTAGGCGTATGAACGGGCTATGGAGATGCCCATTAATAGATATCAATGTGAGTGAGTAGGGATTGCCATGCAACAGATGCACTAGATCTATAAGTGTATGAAAGCTCAACAAAATAAACTAAGTGGGTGTGTATCCAACTTGCTTGCTCACGAAGACCTAGGGAAATTTGAGGAAGCCCATCATTGGAATATACAAGTCAAGTTCTATAATGAAAATTTCCCACTAGTATATGAAAGTGATATCATAGAAGACTCTCTATCATGAAGATCATGGTGCTACTTTCAAGCACAAGTGTGGAAAAAGGATAGTAACATTGTCCCTTCTCTTTTTTTGGCCTTCTTTCTTCTTCTTCTTTTTTCTTTTTTGGCCTCTTTTCTCTCTTTTTTTCGTCCGGAGTCTCATCCCGACTTGTGGCGGAATCCTCGTCTCCATCATCCTTTCCTCACTTGGGACAATGCTCTAATAATGATGATCATCACACTTTATTTACTTACAACTCAAGAATTACAACTCGATACTTAGAACAAAATATGACTCTATGTGAATGCCTCTGGCGGTGTACCGGGATGAGCCACGATGCATGAGTGACATGTATGAAAGAATTATGAACGGTGGCTTTGCCACAAATACGATGTCAACTATATGATCATGCAAGCAATATGATAATGATGTTATGTGTCATAATAACGAAATGGTGGAAATTTGCATGGCAATATATCTCGGAATGGCTACGGAAATGCCATAATAGGTAGGTATGGTGGCTGTTTTGAGGAAGGTATATGGTGGGTTTATGATACCGGCGAAAGTGCACGGTATTAGAGAGGCTAGCAATGGTGGAAGGGTGAGAGTGCGTATAATCCATGGACTCAACATTAGTCATAAAAAACTCACATAATTATTGCCAAAATCTACAAGTTATCAAAGCAAAGTATTACACGCATGCTCCTAGGGGGATAGGTTGGTAGGAAAAGACCATCGCTCGTCCCCAACCGCCACTCATAAGGAAGACAATCAATAAATAAATCATGCTCCGACTTCATCACATAAGGGTTCACCATACGTGCATGCTACGGGAATCAAAAACCTTAACACAAGTATTTCTCAAATTCACAACTACTCAACTAGCATGACTCTAATATCACCATCTCCATATCTCAAAACAATTATCAAGTACAAACTTCTCATAGTATTCTATGCACTTGTATGAAAGTTTTTATTATTGCCATGCTGTTCTAAAGGACTCTCAAAATAATATAAGTGAAGCATGAGAGAACAATAGTTTCTATAAAACAAAACCACCACCATGCGCTAAAAGATATAAGTGAAGCACTAGAGCAAAAACTATATAGCTCAAAAGATATAAGTGAAGCACATAGAGTATTCTAATAAATTCCCAATTATGTGAGTCTATAAAGGTGTGTAAATCAAGGATGATTGTGGTAAACTAAAAAGCAAAGACTCAAATCATACAAGACGCTCCAAGCAAAAGACATATCATGTGGTGAATAAAAATATAGCTCCAAGTAAAGTTATCGATAGACGAAGACGAAAGAGGGGATGCCTTCCGGGGCATCCCCAAGCTTAGGCTTTTTGGTGACCTTTAATTTTACCTTGATGTGCCATAGGCATCCCCAAGCTTAGGCTCTTTCCACTCTTTGTTCCATAATCCATCAAATCTTTACCCAAAACTTGAAAACTTCACAACACAAAACTCAAAATAGAAAATCTTGTGAGCTCCGTTAGCGAAAGAAAACAAAACACCACTTCAACGTACTGTAATGAACTCATTCTTGATTTATATTGGTGTTAAACCTACTGTATTACAACTTCTCTATGGTTTATAAACTCTTTTACGAGCCATAGATTCATCAAAATAAGCAAACAACACAAGAAAAACAGAATCTGTCAAAAACAGAATAGTCTATAGTAATATGTAGCTAAAGCAAGTTCTGGAACTCCAAAAATTCTAAAATAAATTTATGGAAGTGAGGAATTTATATATTAATCATCTTCAAAAAGAATTAACTAAATAGAACCTTCCGAATAAAAATGGCAGCAATTCTCGTGAGCGCTAAACTTTCTGTTTTTTACAGCAAGATCAAAAATACTTTCCCCAAGTCTTCCCAACGGTTCTACTTGGCACAGACACTAATTAAACACAAAAAACACAACAAAAAAATAGTCTAGATAAATTAATTATTACTAAACATGAGCAAAAAGCAAGGAATAAAAATAAAATTGGGTTGCCTCCCAACAAGCGCTATCGTTTAACGCCCCTAGCTAGGCATAAAAGCGAAGATATCTAGGTATTGCCGTCTTTGGTAGGCAATCCATAAGTGGCTCTCATTATAGATTCATATGTTAATTCAATTTTCTTTCTAGGGAAGTGTTCTATGCCTTTACTTAATGGAAATTGGAATTTAATGTTCCCTTCCTTCATATCAATAATTGCACCAATCGTTCTAAGGAAAGGTCTACCAAGAATAATAGGACATGAAGGACTGCAATCCATGTCAAGAACAATGAAATCTATGGGCACATAGTTCCTATTTCCAATAATAAGAACATCATTAATTCTTCCCATAGGTTTCTTTATAGTGGAATCCGCAAGGTGCAAGTTTAAAGAACAATCATCAAAATCACGGAAACCTAGCAAATCACACAAAGTTTTCGGAATCGTGGAAACACTAGCACCCAAATCACACAAAGCATAACACTCATGATCTTTAATTTTAATTTTTATTGTAGGTTCCCACACATCATAAAGTTTTCTAGGGATATAAACTTCCAACTCAAGTTTTTCTTCATAAGATTGCATCAAAGTATCAACGACATGTTTAGTAAAAGCTTTATTTTGACTATAAGCATGAGGAGAATTTAGCACGGATTGCAACAAGGAAATACAATCTATTAAAGAGAAATTATCATAATTAAATTCCTTGAAATCCAAAATAGTGGTTTCATTGATAGCTAACGTTTTAATCTCTTCGATCCCACTTCTAACAATTTTCGCATCAAGATCTAAAGACTCTGAATTTTTAGAACGCCTTCTAGGTAAAGGTGCCTCATCTTCAGCCTCATCAATACCAAGATTCATATTGCAAAACAAAGATTTAATAGGGGACACATCAATAACTTTTAGATCTTCATCCTTATTTTCATGAAAACTAGAAGAACACGCTTTCACAAAGCAATCTTTCTTAGCACGCATCCTAGCGGTTCTTTCTTTGCACTCATCAATGGAAATTCTCATGGCTTTGAGAGACTCATTGATATCATGCTTATGAGGAATAGACCTAAGTTTCAAAGAATCAACATCAAGAGAAATTCTATCAATGTTCCTAGCCAATTCATCAATCTTAAGCAATTTTTCTTCAATCAAAGCATTGAAACTCTTTTGCGAAGTAATAAATTCTTTAATATTAGATTCAAAATCAGAAGGCATCTTATTATAATTTCCATAGGAATTGCTGTAGGAATTACCATAATTACTAGAGGAATTACTAGGAAACGGCCTAGAATTAAAATTACCTCTATACGCGTTATTACCAAAATTGTTCCTACCAACAAAATTCACATCCATAGATTCATTATTATTCTCAATCAAGGTAGACAAAGGCATATCATTAGGATCAGTAGGAGCACTCTTATTAGCAAACAATTTCATAAGTTCATCCATCATTCCACTCAAAACATTAATCTCTTCAATTGCATGCACTTTTTTACTAGTAGATCTTTCAGTGTGCCATTGAGAATAATTAACCATAATATTATCTAGGAGTTTGGTAGATTCTCCTAAAGTGATTTCCATAAAAGTGCCTCCCACGGCCGAATCTAAAAGATTTCTAGAAGCAAAATTCAATCCGGCATAAAAATTCTCTATAATCATCCAAAGATTCAAACCATGTGATCGGCAATTACGTATCATTGATTTCATCCTCTCCCAAGATTGTGCAACATGTTCATGATCAAGTTGCTTAAAATTCATAATATCATTTCTAAGAGAGATGATCTTAGCGGGAGGAAAATACTTAGAGATAAAAGCATCTTTGCACTTGTTCCATGAATCAATACTATTTTTAGGAAAAGACGAAAACCAAGCTTTAGCGCGATCTCTAAGCAAAAACGGAAATAGCTTCAATTTAACAATATCATTATCCACATCTTTCTTCTTTTTCATATCACACAAATCAACAAAGTTGTTTATATGGGTAGTGGCATCTTCACTAGGATGGCCAAAAAACGGATCTTTCATGACAAGATTCAACAAAGCAGTATTAATTTCACAAGATTCAACATTGGTAAGAGGAGCAATCGGAGTGCTAATAAAATCATTATTGTTGGTATTGGCAAAGTCACACAATTTAGTATTATATTGAGCCATCGTGACAAGCAAGCAATCCAACACACAAGCAAACAAGAAACGGGCAAAAAGGCAAATAGAAAAGGAGAAGGGGAACGGAGAGAGAGGGAGAGAGGACAAGAGGGCGAATAAAACGGCAAGGGTGAAGTGGGGAGAGGAAAACGAGAGGCAAATGGCAAATAATGTAATTCGAGGGATAAGAGTTTGTGATGGGTACTTGGTATGTCTTGACTTGACTTGGCGTGAATCTCCTCGGTAACGGTGCCAGATCATTCTTGCTACCTCCTGAGCACTGCGTTGGTATTCCCTTGAAGAGGAAAGGGTGATGCAGTAAAGCAGCGTAAGTATTTCCCTCAGTTTTTGAGAACCAAGGTATCAATCCAGTAGGAGATCACGATCAAGTCCCACGCATCTACACAAACAAATAAGAACCTCGCAACCAACGCAAAAAAGGGGCTGTCAATCCCTTCACAGTCACTTACGAGAGTGAGATCTGATAGATATGATAGGATAATATTTTTGGTATTTTTATGATAAAGAGAAATAAAGATGCAAAGTAAAATAAAAGGCAATAGAAATAACTAAGTATTGGAAGATTAATATGATGGAAGATAGACCAGGGGGCCATAGGTTTCACTAGTGGCTTCTCTCAAGAGCATAAGTATTACGGTGGGTAAACGAATTACTGTCGAGCAATTGATAGGATTGAGCATAGTTATGAGAATATCTAGGTATGATCATCTATATAGGCATCACATCCGAGACAATTAGTCCGAAACGATTCTGCATCTACTACTATTACTCCACACATCAACCGCTATCCAGCATGCATCTAGACTATTAAGTTCAAGAGAACAACTAATGCTTTAAGGAAGATGACATGATGTAGAGGGATAAACTCATGCAATAGGATATAAACCCCATCTTTTTATCCTCGATGGCAACAATACAATATGTATCGGTTCCCTTTCTGTCACTGGGATCGAACACCGCAAGATTGAACCCAAAGCTAAGCACTTCTCCCATTGCAAGAAAGATCAATCTAGTAGGCCAAACCAAACTGATAATTCGAAGAGACTTGCAAAGATAAACCAATCATACATAAAAGAATTCAGGGGAGAATCAAATATTGTTCATAGATAATCTGGATTATAAACCCACAATTCATCGGATCTCGACAAACACACCGCAAAAGAAGATTACATCGAATAGATCTCCAAGAGAATCGAGGAGAACTTTGTATTGAGATCCAAAGAGAGAGAAGAAGCCATCTAGCTAATAACTATGGACCCGAAGGTCTGAAGTAAACTAGTCACACAACACCGGAGATGCCATGGAGTTGATGTAGAGGCCCTCCATGATCAATGCCCCCTCCAGTGAAGCTCCAGAAAAGGCACCGAGATGGGATCTCTCGAGTACATAAGGTTGCGGTGGTGGAATTAGGTTTTCGTGGTCCTCCTGGATGTTTGGGGGGTACATGAATATATATAGGAGGAAGAAGTACGTCGGTGGAGCAACGGAGGGCCCACGAGGGTGGAGGGCGTGCCTAGGGCGTAGGCGTGCCCCCTGCCTCGTGCCTTCCTCCCTTGTTTCTTGACAGCCACTCCAAGTCTCCTGGATCACGTTTGTTGAGAAAATCACGTCCCCGAAGGTTTCATTCCGTTTGGACTCTGTTTGATATTCCTCTTCTTCGAAACCCTAAAATAGGCAAAAAAAATAGCAATTTGGGCTGGGCCTCCGATTAGTAGGTTAGTCCCAAAAATAATATAGAAGTGTAAAATAAAGCCCATTAACATCCAAAATAGATAATATAATAGCATGGAGCAATCAAAAATTATAGATACGTTGGAGACGTATCAATGATACTTGGTGAACTTACCAGCTACTCTCTTCTACATGCTTCAAAATGTAGGCTGCCAGAAGCATAGTCTTTGACAGGCCTAGCTATTCCCCCTTATTCTGGCATTCTGCAGTTTAGTCCATAGAAACTATCCATTTCACTGATACCATTGCATATGTAGTGTAGATCCTTGCTTGCGAGTACTTTGGGTGAGTACTCACTGTTGCTTGCTATTTCTTTTTCCTCTTTCCCGGTTATTGCGATCATATGATGGGGTCCAGGAGCCAGAGGAACCCGAGGATGATTCTACGCGGAGTTCGACCAGGAGTAGTTTAGAAGGATCCTAGGCAGGAGGTGTGCGCCTTTTTTGATTTGTATCTCAGTTTGTGCTAGCGATCTTATGTCAACTTGTTTAACTTATGTCTTTACACAGATATTATTGCTTCCGCTGACTCGTCTATGATCGAGCTCTTGCATTCGAGCCCTCGAGGCCCCTGGCTTGTAATATGAAGCTTGTATGATTTTAATTTGTGTCTAGAGTTGTGTTGTGATATCTTCCCGTGAGTCCCTGATCTTGGTCATACACATTTGCGTGCATGATTAGTGTACGGTCAACTCGGGGCATCACAAGTTGGTATCAGAGCCGACTGCTTGTAGGAATCCCCCTTCCCAACTCCTTGACCGAAGTTGTATATAGTCATTGCAAAACTTTTACTAACATGGTTGTGTGGCTTACGGGCCAACGTCGCCATTGGGTGGTATTAGGATATTTTATTCCTCGACCTATACTCTGGGACTCTGATCTCTCTTCTATTCAGGTATAAATGAATTTACTAACTCATACTCTAGGTTCTCGTAACTACTTCCTCCCGGAGGGCCCCTTATTTCAGATGATTGCGTGGTGCACCGAAGGATTCCGAAGATACTCTCCGATGTTCTCCCAAGACTTTGTGCTCATTGTTTTTTCAATTCCCTACCATCAAAAGATCCCTATGGATGAATACATACACTTGTCGTTCTTACTTATATTCCCAGTTGATCTTGGTATTACAAGATACCCCGAAATACTCTCTATTGTTCCGAGAATACTTTGTGCCTGCTGCCTTGCAGTTCTTTACCGCATGAATACCCCTGCGAATAATTACTCGCACTTATCGAGTATTCATTCATCCCCAGTTGTTCATATGTTTATGATACTTTGAAATATTATCCGGTCTTCCAAGAATCCTCTTCAAACTATTGGTCATGAAATTCTTGTCTGCTTGCATTATGGTTAATTCCATATGTCTAGTAGTCTTCATTGACATCCCTTGTCCTTGCCATTTTGAGCCTAATGATCTATTGTGTGTGAATGCACACAATCATTAGTTGAAACTTATAAATTATCCTTCCGGCTCATACGTCAATCTAGATATGAGCTGGTTCTCAGCAAATTAAACCATGATTGGTTGTCGATCTACGTCTATTAAACTTACTTATCTCTTGATCAAAGCCTCTGCTTCTGATCCTTGGATTTGGAAGTCATAAATTCCTTTGTATTTGAACTTTAAATTAGTAAGTCATTTCTATAATCCCATGTCTTTGCGTTGTTTCTTCCTATGATTGTGTTCCCATGCTCACATCAGCCCCATCATGGACTATCAGATCCTTTGTTGGATTTTATCTGACAACGTCCTTTATATTCAATAACCTTGTGAGCCTTCCCTTAGATACATAATGCCTTTGGTAAATTGTATCCTCTGCTTTCTCAACCATGCTTCTCTTTCGAGCTTGTATAAATTACTCCTGAAGTTGTGGTATATGTTTCTAAGATGCCCCGATGGGTTGAACCTATACCTTCCTTAATTTGTGTGAACCCAAAAGTCTTCATGGGTCATAACCTTCTGGTATTCCGCCAGTTAAACTTTCAAACTCTAAACATTCTTAACTGAGAGCAGCAAATGAGAAGTTGTGTATTGGAGAAGTAGGAGTTGACCTTGAACCCTGCGTTCATGGCCATGGACACGATGCTGATCTTATCATGGAAGCTTCTCTTAAACCCCCTTTGGTATAAGTTCATCTTATATATGAGAATTGGTCCTTTGCAATAGTGGTTCCAACCATATTTTCTCCTTGATTCCATTTCTAGGACAAGTTAACGTACTTGTCTTTTGCAAATCAATACACCTGTCCAACCTTTATTCTACCCTACTTTCGAGTATTACCCTCTGGAATTTTGATAATATCCCAGAATGAAGTTGCTTAATTATGATCCTTCATCAAGTACTAATTTCCACCAATTCCAAATTTTCCTGGTTTTTGAGTGGTTAGTCACTCGAGGACATCGACAATTGAATTGAGTCCGCATCGCGATTAAACAACTCTTAGTAATCTTCTTTACTTACGAGTTTGTACCTGATCATGTCATTCCTAGCCTGATTGGCTATATCATTATCGCCTAATTTTAACTGTGCTACCTGGTCCTTATTCTCGGGGCATAACTTTCGACGATGAGCTAAGCTTACGTCGATCTTCCTTGCCTTATCGTTTCACCTCGAACAACAAACTTGATTCTGAGTTTGTATCGTATCTATGGTTCCAATAATCTTTCGCTACATTAGTCCTTTTGCTTGATGCAGTCGATGTTCGATTGCTTCTTCGTGGAGCCTCGCGACAAAATTTGTCGTGATCATCATCAACATTTTGAATCCTTCCAGGATATCAATCGAATTCATGATGATAATGTAGCGACCTGACCTCAAACGGTCAAGCCTCTGTGTATCCGTGCCATCCCTGGATCGGTATGCTGGCACACATAGTACATCAATGTATATATCAAAGTGCAATCACATGTATAAATAACGTAAAACTGATATATACCTCATAAGTCTCAGCGGAAACAAACATAAGGGTGTGGAGTGCATCAACGCCAACGGCAAGTTGAGTGTAGACCGTAACCCTACAACGTAACTCTTACTCGTCATAGAAAATTCCTGCAACATAAGACGTTGCAGCCCTGTAGTTACGTTGTAGGGTTATGGTCTACACTCAACTTGCCGTTGGCGTTGATGGACTCCACACCCTTATGTTTGTTTCCGCTGAGACCTATGAGGTATATATCAGTTTTACGTTATTTATACATGTGATTGCACTTTGATATATACATCGATGTACTGTGTGTGCCAGCATACCGATCCAGGGATGGCACGGATACACAGAGGCTTGACCATTTGAGGTCGGGTCGCTACAGAGATGGTATCAGAGCACATGTTGACTGTAGGACGTAACCCTAGAAACTAGAAAGCCCTTAGGAAAGGATTTCTCTAAAACTTTATTTTCAAAAAGATCCTTTACCTCTCTTCTTTTATGAGCTTTATCAAATATTCCCTTTTTAGCTAGACAATACCCCGTTCCCTTTGGACCACACGGAGGGTGAACTGAAGCCACTCCGGGAACAAGGATATCAGACTTCACCATACACTAGAAGAATTGAAGCTACAACAGTCGAAGCCTCTGAAGAATTGAAGAATTTGAAGACACTGACATATTCCAAGATTTATATGACCTTTAGAGGACCAAACCCCTGTTGTAGACTCATGTTAGATGCGATATTTGTGAGCTGTCATTGTTTGATGTTTTTCCCGATAGCCACAAATAAAACTTATTTTCAAAACAATATTGTGTGTATTGTGTGTATCTCTCTATCCCTCTTATCTCATCCCAAAACCATTGGACCCAATAGATGATGAATGAAGATGGACTTGCATTCTCTGAACCGATCACTCAATTGGAGGCAGAGCTATGGATTCAAAGCATGGAGAATCACTTCAGGAGCAATTGCAAGGAAGTATGAGGTTCAATACGCTCTTCAGTACTTTACAAAAAGTGCTGCAACCTGGTGGAAAATGCATCAGGCCATACAAGGATGTAACGGAGCAAAAACTTGGGAGGAATTCAAGATGACTCTACTGAGGTCTCGTCTTATTCAGAAGCCATATGGCAATAAAATGAAGAAACCTTGTGCATGCAAGATTTGTGGTGAGATAGAACATACCCATGAAGAACACAAGGATGGATGCCCTCATTGTGAAGGAAATCACCGAGCTGAAGAATGCCCAACTAGGCAGGTTATTTGTTTCTTGTGTGAAGGAACTACGCACTACCCTGCCCAGTGTCATATTTACCCCAAGGTACAAGAAATTACCAAGCAGCAGAAGGAAGCAGTGAAAGAAGCCCTCAGGGAAAGTTTAAAAGAACCTGTGATGAAGGAAGATGTTAACGACCCTGATGGAGAAAGCCTAAAGAGATTTTACTCCAATGCTTGCTATTCATGTGGAGAAGAAGGACATTTTTCACAGTATTGCACGAAGGAAAACCAAGAGTATCTGGGAAACTTCCCGGCGGAAGAAGTGGAGTTTGATCGACAAGAGATAGAGGAACTGATCGGAACAAAGAAGTCGAGGAAGAGAAAGAGCAAGTATCCCCAGAACAACCAAATTTCTGCAGAAAAGGACCTGAGTCAAATCACTTGTTATAGGTGCAAGGATCCAGGTCATTACGCTAGCAAATGCCCAGCAAGGAAGCCAAGAACCCAAGGAGCCAAGATAACCACCAGGAAGCCCCTGGATTTGTCTGAAGTCATTTATTTATGCTGCAAAGGAGTAGGACATTTTGCCAGAGAATGTTCAGACCCGAGGAGAGCTTGAGCAGAGTAGTTGAGATCTTGATATTGGAATAAAGCATGTAATAAAGTTGGAATGCACTTTTATTTTCGTCGGGGATGTTGAGTTGAGTTGTGAAATGGAAATTGTAATAGCTCATGAAGCAATAAAAGTTGAGGTGTTTGGAATCTCATATGAAATGTTATGAGTGGTTTGTTGATTGTGAGTACCTCTCTCGCTATCTCACCCAGACTAAAACCTTGAACCCATGGACAAGCTGACCCCAAACTTTTCCCAGAAAAACAACCACATTTCACCCAAGGAAATACATACATTACCCTGAGTACCTCTTCTATCTTATACATGCACATGACAACCCTTTACGAGTCTTTTCTAAAGGGCCCAGAAACGATCATGACCCTGACCAGTGATCAAGATTACCCCAAAATCCTGAAGGACATGATGAAGCATATTCATCTTGAAGGAGATGCAGTCTACAAAGGTTATCCTTTCACGGAGAAGGGAGTTGAACTTCAGTATGTGGAGGTTCACCTCCACCGTGTGAAGGGAGTTTGCCCAAAGACTATGGGACAATACTTATTCATTTCTCGAGTACCACGAGCAACATTCTTCGACTCTGTTCGTGAAGCTGCTATGGAAGCCATACGTCAGATTGGAGAGATACTAGAAGCAAGACTCCATCACACTCAGGAATACCTGAGAGAGGTCCATGCAGAGATGATGGAGATGAAGCTCATGGCCACCACGATGAAGCAAAACATCGATGATTTGAAGGATCACATCGCACAATTCTAGTGGGACTGAAGTATCTTCAAGAAGGGCAAATGAATAAAGATGGAAGTAATGCTTGACCATACCAAACTATGTGGATGGCAGCTTTTGTAATAGAGTACTTTTGAAATTTGAGTTTTGAGTAGTGGTTAAGGATGTAATAAAGGATTTGATATGAAGAGAGTTATGGATGAACCAGTGCATTTTTTTGGCGATACTTGTCTATGTGAACACTTGACCAATGGAAAAGGAAATGTATTCCATAGAGTGGATTTTGGACAAATGAGTTGGAGTTTGGTTTTAGTTATGATGGTTACCCCCATGAGTATGAAGTAATGAAGTACTATTGGATTTAAATGAGATGTAATGTTGGAATATGGAACAATAGTAACTCCAAGGATGAGTTGAAGATATACAAGTGTTGAAGTGGGCCATAACACACAAGACCCAGGATTTGATAAGGAAACAAGCACAATCTTGTTGAAGAAAAGAATTCTGGAAGAAGCTGTGAGTTCATCAGCAGACGTTCCATAGGAGGTTAAGTAAACCCGAGAGTTGTGAATAACGATAGAGGTTTTGTTTGGCTTGCAGGACCAATGGATTTATCGGACCAGTCCGCGGAGAAGAGAAGTTCTGCAATGCTTGTGAGGATGCCCAAGTGTTAGAATACGTGATTCACTATCTGCATATGTAGTAATGATTCAAGTACGGGATGGATTGGCCCCCATACCGGAGACTTCTGTCATGGGCTATCATATGTTGACAGAAAATCAGAGAGCCTTAAAACCCTAGAAGAGTGTCAACACGACAAACCAAAGGCCTTAGAATGGCAGGACGATGGAAACCCTGTACAGGCCCTATTGCCAATCATAGGTTATGCGGTGAGGTTCAACCCAGACCCATTTCCTGCAGGAGAAACAAAAAATTGTCGACCACCATGAGGTTTTCGATAGTTGTTTAGCATTGGCGCCAGACCTGTCAAGTCTCAGAAGGATCCTATCTTGATGCAAGGCCTCCAGATTTTGAGGAAAAGCCATGCCCTTACTGGAAGACCAAAAGTGAAGGAGTTATCTCGGAGAATATGAGAAGACCGGCACCGTCAATGCAAAGGACGGAGTACATGAGTTTTGTCGAAACAGTAACCATGATTCTAAGGGTGGTAGCACCCCATACCATGTGTTGATGACTGTATTTTCAAGGAGACCCCCCAAACCTAACCTTCTTTCTAGCCTCTCTGAATCTCGAGGACGAGATTCATTTTAAGGGTGGTCGTTTGTAACATCCCAAAATTCTAAATTTTGGAATGTTATATTAAATAAATTGTTATGATTGTTTGTTTTATTGTTGTGTGATTGATTGTGTGAAAATAATTGGAACTTGAAAACTTTTTGAAAGTTGAATGAGAGGGAATAAAAGGACTTTCCCAAAACTTTGCATCTTGCATTTTGATCTTCCTGAATTCAAATTCATTTCATCACAAACCCTAGAGTGAAGATGATATGACCTCTTCCATTTAAAGAAATGAAAAGGGATTTGAAAAATGATTTGAATTCCATTTTGAAATATTTTAAATTTACAAACTTTAAGCAACTCAATGAGTTCATGAGGGAAGATAAAATGACTTCTTCATATTTGAAGAAAGAGAGTTGGGAGTTTCAAAGAAATAGATTCGAAGTCACTTTGAAGTTATTTGAAACTCATTTTCCATTTGATGTTGTTTGAAATTCCAAATTCAAATCCAATTGAGAGTTATTTGAGTTTCTATTCAAAATATTTTCTCCTAAAAATAAATAAATGGAAATAAGGGTAAAATGATTCCCTTCAATGGAAAATTAGGATAAAATAAATTTGAAATCATTTTGCTATTTAAAAAATGATTTTTATTGATTTTAAATGCAATAGTAGCACTGTTTGACTTTTATGAATTTTTATAGAATTTATTGAACTTGAAAAATAGTTCACCTTATTCGGGGTATTTTTCTGAACATTTTGGTATATAATATGCCTATGTAATTTTTTGTTTTATTTTTAATTTTGTTTTTGTTATGTAAAAAACACGCACGCACGCGCTGGCCAGCCGGCCCAGCAGCCACCCAGCCGCGCGACCCACTGGCGAACTGGCTAGCTGGCCCAGAGCCCCGACCGGCCAGGCCCTCCCAGGCCTGCCCGCGCCCGACCAGCCTCGCGCCCGAGAGCCAGCGCTCGTTCGCCCGCTCGTCTCTCTCCCTCGCTCATCTCTTCCCTGTCGCTGACCCGTGGGGCCGAGCCCGATCCATCGCCCCTAACCTCCCACTTGGATAAGCACGCAGCACTGTGCGCGCACGCCGCAACCGCCGCACCTCGCCTTCGGGGATAAGGCTTATCCGCTGCACCCCGAGCCCTCTACTCGCGCCTATAAACCCCCAAGACCTCCTCTCTCCATTCAGTCAACTCGCACACCCCCTCGCCCCTCACATCGCTCGCCGCAGCCACTTGGATCTCACCGGAACCGTGCTAGTTCACCGGAGGATTTCGTCACCCGTGAGCCACCCCGGCCTTCACCGACTACTTCTTTTTGTTGCCCGAGTCGAAGCGCATCTCTTTGACATCCTCCTCTTGTCCCTAGGTCACCAGAGACGCCGCCCGACGACCTGCGTCCTCGCCGGAGCACGGAGCCGCCACCCTTCGCTCCACCCGTCCGGGTCACCCCGACGCGCGTCGTCGCCACCACCGGACTGCCCACGTCGTGCCCGTCCCGTTCGTCTCCTCCCCCGCCGCCGAGGAGCACCGCCACCACCGCCCGTCCGCCGCCTAACGCCAGTGCCGCCGCCCCTGTTCGCCGTCCTCGCTCGCTGTAAGCCGCCCGCTTATTCCCCTTCGTTTAGTTTTTTTAGTATTAACTCGGTTTTGTTTTAGTTCGGTTAACCACGGTTTTAAATAAACCGTGCGGTTTAGTTAAAAAACCGGTCTCTGGTTTTCATTTTGTTTTTTTTGCCGCGGTAGCTGTTTTGCTTAAGTAGCAGCCGTTCACCGAATGGCTTCCGCAGCGAATGCTTCTCGGCCAGTAGGAAGCCGCCACGTGGCCAGGGACCTGGTCGTGAATAAAATTTTCACAGTCAAGTCCCTGTAAATTTCAGTTTAGCCCCTAAACTTCAAATGGTTGTATATTTTTAACCGTAACTCCAAATTCGACGAAACCAGCGGCAAAATGTTCGTCTCGAATAGCTTTATCTAGAAAACCAACTTTGAAAACTTTTAGCCAAATTCAAATTTGAACTTCAGTCAGATTTGAATTCAAACTTCAATTGACCATATCTCCTAAACCGTAGCTCCGATTGATGTGATTCTTTTTGCACCGTGTCACCGTTGCCAAACCCTATCACTTGGGCCTATCTCACAATATTTTTTTCATACATTAGGATCGGTCCATAGTAGTTTTACTCATATGCCTAGTAGGCACTATGGTCCACGTCACAATTTTTGGCACCCATGCCCTATGTTGTTTTGCACTTAGTACTTACTTTCGATAGTTAAGTGTGTTGTGTGTTCCTTTGGATTTTCTGAGTCTTTTCATGTTGCATGTTATTTGGTTCTCTGAAATGATTGCTTATGTGAATGCAATGTTTGACTTTATAGATTTTCATTGGAGAGTGACAAATAGTTCTATTAAGTAAATTTCTGAGAGTGATATAATCTTCATCAACTATTACCAGGCAAGTTCACATTTGACCATTCTTCCAATTACCTATGTTTATATTATGCACTTAGTCCTTTTGTGGTAGGATTGCATGGTAGGATTTATTGTTGCCAGATGGCTATGCCGTTACCTAGTAGTTCATTTGAGGTAGGTCTGATCTATACATCCTTGTCACCATCGTGTAAGTTTATTTTTGCCTCGCTAAATGTAGACGTGGTTTGGGAAGCGAACATGGCGAGACATGAGTGACAAAGTAGTAATCAGGACCAAGACTTGTAAATGAACTACCTGGGCGGTATTTGGTTTGAATGGTGGCGAAGTACAGTGGGAGCATGCATGGTTAATCCATGGTGGTGCACCACTAGTGGCCGGCCGCCCAGGCTCAAAGAGATCAATCGTATTCTCATGTCTAGAAGCTTACGTGTGCAGCCACAAGTCAATATGGGCTCTGGCTTAGTTGAGTAGTTAGTGTGACCCCTTCCGGGATGGGCTAGCAGATGTAGAATGATGTAGGTGTACTGGCCTATCCGTGGGTTAAGGGGGAACATTTTCGAAAGACTATGTCTCGGTCATCCTGTTCTCAAACGCCAGGCAGTACGAGAACTTCAAGGGAGGCAATCGAGTCTTGTGGGGAAAAGTGCGCAAACTTCTGCAGAGTGTTAAAACCTAATCAATTAGCCGTGTCCCCGGTTATGGACAACTTGAGCATCTAGTAGTGGAAATGATGGGAGATCTCATCACTCTTAATTAAACAGTTGGGTTTTAAATGAAACTTTGGGAATTGATTGATTTGGGTTTACCAACTCATCCTATGCCATACAGTAGTGGTAGAATAATATCTTTTATTCTAGGGAAAAACTAGCTTTATGCAAAAACTGAACTTAGAGCTTTCCACCAGCCAAATTGCATGCACAAATAGGTTCATTATTCTTATGATGTGACTTGCCAGTACATTCAATGTACTGACCTATAGGTCTGCAACATCTTATGTTGCAGGAATTTTCTACGACGAGTAAGAGTTACGTTGTAGGGTTATGGTCTACACTCAACTTGCCGTTGGCGTTGATGGACTCCACACCCTTATGTTTGTTTCCGCTGAGACTTATGAGGTATATATATCAGTTTTACGTTATTTATACATGTGATTGCACTTTGATATATACATTGATGTACTGTGTGTGCCAGCATACCGATCTAGGGATGGCACGGATACACAAAGGCTTGACCGTTTGAGGTCGGGTCACTACAGATAATTTCCATCCTCGTCCCTTGGTAATTCGAGTAACCATCGACAACATCCTTACCTTCCTTCCATCACAAACTTGGTCATGTTATCGATAACTTGCTATCCAGTTTGTATTATGTTCTACCTTGAAGTAATACTGTCTTTTATGTCAAGGATGTTGTGAGGATTGCTCCACCTCTTAAGAGTTCTTAGTACAATGATACTTCTCACTATCACCATTATTTCTTGGTCCCCGTGTTGATTCTAACCCGGATAACGACAAGTGAACGGCGCTACTCAAATTTTGTACTTCTAGCAACCCTATTGCTTTGAAGTTAATGGTCGACAGTTTGTTCTTCGACTATTGGTTATTGCATCACCATTCCAACATTGATCATACTACCTAACCCATATCTCAGGTGCACCTTTCAACCAATGTTTAATGGTGTAGGTTTTTATTAGCATACATCATTATATCATTTCATATGACAAATGTTATCTCCTTGTTCACATAATTGTGGAAATCCATCTTTTGTTAATTTCGATGAATTGTCGCTGAGTTCATCAGCCACCTCCTCATCCTCCCCTTGATGAACTCATGATTCAGAACTTGTTTCCATAGTTCATTTCTCGAGAATCTTGCAACGCCATTTAGTCAAATTGTGTTGCACCCCTTCCTTCTCAGGCATCCTAAGTCTGAGGTATCCTAACACCAATTAGATCTGAATCTCGGTCAGATATGATGGTTGGAACATATTTCCAAGAGTTATGACATTGGTCTTTATGTGACCCGGTAAGGTGATGTCATGCCTAACACACCTGGCCAGAGGACCTATTGTTATAGTTTCCTTTCTAGCAAGGTTAGCCATTCTTCCATGAGGAAATTGTAAGACTTATTCTATAAGTTGTTCCCGATGGATCGTTTGTGTATCCAAAGTCTGACCTTTGCTTGAAGACCATGCCAATGCTATCTCGAAGCATGTATGTGGTACTCCAATTTTTGATAAGAGCATTTGAAGCATAATGCTAAATTTTCTTTGTCCATTATCCAAACACAGTTGTATGGATAATGTCATGAAATTCCTCTCCCCCATTACCCAAATGGTTTTCTACTTTCTATCTTGTCATGGATATGATGCTCTACTTGTCCTTGGGAAGGATATACCCCTGAAATATGTGTTTAAACACATTTTACTTTTCGTTGTTCTATTTAATCTGGTGATCACATTTTCCTTTCCATTATTTTGTTTAACCTTTCTTGCGATCTATATGATCTAAGTAGTAATATTATTTTGCTTATGTAAACACCTTGGTGTACAACTGTGTCAGTAAGACCCTGTTGCTTTTGTTGATGTCATTCCGGTAACCACCGATGGACGAGAACTTTGCCTATTGGTCCGCCTCATTTAACGAGTAGGAAAATGGTTCTCTTCGTCCCTCGCCATTGGTACCGATGTTGTTGCCAACATAACTAACAGTCTCTTCTCTGACATGCCTTGCTATCATGATCGTGCAAGATGATAGCGCCCTCCATACTTTTAACCCACATGGTGGGCCCATAACCAGCAGTTCCACAGGATCAAAACCTGACACTCCTGTACATCCCTATTTCAAAGTCATCCCTTGCGCTTCATTTTGTATGTAATTCGTGAGCCACCTTCCTAGTGATCTATTCTGGTATCATATGCAATACTTATTCTCATTTCCCCGAAACCCTTTCACCTTCTTATTAGACATCGAACGATTGTCTATCCACTTGAAACTTCTTATGGTACCTTCTTACTTTGCTCTCGATGTGTTTCATTTGTTCAACTCGAGAGATAATCATGTGTTCATTCTTGAGATACCCCCAGATGATTTCCCCTTATAACATTCTATCATTGTAGAGCTGCCCCTTACCTATTCGTAAGTATAATGGAGTTCCCGAAGAAAGGACGACAACTTCATCAAGATGCATTGGAATAATGAATTGAAGACATCAATGAAAGGGATTAACTTCTTCGAGAAGAGCAGCCAAGACCGTGAAGATCCGTTAGAATATCGTAACTAGACCTTCCCCCTTACTCTATCTCTTAAACCTCGGGACGAGATTTCTTGTAGTGGAGGAGAATAGTATCGCCTGGATAATTAAGCTACAGTAACCCTCTACTAATGATGCCACGTCACCACGATTGCTGTTGTTAAACTCGCATTGATTCAAACCCCGTCCAAATTCAAATTTAAAATCGAGGAAAACAACAAAGGTTTTAAATATTAAAACTAAAATGTTCGAGTTGTGCCAAATAATGAATAGGTAATTATGGTGGAGAAACCACACATTTATAAAATGTTAAAATACTCTATAATGAATAAAGCAGTAGCAAAAACAATTATTTAAATGCTTTTTAAAGTAATAAACTATTACAAACTAATTTATTTTAGGTGCCAAGTGCTACCTCTTGAGCACTGCGTTGGTTTTCCCTTGAAGAGGAAAGGGTGATGCAGCAAAGTAGCATAAGTATTTCCCTCAGTTTTTGAGAACCAAGATATCAATCCAGTAGGAGACCACGCATGAGTCCCTCGCACCTACACAAACAAATAAAATCCTCGCAACCAACACAATAAAGGGGTTGTCAATCCCTTCACAGTCACTTACGAAAGTGAGATCTGATAGCTATGATAAGATAATTTTTTTGGTATTTTTATGATAAAATGCAAAGTAAAGAAAGAAAAATAAACGGAAAAGAAAATAGCTTGTTGACGGAAGATTAATATGATGGAAAATAGACCTGGGGGCCATAGGTTTCACTAGTGGCTTCTCTCGAGAGCATACGTATAACGGTGGGTAAACAAATTATTGTTGAGCAATTGACAAAATTGAGCATAGTCATCAGAATATCTAGGTATGATCATGTATATAGGCATCACATCCGAGACAAGTAGACCGAATCCTGCCTGCATCTACTACTATTACTCCACACATCGACCGCTATCCAGCATGCATCTAGCGTATTAAGTTCAAAGAACAGAGTAACGCTTTGAGCAAGATGACATGATGTAGAGGGATAAACTCGTGGAATATGATATAAACCCCATCTTGTTATCCTCGATGGCAACAATACAATACATGCCTTGCTACCCCTACTGCCACTGGGAAAGGACACCGCAAGATTGAACCCAAAGCTAAGCACTTCTCCCATTGCAAGAAAGATCAATCTAATAGGACAAACCAAACCGATAATTCGAAGAGACTTGCAAAGATAACCAATCATACATAAAAGAATTCAGAGAAGATTCAAATATTGTTCATAGATAAACTTGATCATAAACCCACAATTCATCCGTCCCAACAAACACACCGCAAAAGAAGATTACATCGAATAGATCTCCACAAGAGAGGGGGCTAACTTTGTATTGAGATCCAAAAAGAGAAGAAGCCATCTAGCTAATAACTATGGACCCGAAGGTCTGAAGTAAACTACTCACACTTCATCGGAGAGGCTATGGTGTTGATGTAGAAGCCCTCCGTGATCGATGCCCCGTCCGACGGAGCTCCGAAAAAGGCCCCAAGATGGCATCTCACGGGTATAGAAAGTTACAACGGTGGAATTAGGGTTTTGGCTCCGTATCTGGTAGTTTGGGGGTACGTAGGTATATATAGGAGGAGGAAGTACGTCGGTGGTGCAACATGGGCCCCACGAGGGTGGAGGGTGCACCTGGGGGGGGGGGGGTAGGCGCGCCCCCTACCTCGTACCCTCCTGGTTGCTTTCTTGACGTAGGGTCCAAGTCCTCTGGATCATGTTCGTTCCGAAAATCACGTTCCCGAAGGTTTCATTCCGTTTGGACTCCGTTTGATATTCTTTTTCTGCGAAACTCTGAAATAGGCAAAAAACAACAATTCTGGCCTGGGCCTCCGGTTAATAGGTTAGTCCCAAAAATAATATAAAAGTGTATAATAAAGCCCAATAATGTCCAAAACAGGATATAATATAGCATGGAACAATAAAAAATTATAGAAACGTTGGAGACGTATCAAGCATCCCAAGCTTAATTCCTGCTCGTCCTCGAGTAGGTAAATGATAAAAACAGATTTTTTTGCTATGGAATCCTACTTGGCATAATTTCAATGTAATTCTCTTAATTGTGGTATGAATATTTAGATCCGAAAGATTCAAGACAAAAGTTCAATATTGACATAGAAATAATAATACTTCAAGCATACTAACTAAGCAATTATGTCTCTTCAAAATAACATGGCCAAAGAAAGTTATCCCTACAAAATCATATAGTCTGGCTATGCTCCATCTTCACCACACAAAGTATTTAAATCATGCACAACCCCGATGACAAGCCAAGCAATTGTTTCATACTTTTGGTGTTCTCAAACTTTTTCTATCTTCACGCAATACATGAGCGTGAGCCATTGACATAGCACTATATGTGGAATAGAATGGTGGTTGTGGAGAAGAAAAAAGGGAGAAGATAGTCTCACATCAACTAGGCGTATCAACGGGCTATGGAGATGCCCATTAATAGATATCAATGTGAGTGAGTAGGGATTGCCATGCAACGGATGCACTAGAGCTATAAGTATATGAAAGCTCAATAAAAAGAACTAAGTGGGTGTGCATCCAACTCGCTTGCTCACGAAGACCTAGGGCATTTTGAGGAAGCCCATCATTGGAATATACAAGCCAAGTTCTATAATGTGAAATTCCCACTAGTATATGAAAGTGATAACATAGGAGACTCTCTATCATGAAGATCATGGTGCTACTCTGAAGCACAAGTGTGGAAAAAGGATAGTAGTATTGTCCCTTTATATATATATATATATTTTGGGCCTTATTTTTTTATTTGGCCTTTCTCTCTTTTTTTGGGACTATACTGTATGAATGATGATCATCACACTTCTATTTATTTACAACTCAATGATTACAACTCGATACTAGAACAAAGTATGACTCTATATGAATGCCTCCGATGGTATACCGGGATAGCAATGATGCATGAGTGACTTGTACGAAAGAATTATGAATGGTGGCTTTGCCACAACTAAAATGTCAACTACATGATCATGCAAAGCAATATGACAATGATGGAGCATGTCATAGTAAACGGAACAGTGGAAAGTTGCATGGCAATATATCTTGGAATGGCTATGGAAATGCCATGATGGGTACGTATGGTGGCTATTTTGAGGAAGGTATATGGTTGGTGTATGATACCGGCGAAAGGTGCGCGGTATTAGAGAGGCTAGCAATGGTGGAAGGGTGAGAGTGCATATAATCCATGGACTCAACATTAGTCATAAAAGAACTCACATACTTATTGCAAAAATCTATTAGTTATCGAAGAAAAGTACTACGCGCATGCTCCTAGGGGGATAGATTGGTAGGAAAAGACCATCGCTCGTCCCCGACCGCCACTCATAAGGAAGACAATCAATAAATAATTCATGCTCCAACTTCTCCACATAACGGTTCACCATATGTGCATGCTACGGGAATCACAAACTTCAACACAAGCATTTCTCAAATTCACAACTACTCAACTAGCACGACTCTAATATCACCATCTCCATATCTCAAAACAATTATCAAGTATCAAACTTCTCATAGTATTCAACACACTCATAAGAATTTTTTATTAATCTTGAATGCCTAACATAATTAAAGCAAATTACCATGCTGTTTTGTAGGACTCTCAAAATAATCTAAGTGAAGCATGAGAGAACAATAGTTTCTATAAAACAAATCCACCACCGTGCCCTAAAAGATATAAGTGAAGCACTAGAGCAAAAACTATATAACTCAAAAGATATAAGTGAAGCACATAGAGTATTCTAACAATTTCGAATCATGTGTGTCTCTCTCAAAAGGTGTGTACAGCAAGGGTGATTGTGGAAAACTAACAAATAAAGACTCAAATAATACAAGACGCTCCAAGAAAAACACATATTATGTGGTAAATAAAAATATAGCTCCAAGTAAAGTTACCGATGGAAGTAGACGAAAGAGGGGATGCCTTCCGGGGCATCCCCAAGCTTGGGCTTTTAGGTGTCCTTAGATTATCTTGGGGTGCCATGGGCATCCCCAAGCTTAGGCTCTTGCCACTCCTTGTTCCATAATCCATCAAATCTTTCACCCAAAACTTGAAAACTTCACAACACAAAACTTAAAGTAGAAATCTCGTGAGCTCCATTAGCGAAAGAAAACAAAACACCACTTCAAGGTAATGCAATGAACTCATTCTTTATTTATATTGGTGTTAAACCTACTGTATTCCAACTTCTCTATGGTTTATAAACTATTTTACTAGCCATAGATTCATCAAAATAAGCAAACAACACACGAAAAACAGAATCTGTCAAAAACAGAACAGTCTGTAGTAATCTGTAGCTAACGCAAGTTCTGGAACCCCAAAAATTCTAAAATAAATTTCTGGAAGTTAGAAATTTATCTATTAATCATCTGCAAAAATAATTAACTAAATAGCACTTTCCAAATAAAAATGGCAGCAATTCACGTGAGCGCTAAAGTTTCTGTTTTTTACAGCAACATTAAAAAGACTTTCCCCAAGTCTTCCCAACGGTTCTACTTGGCACAAACACTAATTAAACACAAAAAACACAACCAAAACAGAGGCTAGATAAATTATTTATTACTAAACAGGAGCAAAAAGCAAGGAATAAAAATAAAATTGGGTTGCCTCCCAACAAGCGCTATCGTTTAACGCCCCTAGCTAGGCATAAAAGCAAGGATAGATCTAGGTATTGCCATCTTTGGTAGGCAATCCATAAGTGGCTCTCATAATAGATTCATATGGTAATTTAATTTTCTTTCTAGGGAAGTGTTCCATGCCTTTCCTTAACGGAAATTGGAATCTAATATTCCCTTCCTTCATATCAATAATTGCACCAATCGTTCTAAGGAAAGGTCTACCAAGAATAATAGGACATGAAGGATTGCAATCTATGTCAAGAACAATAAAATCTACGGGCACATAATTCCTATTTGCAACAATAAGAACATCATTAATTCTTCCCATAGGTTTCTTAATAGTGGAATCCGCAAGGTGCAAGTTTAAAGAGCAATCATCAAAATCACGGAAACCTAGCAAATCACACAAAGTCTTTGGAATCGTGGAAACACTAGCACCCAAATCACACAAAGCATAGCTTTCATGATCTTTAATTTTAATTTTAATAGTAGGTTCCCACTTATCATAAAGTTTTGTAGGGATAGAAACTTCCAACTCAAGTTTTTCTTCATAAGATTGCATCAAAGCATCAACGATATGTTTGGTAAAGGCTTTATTTTGACTATAAGCATGAGGAGAATTTAGCACAGATTGCAACAAGGAAATACAATCTATCAAAGAGAAATTATCATAATTAAATTCCTTGAGATCCAAAATAGTGGGTTCATTGATATTTAAAGTTTTGACTTCTTCAATCCCACTTTTAACAATTTTAGCATCAAGATCTAAAGACTCCGAATTTTTGGAACGTCTTCTAGGTAAAGGTGGATCATATTCAGTCCCATCATTATCAAGATTCATATTGCAAAACAAAGATTTAATAGGGGACACATCAATAACTTTTAGATCTTCATCTTTATTATCATGGAAACTAGAAGAACACGCTTTTATAAAGCAATCTTTCTTAGTACGCATCCTAGCGATTCTTTCTTTGTACTCATCAATGGAAATTCTCATGGCTTTGAGAGACTCATTGATATCATGCTTAGGTGAAATAGATCTAAGTTTCAAAGAATCAATATCAAGAGAAATTCTATCAACGTTCCTAGCCAACTCATCAATCTTAAGCAATTTTTCTTCAATCAAAGCATTGAAATTCTTTTGCGAAGTAATAAATTCTTTAATATTAGATTCAAAATCAGAGGGTATCTTATTAAAATTTCCATAAGAATTGTTGTAGGAATTACCATAATTATTAGAGGAATTACTAGGATACGGCCTAGGATTAAAGTTTCCTCTATACGCGTTGTTACCAAAATTATTCCTACCAACAAAATTCACATCCATAGATTCATTATTATTCTCAATTAAAGTAGACAAAGGCATATCATTAGGATCAGAAGAAACACTTTTATTAGCAAATAATTTCATAAGTTCATCCATCTTTCCACTCAAAACATTAATTTCTTCTATCGCATGCACTTTCTTATTAGTAGATCTTTCAGTGTGCCATTGAGAATAATTAACCATAATATTATCTAGGAGTTTAGTAGCTTCTCCTAAAGTGATTTCCATAAAAGTGCCTCCCGCGGCCGAATCTAAAAGATTTCTAGAAGCAAAATTCAATCCGGCATAAATTTTTGTATAATCATCCATAAATTCAAACCATGTGTAGGGCAATTACGTATCATTAATTTCATCCTCTCCCAAGCTTGTGCAACATGTTCATGATCAAGTTGCTTAAAATTCATGATATCGTTTCTAAGAGAGATGATCTTAGCGGGAGGAAAATACTTAGAGATAAAAGCATCTTTGCACTTATTCCACGAATCAATACTATTTTTAGGCAAAGACGAAAACCAAGCTTTAGCACGATCTCTAAGCGAAAAAGGAAATAGCTTCAATTTAACAATATCATTGTCCACATCTTTCTTCTTTTGCATATCACACAAATAAACAAAGTTGTTTAGATGGGTAGCGGCATCTTCACTAGGAAGGCCGGAAAATGGATCTTTCATGAGAAGATTTAGCAAAGCAACATTAACTTCACAAGATTCATCATCGGTAAGAGGAGCAATCGGAGTGCTAATAAAACCATTGTTGTTGGTATTAGTAAAGTCACACAATTTGGTATTATCTTGAGCCATCGTGACAAGCAAGCAATCCAACACACAAGCAAACAAGAGACGGGCAAAAAGAGGCAAATAGAGAAAGAGAAGGAGGACGGAGAGAGAGGCGAATAAAATGGCAAGGGGGGAAGTGGGGGAGAGGAAAACAAGAAGCAAATGGCAAATAATGTAATGCGGGAGATAAGGGTTTGTGATGGGTACTTAGTATGTTGACTTTTGCGTAGACTCCCCGGCAACGGTGCCAGAAATCCTTCTTGCTACCTCTTGAGCACTGCGTTGGTTTTCCCTTGAAGAGGAAAGGGTGATGCAGCAAAGTAGCGTAAGTATTTCCATCAGTTTTTGAGAACCAAGGTATCTATCCAGTAGGAGACCATGCACGAGTCCCTCGCACCTACACAAACAAATAAAATCCTCGCAACCAACACAATAAAAGGGGTTGTCAATCCCTTCACGGTCACTTACGAAAGTGAGATCTGATAGATATGATAAGATAATATTTTTGGTATTTTTATGATAAAGATGCAAAGTAAAGAAAGCAAAATAAACGGAAAAGAAAATAGCTTGTTGACGGAAGATTAATATGATGGAAAATAGACCCGGGGCCATAGGTTTCACTAGTGGCTTCTCTCGAGAGCATAAGTATTACGGCGGGTAAACAAATTACTGTTGAGTAATTGACAGAATTGAGCATAGTTATGAGAATATCTAGGTATGCTCATGTATATAGGCATCATGTCCGAGACAAGTAGACCGACTCCTGCCTGCATCTACTACTATTACTCCACACGTCGACCGCTATCCAGCATGCATCTAGTGTATTAAGTTCAAAGAACAGAGTAATGCTTTAAGCAAGATTACATGATGTAGAGGGATAAACTCATGCAATATGATATAAACCCCATCTTGTTATCCTCGATGGCAACAATACAATACGTGCCTTGCTGCCCCTACTATCACTGGGAAAGGACACTGCAAGATTGAACACAAAGCTAAAATCTTCTCCCATCGCAAGAAATATCAATCTAGTAGGCCAAACCAAACTGATAATTCGAAGAGACTTGCAAAGATAACCAATCATACATAAAAGAATTCAGAGAAGATTCAAATATTGTTCATAGATAAACTTGATCATAAACCCACAATTCATTAGTCTCAACAAACATACCGCAAAAGAAGATTACATCGAATAGATCTCCACAAGAGAGGGGGAGAACTTTGTATTGAGATCCAAAAAGAGAGAAGAAGCCATCTAGCTAATAACTATGGACCCGAAGGTCTGAAGTAAACTACTCACACTTCATCAGAGGGGCTATGGTGTTGATGTAGAAGCCATCCTTTATTGATGCCCCCTCCGGCGGAGCTCCGGAAAAGGCCCCAAGATGGGATCTCACGGGTACAGAAAGTTACAGCGGTGGAATTAGGGTTTTGGCTCCATATCTGGTAGTTTGGGGGTACGTAGGTATATATAGGAGGAGGAAGCACGTCGGTGGAGCAACATGGGCCCCATGAGGGTGGAGGGCATGCCTCGGGGGTAGGCGCGCCCCCTACCTCGTGCCCTCCTGGTTGCTTTCTTGACGTAGGGTCCAAGTCCTCTGGATCATGTTCATTCCGAAAATCACGTTCCCGAAGGTTTCATTCCGTTTGGACTCCGTTTGATATTCTTTTTCCGCGAAACTCTGAAATAGGCAAAAACAACAATTCTGGGCAGGGCCTCCGGTTAATAGGTTAGTCCCAAAATAATATAAAAGTGTATAATAAATCCTAATAATGTCCAAAACAGGATATAATATAGCATGGAGCAATCAAAAATTATATATACGTTGGAGACGTATCACCAAGTAAATCATGGTTTAATACTATTTTAGGTACAACTTTTGTATTGATTTAAAAACTAAAAATTAATAAAATAGAAAAAGAAAGAAAAGGAAAAAAAACAAGAATGGAATTGTGCATTTGGCCCATTGCTACAGTAGGAGCCCAACCCACCTAGGGCCTTTTCTTCAATCTTCTGTTCACAGGGAGATAGAGTGCGTGCGTGTCCTGCATCCATGGCATCCTAGCCATGGATGGCCTCCATGTCGCCCCCCTGCTACCTATATCTAGCTTCCCCGGAAACCATAGTTGTCTCTCGATTGTTTCCCCCTCTTTCCCCATCGAGCCTCCTCCTCCTCTGCTTGGAATCGAGCTAGGAACCGAGTGCGACGACGAGCCCTTTGGATCGAGCAGCACCGCAACAACGCCACTGGATCGACGCGTCTCCCTCGCCTACGGCCGCCGCTGCCCCGCGCCCGATCTACCTCACTAGAACTCCTTTGCCACGCCGGCTGCATCCTTCGCCTCCCCCCGTGAGCGCCACTCCCATTCCCTTCGACCCCCTTTGTTCCGTCGTTGTTTCGCCATGGCTGCGCACTTGCCATAGCCGCGCGCGCTCCTGCTTGCCGGCGCCTGGCCGCGCCCATCCCCACGTTCGGCTGCGCCCCTATGTGTCCCCGCATGCATCGCCAGCGCCCGTCCGTGCCTCCACGCTAGCTCGCGTTGCCCCGGGTCGCTGTTGTTGTTGCTGCACTACTCAGCCACTGCTGCTGCTCTGCCCGCCACTTCTGCTCGCTACTGTTGCTGTTGCTGCCCATAGCCACGCATCGCGGCCCTGCGCCCGCCCGCGCACGCCCAGTCGTGCTCGCTCCTGTGCGCCCCTCCCACACACAACCACTCTTGGCCGAGCATGGCGTTCGTGGGCTTGCTCGTGCGAACTTGCCATGCTAGCTCAAGCACGCCGTGAACAACCGGTTGGGCTCTGCCCATTAATTAAGGCATGCCCTATTCTGTTTAGTAGTACTAATTAGATTAGTTGATTATTTAGTCTAATAGAAATAACATGCAGGACCACCCTGGTTAAATACATATTTAGTCAATCTAAAGTCAATGACAAGCGGGCCCCACTGGCACTATTCAACAGTGGACCATTCAATGTTGACTGGGTCAACTCAGTCAACAGGGCCCACATGTCAGCCACTATGGCACCCTGCTGCGCACACTTCAGTGTGTGCACATAGCATTTTGCTCTTAATTTTGAATTAATATAACTCTAGAAAATTCTAGGATATCAATAAAACTTTGAAAATTAATATAAAATAAACCACAAGTCAGATGAAAACACTTTGTACATGAAAGTTGCTGAGAAAAATGTGATGAAATCGAATACGCAGTCCGTTCGTCTGCCACACGTCCCTAACATAGCGAACATGCAACCATCCTCCTCTGGTTCGTCTGTTCGAAAATGCCGAACGCCAGGAATACTATCCCGGATGTTTCCCCCCTCCTCCAGTATCACCTAGTACCGCGTTAGGTCACCACTAGCACCGTGTATTGCCAATTTATGCTTTGTGATGCTTTGATTGCTCTGTTATTTACTGTGTTCCCCCTCGGTTACTTCTTTCTAGTAGACCTCGAGATCGCTGCCGATACCCCTGTGATTGACAACATCAACGACAACCCTCCTTCTTGCCTGAGCAACCAGGCAAGCCCCGCCCCCTTGATCAACCCGATATTGCCTATTCCTTCTCTCTAATTCTTGCATTAGAGTAGTGTAGCATGTTACTGTTTTCGGTTAATCCTATTCTGCTGCATAGCCTATCTTTCCTACTACTGTTGTTACCTTTACCTGCAATCCTAATTTCTTAGTATAGGATGCTAGTTTATCATCAGTGGCCCCATATTCTTGTCCGTTTGCCATGCTATACTATCGGGCCGTGATCACTCGGGAGGTGATCATGGGTATATACTTATATACATAATATATGATACATGTGGTGACTAAAGTCGGGTCGGCTCGTAGAGTGCCCGCGAGTGATTCACGAATTGGGGGCTGCAAGAACATTTGTCCCAATGGCCCTCTGGGTGGATCTTTGTGGCGAAGCGATAGGGCAGGTTGAGACCACCTAGGTGAGAGGTGGGCCCGGCCCTGGTCGGCGTCCGCGGTTACATCAATTAACACACTTAACGAGATCTTGGTGTTTGATTTGAGTCTGGCCACTTGCCTATAAGTACGCCCTAACCAACTACGCGGTAACAGTTATGGGCACTCGACATCGTGGTATCAGCCGAAGCCTTCTTGACATCAGCGTTTGAGCGGTGCGCGCTGGATTGTACTAGAACGCCTGCTCTTGTGTTAGGGAGGCTAGGTCTTCTTCTGGATGCCCACGCAATGTGCAGGAGTGCAATGGGTGATGGGCCCAGACCCGTGCGTGCTTAGGATTTAGACCGGCATGCTGGCCTCTTTGTTGAGCCTTGGTAGGGCTGCGATGTGTTGATCTTCCGAGGCCGGACATGAACCAGGAAAGTGTGCCCGGTTAGAGGGATCGAGCGTGTTGGGTAATGTGGTGCACCCCTGCAGGGAAGTTTATCTATTCAAATAGCCGTGTCCCTCGGTAAAAGGACGACCCAGAGTTGTACTTTTACCTCATGATAACTAGAACCAGATACTAAATAAAACATACCCTTTCAAGTGCCAGATACAACCCGGTGATTGCTCTCTCACAGGGCGACGAGGAGAGGATCGCCGGGTAGGATTATGCTATATGATGGTACTTGGTGAACTTACCTGTTACTCTCTTCTACATGCTTCAAGATGGAGGCTTCCAGAAGCATAGTCTTCGATAGGCCTAGCTACCCCCCCTTATTCTGGCATTCTGCAGTTCAGTCCACAGAAACTATCCATTTCACTGGTACCATTGCATATGTAGTGTAGATCCTTGCTTGCGAGTACTTTGGAAGAGTACTCATGGTTCCTTTGCTATTTCTTTTTCCCCTTTCCCGGTTATTGCGATCATATGATGGAGTCTAGGAGCCAGAGGAACCCGAGGATGATTCTACGCGGAGTTCGACCATGAGTAGTTTAGGAGGATCCTAGGTAGGAGGTGTGCGCCTCTTTCGATTTGTATCCCAGTTTGTGCTAGCCATCTTATGGCAACTTGTTTAACTTATGTCTGTACTCAGATATTGTTGCTTCCGCTGACTCGTCTATGATCGAGCTCTTGTATTCGAGCCCTCGAGGCCCCTGGCTTGTAATATGAAGCTTGTATGATTTTAATTTGTGTCTAGAGTTGTGTTGTGATATCTTCCCATGAGTCCCTGATCTTGGTCGTACACATTTGCGTGCATGTTTAGTGTACGATCAAATCGGGGTGTCACATCGTCCTTCATTACCTTTTTCGTGGATTGCACCAATGACCAATGCTATGTTTGCCAACTTCCACCATATTTTATCAACTATACTTCTTTTGTGTGAAGTCATTACTCCCCATGGGATTAGCATATGATATTTTCATTCTTTTATTAGGTATTTTCATTGCTGAGATTGAAACAAGAAAGCAAAGCAAATCTCAAACTAGTCTTTATTATATAACTTGCACACGATTACGTAGATATATAGATCACTAAGCAAGCACTCAAAAATAGATCAAACTAAACTTTTATTCTTCTAAATCATGAAATAACTAAGGATCGTACTAAGATGGATAATGATGATAAAATGGTGGTGATATGATACCGGGGCACCTCCCCCAAGCTTGGCACAAGCCAAGGGTAGTGCCCATACCCGTGTACTCAAGTCTCCTTCTTCGGTGATGGTGGTGGTGATGAAGTAGTAGGTTTGTCCTGCGCCTTCCAAGGCATAGGCTCCCCATCATAAAAAGATGAACATGTCTCCGGGGTCCTGAAATTCGCAGCTAAACTCATACCTTTAAACCTAGCCTCATACTCAAAGTTCAATTTTGCAAATCATAGATTTGGGCCTGAAGGAAATCGATCTTGTCATTGAGCTTGAAGATGGTGTCTCCAATCTCCATGTTGTCCAACTTGTGCTTACGGGTGAATTCATGATCATGGAGTGGTTAGCGTTGAGCCACGCTCCATCATCCCCTAGCACTTGAAGATCTCCTATTCCACCACTTCTAGTCTGGCCTTCTCGTTTCCGGTCTTCTTAGGCCCTTGAATGTCCCGGATGTGAAGCAACCCCTCATGCATATTGATCTCTTGAGGGTGTTTCGCCACCTCCGAAAGGTAAGGGTTCATGACCTTCTCAAAAAACGTGTCCTTGGACGAGCTTGGAGGGGCCATGGCGATCTAGATCTGTCAGAAAAACAGCCTGAAACAAGAACAAAGGAGAATCTCATGATACAATGGTCAAAACATCAGGAAGTATATATAATTTTCGTACATGACAAGTAATATGGAAGAAAAACACAGACGGGTAAGTCCACGAGGGGCCCACAAGTCTGGGAGGCGCGCCTAGGGGGTAGGGTGTGCCCCTCGGGCTTGTCGCTCCCTCGTGCACTTTTCAGACTGTTTATTATTTTCCTAATTTTTTAAATATTGCAAAACAAACATAAAGTACTTTTATGGAACTTTTGGAGTTAGTTTACTTACCGTATCACATACCTACTCGTTTTCAGGGTTCTGGAGCATTCCGGAAACCTGCCTCTATGTGCTCTTGCAGTGTCATAGTTTGAATAATATTGGTTTCAACATTAATGGGTGTACCTGAAATTTAATGTTTAATTCTTTGCCAATTAATGATGACCAACAAGTATAGGGGATCAATTGTAGCTCTTTTCGATAAGTAAGAGTGTCAAAACCAATGAGGAGTAGAAGAAAATGACAAGTGGTTTTCAGCAAGGTAAAGTCTACAAGTGCTGAAATTGTAAGTAACAGAGTAGTTTGATAGCAAGCTATTTTGTAATGAGCAAGTAATGATAATAGTAACAAAAGTGCAGCAAGGTAGCCCAATCCTTTTGAGGCAAAGGACAGGCTAAAATAGTCTCTTATAATAAGCAAAGCGTTCTTGAGGGTACACGGGAATTTCATCTAGTCACTGTCATCATGTTGATTTGATTCATGTTCGCTACTTTGATAATTTGATATGTGGGCGGACCGGTGCTTAGGAATATGGTGAAGTGTCATGTAGTCGACATTCACATGACACCATTAAGGGAATCACAACATACATACTATCAAAATATAGAACACATATCAAGTTCACATGATTACTTGCAACATGATTTCTCCCGTGACCTCAAGAACAAAAGTAACCACTCACAAGAGATAAACATGCTCAAGATCAGAGGGCTATTAAATAGTATAATGGGTTTGAACATATAATCTTCCACCAAATAAACCATATAGTAATCAACTATAAGATGTAATCAACACTACTAGTCACCCATAAGCACCAATCTATAGTTCCAGTAACAAGATTGAACACAAGAGATGAACTAGGGTATGAGATGAGATGGTGCTGTTGAAGATGTTGATGGAGATTGCCCTCCCCAAGATGGGAGAGTTGTTGGTGATGATGATGATGATTTCCCCCTCTGGGAGGGAAGTTCCCCCGGCGGAATCGCTGTGCCAGAGGGCAAAAGTGCTCCTGCCCAAGTTCTGCCTCGAGACGGTGGAGCACCGTCCCGGAAGTCCTCCCCTAATTTTTTCTAGGTTAAAATGACTTATATACCAGAAGGTGGGCACCAGAGGTGTACCTGGGTGAGCACAACCCACCAGGGCGCGCCTGGGGGTCCAGCCGCGCCCTGATGTCTTGTGCTCACCAGGGTGGCCCCCTCTAGTACTTATATGCTCCAATATTCTTCATATATTCCATAAAAATTCTCCGTAAAGTTTTGGCTTGTTTGGTGTTGTGCATAATAGGTAGCCTGACGTAGCTTTTCCAGGTCCAGATTTCCAGCTGCTGGAATTCTCCCTCATTGTTTGCACCTTGCATATTATGAGAGAAAAGGCATTAGAATTACTCCAAAAAGCATTATTATGCATTAAAACATCATAAATAACAGTAGGAGAACATGATGCAAAATGGACGTATCAACTCCCCCAAGCTTAGACCTCGTTTGTCTTCAAGCGAAAACCGAAATCAAAAAACATGTCCACATGCTTAGAGAGAGAGAGAGAGAGAGAGAGAGAGAGAGAGAGGTGTTGATAAAAACAAAATACGGACATAGAAGCATCATGTTGATTATTATAACAGCAACAAACTTAAACATAAGACTTTTATCATAGAACTTTTATCATAAACTTCTCCCGAAATAAGTGACAATTCATCACACTATCGAAGTATGAAGCATAAACTCTATTAGAAGCAAACAAACTATGTTCTTAGTCAACTTTGCAACTACAATTCATCATCTTTTCAGGAAGGGTCACGTATCGGAGCCTTTAGGCAAGTCCACATACTCAACCATCATTTAGTCTTCTATGATTGCTAACACTCATCGCGTACACATGAGAAAAATGTTTCAACTGGACACATAGAAAGATAGGGCTTATAGTTTCGCCTCCCAATGAATTCACCTCAAGGGTGATGTCAACAACAATAACTCATGCCAACCATATTCAACTGGACATATGTGCCTAGATCTTTCCTCACCACATGATGCTTGCCAAAGGAGAAAAATAAAAAGGAATAGAGAGAAAACTTTGACTCTTTGCATAAAAGCAAATACATAAAAGTAAAATATAGGCCCTTCTCAGAGGGAAGCAGGGGTTTCCATGTGCTTATTTGTTTGTATGCTCAACCCCTTAGTGCAAAAGAACGTCACCTTGTGTTACCCCTTGTGATGGCAACCTTTATTATGAAGTCTGTCGCTTTTATTCTTCACCATCATAAGTTCATACAACGCTCAATTTTCTCTTACACTAAATGATCTCACACTTTTAGAAATAATTTTTATTGCCTTATTGCACCGATATCAACTTACTTGAAGGATCTGACTCAATCCTTAGGTAGGTATGCTGGACACTTGAAAATAAGATTTGGGTTTAAGGGTTTTTGGATGCACAAGTAGTATCTCTACTTAGTGCGGAATTTTTGGCTAGCAAAGTTAGGGGGCAAGCACCACATGTTAAAGGATCCATGACAATATGACTTCTATGCGAATATGGACAAACATAAATCATTAAGTTGTCTTCCTAGTCCAACGTCAACAATTTTGGAATATAATATTTTGATGGGGGCTCACAATCACAAAATATTTCCAGGATAGTGTATTTATATGTGAATCTTCTCTTTCCTCATTAATTCTTTCATGAGTTGCATCATTGACCAATGCTATGTTTGTCAATCTCTAATAAAATTTTCTACTTATACTTTTCCTTATGTGGTGTCATCACCTACCATAAGATTACCATATGATCTTCTTCATTTATTTCCTTTCTTTTTATTTATTTATTTTATTTTTTATTGCAACATGAAATTAAAGAAAGAAAAAACTCATATTAAACTTTATTATATATCTCTCACACGATTACAAGGATAGATCACTAAGAAAACTCTCAAAAAGAAAGGATCGAACTAAACTTTTATTCATCTAAAGTAAAAGATGACTATGGATCAAACTGAAATAAGTAAAGGCAAAAGATAGTGGGGATGATATGATACCGGGGCACCTCCCCCAAGCTTGGCGGAAGGCAAGGGGAGTGCCCATACCCGATATTTAATTTTCTTTTGGTGATGAATAAGATGGTGGTGGTGATGAAGAAGAGATCTTGTCCTCGGGTTTCCATGGCAGAGGTCCGCCATCAGAAGAGGAGGAGTGTGTCTCATGGGTCCTGCAACCGGCAGCCAAACTCATACCTTTAAACCTTGCCTCATATTCAAAGACTTTGTTTTGGAGATCGTCAAACTGGCTTTGGAGGAAGTTGATTTGCTCGTTGAGGGTGAAGACGACGCCCTTCATGGACTTGCCATCCACCTTGACAATATGGGAAAGGTCTGTGATCCTGAGGTGATTGGCATTGAGTCCACGCTCGACCATCCCCTTACATCGGAAGACCTCCTGCTCCATAGCTTCAAGCCTGGCCTCCATGGTTCCCGTCCCCTTAGGACCTACCACATCGTGAAGGTGAAGCATTCCCTCATGCATCTGAATGAATTGAGGGTGCTGCACCACCTCCCACAAATATGGGTAGATGACGTTCTTGAAGAACTTGTCCTTGGAGGAGCTTGAAGCGGCCATGGCAGATGGGATCTGACAGAAAATAGCAAGGAAAAGAAAATAGAAGATTTCTCTATGATATGGTGATCAATTGGTTCAGGGGGTAAATAAAGATTTTTTATCTTGGGGGACAAGAAAACTGTAGAAAAACGGAGTCCGGAAAGTCCCCGAGGTGGGCACTACCCACCTGGGCGTGCCTGCCAGGCGCGCCATGGTGTCTTGTGCCCACCAGGGTGCACTTCCTGGAAGTTTCTAACTTTCTTAATTTTTGTTATATTCCAAAACTGACAGAAAATATTTTTGCGGATTTTTCGGAGTCTGTTTACTTACCGTCTCGCATACCTCCTCTTTTTAACGATTCTGGAGTGTTCCGAAAGGACTATTTTATGTGTTCTTCCGGTGTCATAGTTTGGATAATATTACTTTCAATACGAATGGGCGTACCTGAGATATAATGTTTTATTCATTGCCCATTAACAACCTTTGGGTTAGTACCTTCGACATTATTTATTTTGATAGCTCCAGACCGATAAACCTCCTCGATAACATAGGGTCTTTCCCATTTGGAGAGGATTTTTCCTGCAAAGAATCTGAAATGAGAGTTGTACAAAAGAACATATTCTCCAACTTTAAACTCACACTTTTGGATTCTTTTATCATGCCATCTTTTAACTTTTTCTTTAAATAACTTGTCATTTTCATAAGGTTGGGTTCTCCATTCATCTAATGAATTAATATCAAATAACCTATTTTCACCGGCAAATTTGAAATCATAGTTGAGTTCTTTGATTACCCAATATGCTTTATGTTCTAACTCAAGAGGCAAATGACAAGCTTTTCCACAAACCATTTTATAAGGAGACATACCCATAGGATTTTTAGATGCTGTTCTATAAGCCCAAAGTGCATCATCTAATTTCTTAGACCAATTCTTCCGGGACCTATTGATAGTATTTTGCAAAATTAATTTTATTTCTCTATTGATAAGTTCAACTTGACCACTAGACTGAGGATGATAAGGTGATGCAATTCTATGGTTGACATCATACTTTGCAAGCATTTTACGGAAAGCACCATGAATAAAGTGTGAACCACCATCAGTCATTAAATATCAAGGGACTCCAAACCTTGGGAAAATAACTTCCTTAAGCATTTTAATAGAGGTGTTGTGATCAGCACTACTGGTTGGAATAGCTTCTACCCACTTAGTAACATAATCAATAGCAACCAAAATATGTGTATATCCATTAGAGGAAGGAAAAGGTCCCATGTAATCAAAACCCCAAACATCAAATGGTTCAATGGCAAGTGCATAATTCATAGGAATTTCTTGATGTTTACCAATATTACCTATTCTTTGACATTCATCACAAGATAAGACGAACTTACGAGCATCCTTGAAGAGAGTAGGCCAATAAAATCCAGACTGCAATACCTTGTGAGCAGTTCTATCTCCCGCATGACGCCCTCCATAAGCTTCAGAGTGACATTTCTGTAGGATTTGTCCCTGTTCATACTCAGGTGCACAACGTTAATATTACCATCTACTCCTTTATAAATATGTGGGTCATCCCAAAAGTAATGTCTTAAATCATAGAAGAATTTTTTTTCTTTTGTTGGTATGTAAAGCTAGGTGGCACTCCCTCCGATTCTATTTAGTCTGCACCTAAAATTTTCTCGTTTTTCTCTTTTTACTCTGCGCACTGCCATCTTTCCCCTAAGTTATCCAAAACTGCCCCTGAGTCTCTCCTACGCATGCGCAACCATTCAATGCATCCGATGCATGGGTCCGTGAATCCCGTGGCTTTTTAGCACCCCCGATGCATGCTGCAGTGCACAGCCACTGCATGGCGCACAAACTTGTCAGTAGGGACAGCACATGCGAGGGAAAAGTAGTCCATAAAAATGTGATGGAAGTCCTCCTTGGTATGCGAGCTTGCTCTTATACGTAGACTAAATAGAATCGAAGGGAGTAAATATTTAGCAACAATGTAATTAGCATAGTCAGCATACCAAGGAGTGTTATGAGAAACATTTATTGCAGCTAACTACTCATCAGGAAAACTATCATCAATAGGTAGTGGGTCATCAAGCACATTTTCAGGCCTAGACAAGTTATCAGCTATGGGGTTCTCAGCTCCTTTCCTATCAGTGATATTTAATTCAAATTCTTGTAGCAAGAGAACCCATCGAATAAGTCTAGGTTTAGCATCTTTCTTTTCCATAAGATATTTAATAGTAGCATGGTCGGTGTGAACAATTACTTTTGAATCAACAACGTAAGATCTAACTTTATCACAAGCAAACACAACTGCTAAAAATTCTTTTTCAGTAGTAGCATAATTTTGTTCAGCACTATCTAGAGTTTTACTAGCACAATGAATGACATTCAGTTTCTTATCAACTCTTTTTCCTAGAACAACACCAACAGCATAATCACTAGCATCACACATGATTTCAAAAGGCAAGTTCCAATCAGGTGGTTGCAAAATACGTGCACAAATTAAGGCGTTCTTGAGTGTTTCAAAGGCTTCTAACCAATCATCATCAAAAACAAAAGGAACATCCTTTTGCAAAAGGTTTGTAAGAGGCCTAGAAATTTTAGAAAAGTCTTTGATATATCTCCTATAGAAACCAGCATGACCTAAGAAACTATGAATACCTCTGATATCTTTAGGACATGGCATTTTCTCAATTGCATCAACCTTAGCTTTGTCCACTTCAATACCTTTTTTCAAAAAAATTATGACCCAAGACAATACCTTCATTAACCATAAAGTGGCACTTCTCCCAATTCAAGACAAGATTTGTTTGTTCACATATCTTCAAAACTCGATCAACATTGATTAAACAATCATCAAAAGTCTTCCCATAAATGGAGAAGTCATCCATGAAAACTTCAACAATCTTTTCACAAAAGTCAGAGAATATAGCAGTTATACATCTTTGAAAGGTAGCAGGTGCATTACATAAACCAAAATGCATACGTTTATAAGCATAAGTTCCAAAAGGACAAGTAAAAGTGGTCTTTTCTTGATCAGGTTGAGAAACAAGTATTTGTGAAAAAAATAGAGTATCCATCAAGAAATAAAAAATGTGTGTGCTTAGATAGTCTGTCTAGCATTTGATCAATAAAAGGCAGAGGGTTGCTTTGTTTAATTTTCTAAAATCAATTACCTTTCTATAGCCTGTAACAATTCTTTGTGGAATATGTTCATTCTTATCATTAGGAACAACAGTGATACCTCCTTTCTTAGGACACAATGAACAGGACTTACCCATCTACTATTAGGATAGATTACACCTGCTTCCAGAAGTTTTAATATTTATCTTTTGCTAACATAGAGTGGGACTAATGCCCTTTAAATCATCAAGAGTACATCCAATAGCAGCTCGGTGCTTCCTTAGAACTTCCAATAATCTTTCTTCTTCATGTTCTGAAAGGTCAGCACTAATAATAACATGATATATCTTCTTTTCATCAAGATAAGCATATTTCAAAGTGTCTGGTAATTGTTTTAATTCGAACACAGGACCACCTTTAGGTGGAGGCGGACCTCCTAGAGTTTCAATAGGCAAATTGTGTTTAAGCAGAGGACGTTATTCAAAGAAAATCTTATCTATTTCATTTCTTTCATGCATATGTAAATCATTTTCATGGTCTAGAAGATATTGTTCTAGAGGATCAGTAGGGGGTACAACAATAGAAGCAAGACCAATTATTTCATCCTTACTAGGAAATTCTTTTTCATGAAGCTTTCTACTAAACTTGGAAAAATAAACTCATGAGATTCATCACCAAAACTAACACCGATAGTTTGTTTCTCACAATCTATTTTAGCATTAACGGTGTTCAAGAAAGTTCTAGTAAAGATAATGGGACAGAAGTCATCTTGTGGGAAACCAAGAACAAGAAAATCAGTAGGGTATTTTATTTTCCCACACAAGACTTCAACATCTCCAACAATCCCAATTGGTGATATAGTATCTCTATTAGCAAGTTTAATAGTAACATATATGTCTTCTATCTCTGCGGATGCTATGTCATTCATAATTTCTTAATATAAGGAATAAGGAATAGCACTCACGCTAGCACCTAAGTCACATAAACCATGATAACAGTGATCTCCTATTTTAACTGAGACAACAAGCATGCCAAAAACACGTCTATGTTTATCCTTTTTATCAGGTTTGGAAATTCTAGCAGCTTCTTCACAGAAGTAAATAACATGCCCATCTATATTTTCTTCCAAGAGATCCTTAACCATAGCAACAGTAGGTTCTACTTTGATTTGCTCATCAGGTTTAGGTGTTCTAATATAACTTTTGTTGACCACAATTGAAACTTTAGCATGTTCCTTTATCCTAACAGGGAAAGGTGGTTTCTCAATATAAGCAGTAGGAACAACTGGATCAACATTATAAAGTATAGTTTCTTCCTTAGCTAGTTCTGGTTCTTTAATTGCTTCTTTAATAGTTGGGTGATATTTAAACCACTTCTCTTTAGGGAGATCAACATGAGTATAAAATGATTCATAAAAGGAGGCTACTATCTCAGAGTCAAGTCCATATTTAGTGCTAAACTTTTGAAAAACATCAGTATTTATAAAAGATTTAACACAATCATACTTAAGCTTAATGCCTGACTCTTTACCTTTGTCAAGTTCCCAGTCTTCTGAGTTGCGTTTAATTCTTTCCAAAAGATCCCATCGGAATTCAATACTCTTCTTCATAAAAGAACCAATACAAGAAGTATCGAGCATGAATTGATCATCACGAGAAAGCCGAGCATAAAAATTCTGAATAATAATTTCTCTTGAGAGCTCATGATTGGGGCATGGATATAACATTGACTTAAGCCTCCCTCAAGCTAGAGCCTCCTTCATTAGGCCAAAAATTATATATGTAATTCCAATCACGATGAACTAGATGCATGGGATAATTTTTTGGAGAAACTCCAATTTCAATCGATTCCAATACCAAAATCCATTATCATCGCATAGCTTATACCATTGTTGGGGGGTGGGTGCGACATATGCCAATGGATGGCTTATCATGGTGGGAGCGAGTAGAACGTCGCCGGTGCCTGGAAGCGGGATGAGGCGTAGACACGAACGTCGGCGCACTTTACCCAGGTTCGAGGCTCTCCTAGGAGATAACACCCCTAGTCCTGCTCTGCGGGGTCTCCGCATGATCACTAAGGCGCTAGTGAGTACAATGGTGCTCCTCGAGCTGGATGCTAAAGGTAGAAGAAGGCAGGGTTGGCTCTCCTCTCCCCCTAGGTGTGAGTCTAATTCTAATAGGTTCCAACCATTTGCATGGGTGCCCTAGGAGGTTTATATAGGCCTCCCCTCAGGGGTACAATGGTAATCTGGTCGGGTGTAGGGCCCGCCTGGCAGTCTCTCTGGTCGTCGGCTTCTCTGCCGGCTGCTGGGGCTTGCCGCCTGGTGGGCCCCGCCGATTGGTCTGGTACGGAGCCAACAGGCCGCCTTCGCCGCTTGCGGGTCTTGCCGGCTGCTGATTACTGTAGCCGCAATGCTAATGATGCACGCTCGGTCAGGGGCGTGGCTACAGTCCCGCCGCCTGGCGGGAGATCACTGTAGCCACTCTGCGTCTTATCTGGTTAATGGTGAGTGAGCCTCGGGGAAGGAGTGGGCCGACTGCTAGGAGCCGGCCTCCCTCGGGTCCGTCTGGTCCGGCCTCCACCGTCTTTCGGGCTCTTGCTGCCTGGTAGGGCCCGCCATCTTCAGACCGTACCGACAGGCGGTCGTGGGAGCAGGGCTCCGCCTGACAGGAGTGACGTCAGGGGCGGAGTGGCAATAGTGCCACGCTAGGCGGAGATCTCTGCCTGTATGGAGCACTATGGCCACGCCCGGCCCTGGATACGGGGGTGATGGGCTACACTGTAACCTTGCACCGTCTTGTCTTCTTAATGGGGGTGCCGACTTTGAGGACGCTAGGGGCCGACTGCTAGGAGCCGGCCTCTCTGGAGGCCGCTCGCTAGGAGTCGGCCCGTCTTGGAGCCGCCTTCCTGAGCATGGCCGTCTTTTTCCAGTTGGCTATTCAGCCAACCGGCCACTAGAAGGCGGCGCTTCATCTTGCCGTCTTGAGGGGCGCAGCTGGCCCCGATGTCTTGAAAGGTTGGGGGACTCGGGTTAGGCTACCCGTGGCCCATTACTCCGACAGTAGTCCCCGAAGCTGGTGAGGTGCCGCGGCCGAGGGGCCAAGGAGCCTCAACAGTTTATTTCCCCGGGTGCTCTGGACGGAAGCTTCATCCGACTCCTGGTAAGCCGCCTTTTAGGAGCCGGCCACGTCTGGTCGGATCTGTTTGAAACTTCAAATGCAACAGCGGCAACTAGGTGGCGTATTAGCCAAGCTTCTAGGCCAGCCGCCCGTCGTGGGCGTGCTGCGTGGCATTAGCCAGTCGGGCCAGCCTGCCAGCCCACACGTGCGATGGGACGCGACTACAGGCTGGGCCCGCAACCACCGGGCCTCGGCACGTGAGCGGATCCATTGTGGCCGAGGCGGGCGGTTGAGTTTCCCCGCGGAGTCATTATGCGCAATAATTCGCGCGACAAGGGTGGGAACGTGGGGTCGTGGGCACAGTTAATGCCACGATCCCACGCCCGCCCCCTTGGCTTCATAGCCCATAGGCTATAAGTAGGGGGAGGAGAGGGAGCAGCGGAGCACGCGCGCCCCCTCACCCTACTCTTGCCTCCTTCTTCTTCCTCTTGCCGCAGCGCCCCCGAGCCATGCCGGAGCGCCGCCACTGTTCATCTCCGTCGTGCTCGTCCGCCCTGAGCCCTCTTGGACCCGCTCCATTCTCTTCTCCCCCGCCACACCATTTTCTTCGTCGAGCTTCTCCATGGCGCGCGAGCAAGGAGGAGACTGGGACGGGTCAAATGTCAATGAAGACCATATCACTTTCCTCCGCGAGACGTGGCGTCTCCCTGGTGCGGGCTATGTGAAGGCGCGCGTGCCACCGGAGGGAGAGATCTCACCGATGCCGAGGGAGGGCAAGCGGGTCGTCTTCCGCTCGCACTTCATCCGCGGCTTCGGCCTGCCAGCGAGCGGCTTTATCCGCTCGTTTCTCGAGTTTTGTCACCTCCAGCCTCATAACATCACGCCCAACACCGTGATGCTCCTGGCCGCCTTCGTCACGATGTGCGAGGGCTATCTCTGCATACTCCCCACCATCGAGTTGTGGGGAGCATTCTTCTACACCAAGCTAGGCACCTCCGTCCGGGAGGTGGCTGCCCAGTGTGGTGCCTTCGTCGCGGTTCGCCGGCCGTCGCCGAAGAACGCCTTCCCCACCATCAAGCTGCCACAATCGGTCAAGATGTGACAGCAATCTTACTTCTATGTGGAGAACATGGACCCGGCCATCGACTTCATTAACCTGCCGGCTTATGAAGCCGGCCCGCTGGTTGAGCCTCGAGCCAGCAGGGGCTACAAGCCGAAGCCGGTATCAGCAAACAGCGCCGCCGCTATCCAACGACTCCGGGAGCTGACCGACGCCGAAGGCCTCAAGGCGTCCGACTTGTTGGTCGCCTTTGTCGTGTGCCGGGTTCTCCCACTCCAAGGGCGACCTCACCTGATCAGCCGGATGAGCGGGCATCGCGATCCGTGCCGACTGAGTACCAAGGAGATGCCGGCTGCCGAGGTTGCAAACTTGGTGAACGAGATCTCCAGCCTCAAGCTGGAGGGGTCTTGGCGCTTCGGCAAGCGGCCATATTCCCACGTCGACCCGCCGCCTACGGTAAGTTTTCCAATTATTTCTTTTTGATACTCGTCTTGGCCTTGATCTTGGTCTTGACCAGCCGGCCTCTCACCGTTTGAAACAGATCTACATGTCGGAAGCGACGGCCGCCATCGTAGGGGCGGGCGGCGACTCTGAGCCGGACCGGGCGATGAGGGACATGGACGACCCCAACTTGGGGGCGGCCGCCTTGGAGGACACCGCGACAGGTGGCGTCAATGAAGCAGGTGGCTCCGAAGAAGGCGGCATCAAGATCTGCCTGACGATGAGGAGGAGGAAGAAGAGTCGCGCCCTTCACGGAGCGCTGTCAGGGAGGACGCAGGCCCCTCCGTCGAGACGACTGCTCGAGGTGGCACGCGCAAGCATAAACAAGGCACCGTCTTGTTTGGCAGCGCTCCGAAGAAGGCCAAGAATCCGACCGCCACGACCAGGCAGAAAGAGGCCGCAACAAAGGCGGCCAAGTACCAGAAGCTCCCAAAGGCGCCTCCTATGGTGTCGACATAAGTATCTTTTCCTTGTGCTCTTCTTTCTTGTCGATTCCTTCTGAGCTTTCTCTCTGCGTCTTTCTTGATTTAGGGCCCCGCTCTCTCTTGAGAAGTCAGCCGCCGCCTCCATCGTTGGGTCGGCGGAGACCTCCACCACCACCCGGCGAATCGATCCGGCCACCGACCTCCGGGAGGCGTGGGAGCGAAATACACGGGAGGTGCGCGAGGAGCAGGAAGCCGCCTGCCTGGAGAAGGCAGAGGCAGACAAGGCGGAAGCCGCCGCTTTGAAGAAGTTGGCGGAAGCTGAGGCCACCACCACGGCAAGGAAGCAGGCTGAGGAAGCCGCGCACCGTCAGTCGGCGTTGTTCGTCATCCCCCTGAAGTCTGCTCCTCCACCGCTAGAGTTTGTGGCGCCGACTGGGGGAGCCGGCGATGAGCACCCGATCATGGAGAGAGACGGCGGTGACGTCGTCATGCCGGACGTAATCGTGCCCCCACCACCACCTTTTGAGGAGGCCCGAGACAAGCAGCCGGCTGATCCGCCGGCGCCACCAGCCGGAGACGAGATGGTGACGGGCCCGACTCCCGAGGTCCGCACACCCTCACTCCATCGGTTTGGAAAGGCGGCCATGGCGCCACACCCGCTGGAGACCGGTGTTGCGAGCTCTTCAATCCCGGACGCCAAGGCGACCAATGCCGCGCCCACTGAGTGGGTCCGGGGAGGCGGGATGGGCCCTTTGAATAAGGTGATCCTGGACGTCCAGGCCAAGCTCCGCGCTGAAGCCGATGATCTCAAGCACTGCAACAAGGTGTTCCTGGAGTCGCAAGCAGCCGTCCGGGTATGCTTCTTGGTTCTTCATTTTTGACTCTTGTATCTCTTACACTTCTCTCTAGGGGCGCGCCAGCGCACCCACTGGGTGTAGTCCCCGAGTTTCGGGCCGGCTGCTGAGCAGGCGGCTCGGAACTTTAATTGGCAAGCTCCGAGTGCTGACATTGTTAGATATCTTCACTGCAGGATTATCATAACCTTCGCGCAGTCGCCTTCAACTCCAAGGTCCAGGAGATGACTCAATGGACCACCGACCTGATGGAAAGCCGGATTAAGTATTTGTTTTCTTTCTCCGCGGGGGCGCGCTGGCGCACCCGTGGGCTATAGTCCCCGAGATTTGGGCCGACTGCTGAGCAGTCGGGCCAGATCTCCCGGGCAACTATATCTCTCCTTGTTGATTGTTGATGTCTTTTTCTTCTTCTACTTTTGCAGAGGCCAACGCCGCCCTGCAATGGCAGCTGGGCGAAGCCATTACGGCACTACGTGCCAAGGGGGCGGACTGCAGCAAGCTAGCCGAAGAGCGTGACCGGCTGGTCGTGCAACTCGCGGAGCTTCTCAAGAAGACCCAGAAGGACGCGGAGGACAAAGAGGCCGGTATCCTTGCTGAGTTCGAGACCGAACGCTCCGCATGGACCGACAATGAGGCTTTGCTGACCGCCGGCTTTGACAAAATTGAGGACATGGTCGACGGTGAGCTTCCCTCTTTTTTCTTCTTCGAGCTGCCGGCTGCTGACCAAGCCGGCCTCTTGTCTCTAACTTTGGCTCTTTTGCTTTCTATTTGAGCAGACTTCTTCCCTGGTCATTCTGACGTTGCCAACGAGGCCATCGAGGCTGATCACGAAGAGCGGAGGGCGGAAGGTGCGCAGATTGCTGCCAACGCCCCCTAGACCCTCGGCGAGCAGCTCCTCAGCATCCAAGTATGTCTTCGGCCGGCTCATCGTATGTTGCGCCGTCTTCAGCGTGTCGGCGCCCAGGTGATCGCCGCCCTATGGACGTGCATGCTGGCTCCACGCACACCTAGCCGGACCACCGACTAGCTAGAGGTGGCGGCCGGCCGCCTTGAGGCCTGGAAGGGTTCCACGTCCCAGGCTGGGGCATGCCGGGCCTTGGAATTCATCAAGGCGTGGTACCCTGGGCTAGATCTAGCCCTGTTGGCCACACTTCGATTGGAATCCCGAGAGGAGCTGGCGGCGGTGGAGCGTGAACTTGTCCAGTGAGCTGCGACAATCGCCGAGTACACCGACACTAGCATCTTCATTCCTGAGCTGGCTGAGAATGGCACCGAGGTGCAGAAGGAGTGGTTTGGGCTGAACCCAGAGGATGGCAAGGACTCAGCCGAAGTGATCGACTCCAACAACGAGGGAGAAAGCGGGGAGGAGGAGGAAAGTGAAGGGGAGGCGCCAGAGGTCGGGGCGAACGGCCAGCCTCAGCTCGACCGCGCCTCCAACAATGAGCCACGCCCGAGCGAGCCGGCTGCTGCAGAAGGCGACCAAGCGGAGACCGACCAGCCGGCCACTCCACCCACCGGCACCGCCGACTCCACCGTTCCGTCGAACCCGTTCGCCACTCCCTAGGCTGCCAACTTATCTTTGTTTTTACCTGCCTATTAGTCTCAGCAAACTTTGTTAATTTCGCACAATTCCACCCGCGGGGTGTATTTCAAACTCCTGTGGAATGTTGGTATGTAAATATGCTTGCCGGGTTCTGCCGTTCCTTGCCTTTTGCTCCTTGACTTTTTTCCTTTGCCGCCCTCCCTAGGCTGTCGTCTGGCCAGCCAAACAGCCGCTCTGTGGACTGTGGCTGGGTTTACTACTCGGCTGATTTGGGAGGGTAAGTACTTAGCCGATTAGAGTTTTTTTTAGCAAATTAAGCAGAAGTCGGCCGGCTGGCTGCTCAGCAGCCGGTCGGTGAGGCAAGAAGCCAGCCTGAACTATGTGCGTGCTTTGGGTCCTTAGCCATTTTTCATGAGGACACCCTTTCTACCTTGACTCATGCCCGCCGGACAGTCGCTCTGCGAGCTGTGGCTTCCAGCAGGAGATGGCTTAAGTGCCAACACATTACTTGTCCGGCTGCAGGAAGCATTATATAGAACCAGGAGTCGAGTCCCTAGGTCGACTAGTCGAACCCGGTGCCAGGCGGACTAATGAAATAACACGATGACAGGCATAGTACTTATCATATAGATAAAAGAGGGCAGCCCTGAGCTCTTCTCAGGGGACCCGGAGTCTTCATACTTAATAAAAAAATTGACATGGTACATACTGCATTAACTGTAAAACCTTCAAAGGAGATTCACATTCCATGGTCGTTCCGTCTCCTTGCCGGAGTCATCTCTTTTGCGTGCTCGAGGCTTCTGAGCATCGATCAGGTAGTAGGAATCATTTCCCAGCACCTTGCTGATGATGAAGGGACCTTCCCAAGGTGTCGAGAGCTTGTGCTGCATCAGTCGGAGCACAAGGTCTCCCTCTTGGAAGGATCTTGGCTTGACCTTCCGGTTGTAGTATCGGTGCAGACTCTGCTAGTAGATGGTGGACCGGCTAAGTGCCAACAGCCGGCCCTCTTCCAGCAGATCGACATTGTCTTATCGTGCTTATTTTGCCTCCTCTTAGGTGTACATGGTGACTCGAGGGGAGTCAAATTCTATATCCATCGGGATAACGGCTTCAACGCTGTGGACGAGGAAGAAAAGGCGTGAAGCCGGTTGACTTGTTCGGAGTTGTGCGCAGGCTCGAGAGGACGCCGGCAGCTCATCGAGCCAACAGCCGGCCGACCGCTCTAGAGGCTCGACAAGTCGGGGCTTGATGCCAGATAGAATGAGGCCGTTTGCTCGCTCTACCTGGCCGTTTGACTGTGGATGGGCAACGGACGCTGGGTCCAGTCGGATGCCCTACGTCGTGCAAAAATGGGCCAAGGCACCTTTGGCAAAGTTTGTGCCATTGTCGGTGATGATGCTGTGTGGTATGCCATACCGGATGGTGATGTCGGAGATGAAAGTCATAGCAGTCGGACCATTCAACTTCTTAATTGGCTTTGCTTCTATCCACTTGGTGAACTTGTCCACTGCGACAAGCAGATGAGTCATGCCGCCGCACGCCGTCTTGAATGGTCCCACCATGTACAGGCCCCAGAGGCAAAGGGCCAGGCAATGGGGATGGTCTTGAGTGCAGAGGCCGGCTGATGTGGCTTGGAGCGGAACTTCTGGCACCCTTTGCATTTCTGGACCAAATCTTTGGCGTTTTCTAGACCAGTTGGCCAGAAAAAACCGTGGCGGAAAGCGTTGGCCACAAGTGCTCTTGAAGCCGCGTGGTGACCACACTCGCCTTGATGGATATCTTTGAGGATTGCTTGGCCTTACTCTGGCTCCACACAGCGCTAATAAACACTAGTGACACTACGCCTCACAAGTTCTCTGTTGATGATGGTGTAAGCTGCTGCGCGTCATTGTACTTGTCGGGCCTAGATCTCGTCCGTCGGCAGCTCCTTGTTCACCAGAAAGTTAAGGATGGGCTGAGCCCAGGAAGGTGTTGCAATTTCTTCGACTGCTAGGATTGCTACTTGCACGAGGGCAGTTGGGCCGGGAGGCGACGGGTTGGAGTCAGCTGCCGCTTGCTGTGTTGATGAAGTCCCCGGGCCAACTGCTGCAGTCCCCGAGCCAGGTTCTGAAGTCTCCGGGCTGGGTGCGGCTGCTGGAGTCCTCGGGTCGCCTCCCGAATTCCTCGTGCCGACTGCTGGGGTCCTCAAGCCGGATCCGACTGCTTCAAGAGGAGCTGGCACAAAGATGGAATCCGACTCTGGCGATGGCTTGACAGACGGCTTGATGAGGCATTGCAGGGCGACACCAGCTGGTATTGCTTGCCGGGTGGAGCCGATACGTGCCAAGGTGTCAGCTTGCTCATTATCATTTCTTGGCACATGGAGAAACTCGCACCCCTCAAAGTATCCACTGAGTTGCTGGACAAGAAAACGGTAGCTCGCCATGTTTGCGTCCTTGGTGTCCCAGTCGCCTGATGACTGCTGGACCACCAAGTCAGAATCACCATAGCACAGGATCCCGCGAATGCCGAGTTCCTTGGAAAGCCAAAGCCCGTGAATGAGTGCTTCGTACTCGGCAACGTTGTTGGAGGCAGCAAAGTGGATTTGTAGCACATATCTAAGCTTGTCGCTCTTGGGAGAGGTGAGGACGATGTCGGCTCCCAAACCGGTGCGCATCTTGGAACCATCAAAGTGCATCCGCCAATGGGTGGAGTCTGGTGTTGGCAGCAGGTACTGGGTCCCGGCCCAGTCGACGAGGAAGTCGGCCAGTGCTTGTGACTTGATGGCGGTGCGAGGCTGGTAGTAGATGGTGTAGGGGGGAAAATCTATGGCCCATTTGGCCACTCGACCTGAAGCATCTCGGCTTCCAATGATCTCGGCAAGTGGAGCAATGCAAACCACAGTGATTGGGTGCTCTTGAAAATACGGCTTCAGCTTCTTAGCGGCAAAATGCACACCGTAGCACATCTTCTGGTAGTGGGGGTAATTCTTCTTGGAGGCGGACAATACTTCACTCAGGTAATACACCGGCCTCTGGACTGGTAGTGCCTTGCCTTCTTCCTTGCGTTCCACAACTATGACCGTGCCGACCACCTGGCTGGTGGCGGCAATGTAGAGGAGCATGGGCTCCTTAGAAGTCGGAGCCGCCGGGACGGGTGGAGTGGTCAACATCTTCTTCAGCTGGAGAAAAGCTTCATCCACCTTGTCATTCCACTCGAAAAAAGTGGTCTTCTTCATGAGTTGGTACAAGGGAAGAGCCTTCTCGCCCAGCCGACTGATGAAATGGCTGATGGATGCTAAACAACCGATAAATATTTGCACATCCAGCAATCAGGTGGGCACCTCCATCCTCTCGATAGCCTTAATCTTTCACATGGTTGCATTCTATGCCGCGCTTTGAGACCAGGAAGCCAAGAAGCTGGCCGACTGGTACCCCGAAAATGCATTTCTCCGGGTTGAGTTTGATCTGGAATCGGTGCAAGTTTTCAAAGGTCTCCTTGAGGTCTTCTAGCAGCGTTCCATGACTCTCCGTCTTCACCACAACATCGTCCACATAGACATGGGCGTTTCTGCCGAGTTGCTTGAGGAGACACTTCTGCATACAACGCTGAAATGTGGCGCCGGCATTCCTCAAGCCAAACATCATGGTCAGGTAGCAGAAGGCTCCGAATGGCGTGATGAAGGCGATTTTCAGCCTGTCGGCCGGGTTCAGCTTGATCTGATGATACCCTGAGTATGCATCCAAAAAGCTCAGCAGCTCGCATCCGGCTGTGGAGTATATCACTTGGTCAATTCTTGGCAAGGCAAAGGGATCTTTGGGGCATGCTTTGTTGAGGCTGGTATAATTGATACACATGCGCCACTGCTTATTCTTCTTCAGTACAAGGACTGGGTTGGCTAACCACTCTGGGAAAAACACCTCCATGATGAAGCCGGCCGCTAGAAGCTGGGCTATCTCTTCTCCAACAACTCTTCTTTTTTCTTCCGACAGGCGGGGCAAGGGCTGCCTGACTGGCTTGGCATTGGGTCGGACATGTAGCTTGTGCTCGGCAAAATCCGTCGGAACACCCGGCATGTCTTTGCGTGACCATGCAAAGATGTCCCGATTCTCACGGAGGAAATGACGAGCTCGCCTTCCTATTTGCTGTCAAGGTTTGCACCTATGGCAGCGTACCTCTCCGGGTGCTCTGGGTCTAAGGATACCCTCTTGGTTTCTTTGGCCGACTTTAACGAGCCCTCAGCTTCCGACTCCTTGGGGTTGGGTGACATTTCCGGCTGCTTGCTTGCCATTGCCACAACCCGGTCAAGGAGCCGCTTCTCAGCAACGATCACGAGGGACTCGGCTAGCCGGCTGATGTCCGCGGCGCAGGCGGAAGACTTCTTGTAGTCCCCTGCTATGGTTACGATTCCCTTGGATCTCGGCATCTTCATCTTGAGGTAAGCATAGTGAGGGACCGCCATGAACTTGGCCAGAGCAGGCCAGCCAAGTAGTGCGTGATAAGGGCTCTCAAGGTCCACCACCTCAAACCAGACTGGCTCTCGGCGAAAATGATTTTTGTCTCCGAAGAGGACATCTATCTGAGTCTTGCCGATTGGTGAGCAGGAAAGGCCAGGGACTATGCCATGGAATAAGGTCTGGCTGGGCTGGAGCTGTCTCTCTTTGATTCCCAACTTCTCCAAGGTATCTTTGTACAAGATGTTGATACTGCTGCTGCCATCTATCAGAACTTGGGAGAAGCGAGCAGCCCGCCTCTCCGTGGCAAAGGTGGCATCCAACACCAGAGCATAAGAGACGGGATTGGGCATCACCTCTGGGTGGTCGGCTCTGCTCCAGCTGATGGGCTTCTCAGACCAATGCATGAACTTGGGGGTCTCTGATGCTACTGCATTTACTTCTTGTCATCGCTGCCGTCTTCTGTGCCTGTCGTCAGCCACGCTGGTGAACACGACATAAGCTACATGCTCTTCAGGATATTCATCTTGTATCGTGCCGACCGGCTGAACCGCCGACTGCTGAGGAGGAGGAGGCGACGGCCCGGCAGGCGGAGGGGGCTGGAGTCCATCACCCTTGACGATCCTGGTGAGCCAGTGGAACTTCCGAGTGGTGTGGTTGGACGGCTTCGCGCCGCCTTGGAACTTGCAGGGTGCATCGAGAGTCTGCTCGTACGAGAAGGCGGGCAACCAATTGGGCTTGCCGCCCTTCTGGCGTTTGGGAGGAGGCTGCCCTTCCGGCTGCTGATCTTCGACTATAGCCACCTGCCGGCTCGTGGAAGCCGGCGGCATGGCCTTGCGCTTGCTGTCATTCGGTTGCTGCCACCGACTGGCGTCACCAGCCGGGGGTCGAGGAGCTTGAGGGGCCACCTTGCCCGACACATTGATTTGGATCTCCTCCTTCATGGAGGAGTCGGCCGTGGCGTACTTGTCTGCTATGATCAGCAATTCGTCAAGGGTCGCCGGCTCATCGCAGAGAAGCTTGTGCTTGAGGAGGGTGCCCTCTCGGCACCCGGCAGTGAAGTACTCGATGGCCTGCACCTCGTGCACACTCTCGCAAGAATTGCGCAGCTCGGCCCAGCGCGTGAGGTAGTCGCAGGTCGACTCGTTGGGGCCTTGGACGCACAAGGAGAGCTAGGGAGGCTTGGGCGACCGCTTGTACGTGCTAGTGAAGTTGCGGATGAATGCTTCAGTGAAGTCAACCCAGCTATTGATGTTGTGGGGCTTCAGGCTGTTCAGCCACGTCCGGGCCGTGCCCTGGAGCATGAGCGGAACGTACTTCACGGCAACGCGCTTGTTGCCGTTGGCGATCCTGATGGCTGTAGAAGAAAGGTTCGTCTCGAATGCGAGGGCCGAAGCAAGGCGGACCCAACTCATCCTCTTCTTCTAGCGACAGGGATCGATTGAGGCGATCGATCCGGTGGCGGGCATCATTTTCTTCTATTCCTTCTCGGCGGCCAAGGCGGTCGCCGAGTGACGGGTGATCAATAGCCGGCAGGGAAATGCGCCTCTCCCTGGGGGAAGGGGGAGGCGGACAGTCGTCTCGCCGCCGCACTGCTCTTGGGCGGCCGTCTTGGTCGCGCTCGATGGTGATGTGAGTCCGGCTATGGCTGGCAGCCGGCTCCATGTCTCTTCTATTGTGGCGCCACCCGTCAGCGTCCAGGATGTCGCGCCTTGGTCTTGGCAAGGTGGCGGGTCGTCGTTTCGTCGGCCGCGCGCTTCAGTGTGGCACCCGGCTTCTTGCTGCCCCGCAGCCGCATCGAGGAGCTGCTAGACTCGTTCCGTCATGTGGTGACGCTCGTCGCCCTCGAGCTTATCTAGCTCATCTGCTGCCACCTGGACAGCTCGTATGTTCTCTGCAGGCGTGGCGTAGACGGGACGATTTGTCCCGAACATGCTGGCGACGGTCGCGCCACGCTGTCGGGTCAAGCCAATGTGGCTAGGCCCACCAGGAGTCGGCGTGCCGCTGACGGCACGATCCATCTCCCGCTGGTAGGCCTCCGAAAGGCGTGTCTTGCTGGCCAGCCGGTTGGCGCTCTCGACGAGCTGGACGTAACGTGCTTCCAGCGTCTCGGCGTCAGTGTTTTCCGGGATGGGCGCAGTCAAGTCTTGCATCGCCGCCTGCAATGGATCCTGACCACCTCCGCCAAAGTGCTCGCCGTGGCTGATGACGAGAACTTCCGTGACGGTGCCGCCGCCACTGTCCGCGCGAGGAAGCGGCTCATCATAGACCACCACGTTGGTGGGGAACGCGTCAAGCGACGCCGTGTTGGAGTCGACCAACATCGGGTTGGTGGAGCCAACCGACTCCAAGTCAGCGGCTGGCTCGCTGGCGACGTCAAGCTGATCGAGGAGGCTCACAAGGCGGCTCTCGGGGCCATCGGTGCCCGCATCAGACGTGTGCTCATCAGAGAGGCGAATCCCGCCAACAAGATCGGTGAGGCAACTCGCCGCGTAGGCGACCTCCGCGCCACGCAGCGCATCGGTGCAGACGCCTTCTTGTGTGTCGGGCTGGCTATGCTCGCCAGGAAGGAACATGGTTCCCGTCCAGAACAGGTCTCCGGGATATGGTGCACCGTTCCCCACGGTGGGTGCCAAATGTCGGGGGTTGGGTGCGACATATGCTAATGGATGGCTTATCATGGTGGGAGAGAGTAGAACATCGCCGGTGCCTGGAAGCGGGATGAGGCGTAGACACGAACGCCGGTGCACTTTACCCAGGTTCGGGGCTCTCCTAGGACATAACACCCCTAGTCCTGCTCTACGGGGTCTCCGCATGATCACTAAGGCGCTAGTGAGTACAATGGTGCTCCTCGAGCTGTATGCTAAAGGTAGAAGAAGGCAGGGTTGGCTCTCCTCTCGCCCTAGGTGTGAGTCTAATTCTAACAGGTTCCAACCCTTTGCATGGGTGCCCTGGGAGGTTTATATAGGTCTCCCCTAGGGGTACAATGGTAATATGGCTGGGTGTAGGGCCCGCCTGGCAGTCTCTCTGGTCGCCGGCTTCTCCGCCGGCTGCTGGGGCCCGCCGCCTGGTGGGCCCTGCCGACTGGTTTGGTACGAAGCCGACAGGCCACCTCCGCCATTCGCGGGTCTTGCTGGCTGCTGATTACTGTAGCCGCAATGCTAATGATGCACGCTCGGTCAGGGGGGTGTGGCGACAGTCCCGCCGCCTGGCGGGAGATCACTATATCCACTCCGCGTCTTATCTGGTTAATGGTGAGTGAACCTCAGGGAAGGAGCGGGCCGACTGCTAGGATCTGGCCTCCCTCGGGCCCGTCTGGTCCGGCCTCCGCTGTCTTCCAGGCTCTCGCTGCCTAGTAGGGCCCGCCGTCTTCAGGCCGTACCGACAGGCGGTCGTGGGAGCAGGGCTCCGCCTGACAACAATGATGTCAGGGGCGGAGTGGCAACAGTGCCGCGCCAGGAGGAGATCTTCGCCTGTACGGAGCACTGTGGCCACGCCCGGCGCTCGATACGGCGGTGATGGGCTACACTGTAACCTTGCACCGTCTTGTCTTTTTTAATGGGGGCGCAGACTTTGAGGGCTCCAGGGGCCGACTGCTAGGAGCCGGCCTCTCTGGAGGCCGCTTGCTAGGAGTCGGCCCATCTTGGAGCCGCCTTCTTGAGCATGGCCATCTTCTGGCAGTCGGCCGTTCAGCCAGTCAGCCACCAGAAGGCGATGCTTCATCTTGCCGTCTTGAGGGGCGCAGCTGGCCCCGATGTCTTGAAAGGTTGGGGGACTCGGGTTAGGCTACCCATGTCCCATTACTCCGACAACCATGCCAATGATTTTCCCTTCAAAGATAAAGGGAAAACCTTCTTCTTAACTTCATCTCCGGGTAAACCTGCAAGCTTAAACGATCCATAAATTTGTTCCACATATATCAAGTGCATATCTGGATGTTCGGTTCCATCTCTTGCATAAGGATTAGCTAGCAGTTGTTCTATCATACCCAAAGGAATTTCATATTCAATATTTTTAGTAGATGTAGAAGGTTGAAGGGTAGCTAAGTGTGGTTCTGGTCGAGGTGAAGAAACCCCGAACAAACCCCTCAAAGGATTATTTTCCATAGTAACAAGTGGCAGTAAATTTCAGCACACTATATAAATGTTTCCTTACCAAATTCCACTTACCAAAGGCGCTTCACTCCCCGGAAATGGTGCCAGAAAATAGCCTTGATGAACCACAAGTATAGGGGATCAATTGTAGCTCTTTTTGATAAGTAAGAGTGTCGAACCCAAGGAGGAGCAGAAGGAAATGACAAGTGGTTTTTAGCAAGGTAATGTCTGCAAGTGATGAAATTGTAAGTAACAGAGTAGTTTGATAGCAAGATATTTTGAAACAAGCAAGTAATGATAATAGTAAAAAGAGTGAAGCAAGGTAGCCCAATCCTTTTGAGGCAAAGGACAGGCCAAAATGGTCTATTATAATAAGCAAAGCATTCTTGAGGGTACACGGGAATTTCATCTAGTCACTTTCACCATGTTGATTCGATTCGTGTTCTCTACTTTGATAATTTGATATGCGGGTGGACCAGTGCTTAGGTGCTGTTCTTACCTGAACAAACCTCATACTAATGATTAACCCCCTCGCAAGCATCCACAACTACGAGAAAAGTATTAAGGATAAATCCTAACCATATCATTAAACTTTTGGATCCAATCGGTCCCTTACGGAATAGCACATAAACTAGGGTTTAAGCTTCTGTCACTCTCGCAACCCATCATCTAATAACTACTCCACAATGAATTCCCTTAGGCCCAAATATGGTGAAGTGTCATGTAGTCGACGTTCACAAGACACCACTAAGGGAATCACAACATACATACTATCAAAATATCGAACACATATCAAGTTCACATGATTACTTGCAACATGATTTCTCCCGTGACCTCAAGAACAAAAGTAACTACTCACAAGTGATAAAAATGCTCAAGATCAAAGGGGTATTAAATAGCATAAAGGGTCTGAACATATAATATTCCACCAAATAAACCATATATTAATCAACACTACTAGTCACCCACAAGCACCAATCTATAGTTCCGGTAACAAGATTGAACACAAGATATGAACTAGGGTTTGAGATGAGATGGTGATGTTGAAGATGTTATGGAGATTGCCCTCCCCAAGATGGGAGAGTTGTTGGTGATGATGACGACGATGATTTCCCCCACCGGGAGGGAAGTTCCCCCGGAGGAATCGCTCCGCCGGAGGGCAAAAGTGCTCCTGCCCAAGTTCCGCCTCGAGACGGCGGCGCTCCATTATGAAAGTCCTCCCCTAATTATTTCTAGGTCAAAATGACTTATATACCAGAAGGTGGGCATCGGAGGTGGGTCTGGGTGAGCACAACCCACCAGGGCGTGCCTGGGGGCCGAGGCATGCCCTGGTGTCTTGTGCTCACCAGGGTGGCCCCCTATGGTACTTATTTGCTCCAATATTCTTCATATATTCCATAAAAATTCTTTGTAAAGTTTTCAGCTTGTTTGGAGTTGTGCAGAATAGGTAGCCTGACGTAGCTTTTTCTGGTCCAGATTTCCAACTGCCGGAATTCTCCCTCATTATGTGTACCTTGCATATTATGAGAGAAAAGGCATTAGAATTACTCCAAAAAGCATTATTATGCATAAAAACATCATAAGTAACAGTAGGAAAACATGATGCAAAATGGACGTATCATTTAACCACCCTCGGATTAGTCCGTTCGGCGTTGTTTATCTTGATAGCTCCGGAAAGATAAACTTCTTCTACGATATATGATCGAACCTTTCCTGTAAAGAATCTTAAACGAGAGTTGTATAGTAAATTTTGATCACCTACTTTGAATTCCCATTTTTGAATTCTTTTATCATGCCATCTTTTAAGTTTTTCCTTAAATAACTTGTCATTTTCATAAGCTTGTGTCCTCCATTCATCTACAAAACTAATATCAAATAACCTCTTTTCACTAGCAAGTTTGAAATCATAATTTAGTTATTTAACTGCCCAATAAGCTTTATGTTCTAACTCAAGAGGTAAATGACATGCTTTTCTGTATACCATTTTATAAGGGGACATACCCATAGGATTTTTATAAGCAGTTCTGTATGCCCACAATGCATCATCAAGTTTCTTAGACCAATTCTCTCCAGACCTATTAACAGTCTTTTGCAAGATTAACTTTATTTCTCTATTGCTCAATTCAACTTGACCATTAGACAGAGGATGATAAGGTGAACATCATATTTAGCAATAAGTTTACCGAGTGCACCATGAATATAATGTAAACCACCATCAGTCATTAAATATCTACGGCCTCCAATCCTTGGGAAAATAACTTCTTTGAGCATTTTAATAGATGTGTTATGATCAACACTACTAGTTGGAATAGCTTCTACCCAGTTAGTAATGTAATCAACAATAACTAGAATATGTTGTACCCATTAGAGTAAGGAAAATGTCCATATAATCAAATCCACAAACATCAAATGGTTTAATAACAAGTGAATAATTCACAAGCATTTCCTGACGCCTACTAATATTACCAATTCTTTGACATTAATGAAAGCAAAGGACAAACTTATGTGCATCCTTGAAGATAGTAGGCCAATAAAAACGAGATTGTAATACCTTATGTGTAGTTCTGTCTCCATCATGCACTACGAAAAATACAATTCCGTGATGATACGTGTTTGTCACAGTAGGTCACATTTTCTGTCATGCATGTACATCCATGATGATTTTATGACAGAATCAAGATAGTCATACATGTGTTGTCGTAGAAGTGTTCCATGACAATACCAAAATTATCATAACCTAAGTGTCCACCTCCATGACGATAAATTGCGCGTCATGGAAGTGTTTTCGTCAAGGGTAACTGACACGTGGATCCATCGTAATGGGTCGCCATAAAGCTATCGGGTTCTGGTTTGGATCCATAACCCGATAACAGCCCGGACTAATGTGGATTTTCCACGTGTAAAATTCTGATTCACCGGAGTATCCACGTGTCAGCTCAGTGTTGAGACAGATGTCATCCAGTGAGTGGAAGGGACGTGCATACGATATGTCGACACGTGGCTCGGCCCAACAGTGGCCCATTTAGGTCAAAAGGCCGACCCATTTGACTTGGTCAAAAGGCAGCGACCTGGCCCAGAGAAATTTGTTAATGGCCTGTTCGCGTATAGCCCATTTACAGCTCGCTAACTCACGACCCATTATACCATATCCGAATTAGGCCTAGTAGCGTCATGTGGGCCATCCAATATGATTCTAGCCCATTGTAGCTTCCGGCCCATGTATGACCTATGACTTCTTTCGCCCATATGAGGCCCTTTGTAACTCTTAGCCCATTAACGGCCCATGGTGAATCCGACCCATAATGAACAGTGTATCGCTTTATACCCATTAACGGCCCATTATTCCATTGGGCCATTTCCAGCCCGTGTTATCTTTCGGCCTTCTAAGGGCCCATTTATTCTTGGGCTCATTTCTAGCATTTGATTACTTACGGTCCATTACTGTCCTGTTCCACTTGTGGGCCAAATTCAGCCCATTGTTACAGTGGGCCCGTTTGTGGCCCGTTGATTAGTTGGGATGTTCTCTTACCATCATCAAATACGTCCCATTAATGACCCGTTATATATGTCAATAGAATTAAGCCCAGTATATGTATCAGCCTATTAACGACCCGTTATGGTAGGGCCATAAACAAAAGATTTCCACTCTAACCCATTTATGACCCATATTGCAGTCTGTTATTGGCCCATGTTTGACCAATCGATCATATGACCCATAGAAGGCCCATTAATTCTATGACTCGTAAAAGGCCAGTAGGAGGCCCATGGTCACTACAGCAGATAGCAGGACCATGGTAACAGCGGTCCGTATGTTGCCATGGTTATTATGGCCTAGTTTTAAAAATAGGTCATTGCAGCCACTAGCAAATTGCGGAAAAAGAATTGCACTGACTACAAGCAACAAATAAACAAGATAAAAAGGAAATAAATAAGCAAGCAACTTACACTAGGATATTACACATATTACATCCACTAGGCATCAAAGTTCGCCACCAGTGCAAATACGGGGAACAAAGTAGCATATTACATACACTGGTTGTGAAAGTTGGCGACCAGTGCAAATAAAGGACGCGACAAAATGAGTCCAGAACTGAAGCCACTTCAGAAGATCTCAAGAAACAATATCCTGGGTATCCACCATCCTGGCAAGACGCTTAGCAAGCTTATTAGCTTTCTCTTGTTTGGCGCTTAAATCCTCGATCGCTTGTTGTTGCACCAGAAAGTATGCATCTGAATTCTCCAGGGACTTCCTCAGTCCTTCAGCTTCATGTCGCAACACATCTGATTAATGTCTTTCAACTTTAAGTTGAGACTCAAGAAGTCGAAGTGATTCAGGCAACGAGTTCAAAGAGCTTGTGCCAGTAGTAGTGGCCAGTAACTCGAACACTACATCAAGACATGACTTTGGGGTTGTCTCACTGTCTTCAAGATAGTTTTGATCAGCTTTCTTGGAGACCAACAGGGATGTCTCACTATCTTGAACCTTATCTGCATTACTTCCTTCACCATTGCATAACGGGGTAATATTCTCCAATATTTTGTCTACATTGTAAAAGAGAAACAAACAGACACATCACAGGTTTACCATGTTGTATATGAAACTCATTTTGGTAAACCAGTTCAGTAGTATGGTGGACATGATAACATCATGAAACAAACTTATATCTATGTACTATGGTCACTGTATGGTCTATATCATTCTAGTTTATGTTGCCAAATCAAGATAGAGACAATTCAAATCATATATGTTTAAGACAAAGCAGCATAGACATAATATAAGTGTGGGAAACTACACAACACTAACCACACTAGCAATCTGCATGGCATGGGAACATAACTATTTATTCAATTGAAACTGAAATCAACATAGAGTAAGTTACAACAGCAAACCAGTTAACGAAATAGGTTTAAAACATACCTGTTGCGCCATTGGAGTTTCAATTGCATCCTTGAAATTTGAAATTAGTTGGTATGAGTAAATACAATGATGCAAGAGCAAAGGAGTATGAACCATAGCCATGGAACCTGACCTGAGAACAATTCTTCTTCTGCTTTAAGCATTGAGTTGGGGTTCGGGGTGGTGGTCCTCATGCTTTAGGCACTGCATTTGCCTTACTAACTGCTCGTGTTTGGGTGCTATCTATTCGAAACGGTGCTGTCTCAACTGGAACTAGGTTACTATCTGCTGGGGTTGGGGTTAGAAGGGGTTGTCAGTGTCAAAACCGGCCGATCTCAGGTAGGGGGTCCCGAACTGTGCATCTGAGGATCGAAGGTAATAGGAGGCAGGGGACATGTTGTTTAACCAGGTTCGGGCCCTCTTGATGGAGGTAATACCCTACTTCCTACTCGATTGACTTTGATGAGTATAGGGGTTAGAAGAGTTGATCTATCTTGAGATTGTAATGGCTAAACCCTAGATGTCTAGCCTGTATGAATTATGATTGCCTTTACGGACAAAACCCTTCGGTTTATATAAACACCAGAGGGGCCTAGGGTTATACAGAGTTGGTTTACAGAGAAAGGAATCTTCACATCCGAACGCCAAGCTTGCCATCCGCGCAAAGTAGAGTCCCATCCGGACATGGGGGAAGGCCTTCTATCTTGTATCTTCATGGCCCATCAGTCCGGCCCATGCCGCATAGCCCGACCATCCGAGGACCCCTTAATCAAGACTCCCTCAGTAGCCCCTGAACTTGACTTCAACGACGTTGTAGTATCCGGTTTTTATGTCTTCGGCTTTGTAAGGTGGGTTCTCCATTATAATTCGGATTGACAATAGTTCGGCTCCATATTAAATATGATGTCTTTTGCCGCCGCCGCTCCAGCTTCCATGTGTTAGACGAATGTGAATGGTTCAGGTATTTTTTACAAATAACGCCTCGTCCATGCAAGGATGGAGTCTATTTATGGGGATTGGATCCCATATGCCATTCCACACCATGCGGAAATCCTTAGAACTTGCCATAGGAAATCATCCAAACATGACCATCACTCCTAGCTCCTCCTCACGCCCCTACGGCCCTCAAAAAGGCGACTGGGAAAGCTGCACTGTGTCACACGCCCATCTGAATGAACTTTAGAGGCAGGGATATCTCCCTCCCGCGGATCTAGTCTCCGTTTGGGCTATGTCGGGGATATACCCCACGGTGTAACCTAGCCAGATGTTTTGACCCGGCTGGAACTTGGCAACTCACCAGAGACCCGACTGGAGCTTGGCGACTCATTGGCGATCCGCCCGGACATGGCGGTTTACAGGCAACCCGCCTAGACATTGTGACTCACCGGTGACCTGGCGGGCAGGTCAGATGGATGACAAGGCCCAAGGCCCATAAGACCGGCTCATATTATGGCGGGCTGACTTAAAAGGAAAGGCATAAGGAATATTCTCCTACAAAGAAAGCAAGACTAGGACTCCACTTGTAATAGGGTAATCCTAATCCTACTAGGACTACTCATGTAACCCGCCCCTTCAACATATATAAGGAGGGGTAGGGCACCCAAAGGGGGACAAGTTTGATAAGTTAGGTTTAGGACAGACAAGTCAATAGCTCTCGAGATAGAGCACCCTTGTAATCTTGATCATCATCAATATCAATGAAGCAGGATGTAGGCTTTTACCTCCACCATGAGGGGATGAACCTGGGTAAAATCCTCGCGTCTCTTGTCCCGTTCAACCCCTCTCAAGCTACCACATAGATGCATTGGCCTCACGACTAAGTCCTCACACTAGGACATCTGCCATGACAATTCCATGACAGTTGGCGCCCATCATGGGGCCTGCGCACGGTGGTGTTCAGTTCTTGAAGGGATCTCTCTCAGGGATCGAGGAGTTCGCAATTATCTGGATGAAGAAGAACCGGTCTGAAAAAATCTGTATAAACATCAAGTTCATTGGTCCAGATTTATGATTTGTGAGGTTACAAGGTTCAAGAAAAATTAGGGCTGCGATTTGTTTGTCGCCGCAAGCCACCAAGATCAGCAGAAGAGTTTCCACCACAGACTTGTTCAGCTGTTACGCGCAAGTCCTGATTTCATAGCAGCGGCAACAACCAACGTGAGAATCAATCAGCAGGTCACATGAATATGGAGCAACCAGTATGTCATGGCATCCTTGCATGAAGTGAATACTGGATCGATTTTCTATTTGCTGCAAACAATTCCGAGGAGTTGTGCCGACCATAGCAAAAAGTGCATATGTCGGCGTCAAAGTCAAACAGCGATGGTACGACCGTTCACAAAAAGTGCAGCCAGGCACGGGATTGGACATGTTCAAGATTAGTTGGAGTAGATCAGATCAACCACTACTAGTACTAGTACTTGTGTACAGAAAAAAGAGGGATGCCGTCATGCGGAGATCCTGATTCCAACATGGAAATTACAAAGAAACAGAAAAGGAAAAAGTGCCACGACCCAGAACCAGATTGGAACACGCGCTCGGTTTCTGCTATTGAACCGCGCCTCCGCCTCATTGACGGATTGCCTCCGAGCCGCAGCCCCAACCTGACGTCGCCGATGTCAACCTGCGACCCGACTCATCTCGGCTGTTGCAGTTACGGCCGCGCGCTGAGCTGTCCGTTTACGGCCGATGGCTATTGTTCAGAAAGAAAGCCGCAAGCTGTTGCTCCACAAAATTGAAAAGATGGACATGTAAAAAGCATAGGCATATGAAGAATCATCACATCATTAACAGGGCAAAGAAAAGGATCCATAGGATCGGATAAGATTGATTAAAACATGAATGCAAGAGCAACCTCGCCTCCATCTTGTTTTTGGCCTCAAAGTCGCCGTCTCCGCTGCCGGCCATTGTCGACCCTTCTGCAGCCACCTTCACTTCGCCGTTACTTTGTCGGAGCGGTTATAAGCCGCCCGCCTCTGAGCTGTTGCTGGTCTCACCCCATCACAAGTCGCCATTAACATGTTTTTGGCCTCAAATTTCTACTTTCAAGCCGCCGTGGCCGAATCAGCTGCCGCGCCCGTGCCGTCGGTCTCTGCCATGACTAAACCGTTAAACTGCCCTCATTGTGGGCGGTCTTACCTTCGCTGTAAGCTGGCCTGGGCCCTGCTGTCATCGCTGCTACACTTTGATCCATCACATGCTGGGTCACCTCTTCCTCCGTCGACCCCACGCTAAGCGGTCTGCCACCATCATCGACCCGTGGGTGCTGCCGCGGTCCAAGAACAGTGCGCTGCTGTAAGGCAATCAGTGATGCCAATTCACTACTAATAAACAATTCATCCATGGAGTACTGGTACTTGCTACCATGACCCCACATGAAGGATCAATCAAAGGGAAAATGAGGCATGCACACACATATTCTGGATGGGATTAATAGTACTCTTTGGAGCTCCACGATCGGGCATATGAGCCGCGATTGCCGGCTTCGGCCCTGCTGTCTCCATCGCTGCACTTCTGAGCCGGCACCGTGTGAGACACCATATTGAGCCAACGGGGCCGTTGAGTCGTTGGGCTGTCTGAAACCCGTCCGGCTGTGCTGAGCCGCCAAAGACGTATTGAGTCGCCAGACAGTTTTTTGAAGGACAGAAACGAGTGGCTAAATTACCGTTGCATGCATTGGAAGTTATTCATGGAATGGCTCATCTATCGTCCAAGGAAATCAGGTGATATCCATCCAAAGTTTATTTTATTAACACATATTATTTTTATCAAAGAACAGTTATTTGGTCTATGATATTTTTTAGCAGGACCATTATTCCTTACAAAAAGGGTTTGCAAAAGGGGCGTGAGCAAATATTAGTTTCGCACTAGCGCTCATCCTGCACAAGTTGCCACCCCTGCTACATCAACACACGCGACTGATTCATTGTCCGTGCCCATGGCCGAATTGTCCGCGTCTGTGTCGTTTCCAACGCTGCGGACGACTCTCTCGTCCGCACCGGCTTACAACGCCGCTGCCGGCTCTCCCCGTCCGCGCTGGCTTACAACACCGTGGCCGACTCATCTGTCTATATCGCCTCTGATGTTACGGTCGTCTTTACCGTCTGTCTCTCACGGCCTGGTCTACATCAGCACACCGGGTCGCACCTGTCTGCATGAGCTGTTTATTGAGTATGAACAAGTCACTGATTGGGTAGCTCGGTTGTTTCTTTCAACAAATTGGAGGCAAATTATCATATGTTATCAGCCGCCGTCTGCACTGGATGGCTCAATGGGCAGGCGCGCAATTCGCCGCCACTACAGTTTGGTTAACTTCAAACAACTAGTTGGAAGGAACCATTGGCCGAGTTGCTGACACGGCTCATACGGGATCATTTACAACCCGTCGCAGTCACCTCAACCTTCTGTGGATTCACATTGCGCTATCAACACCGATGATATAACCCTAGGCTATGGTAAAATATGGAGAATCTCAAGCCAACTTCTCGAGTCGTCTTGAGACTCGGGGGCTACAATGACATGACTCGGCAGAATCGGTCGGTTTCAGTGAATTTAAGAACTCCAGGTCATTGGAGAAAAAATAACCCGGTCCCAGAGGTTGCTGTTATATTAAAGGCCGTCAGAAATTTTTTGGCTCAAAATGAAGATTCCGGTTTAAAATCCGGCTCAAGGGAAATCTGTCTCACACAAAGCTTTGAAGCTCTCAATATCCAGTTTAAAATTCTGGTTCAAAAAGAAAAATCCATTTCTCGTAAAGTTTGAGTTCTCAGGAAAAATTAAAGGTTGCCAAAGAGAAATTGCTGCCATGATGCGCGGTTTAAAAATGGGTATTCTGCCTTATTGGCTTATCATATCATTGGTCACTTGGGGGCTTCATGCTCACTGAGCATAGCTATGACTACCCTCTTGATCTGGCTATCAAGCCCATATTATAAGAGCATAGCTCTGGTTACTTCGGTAATCTGGCTATCAAGCCCATATCATAAGAGCACAGCTCTGGTTACCTCGGTAATCCAGCTATCAAGCCCATATTATAAGAGCACAACTCTGGTTACCTCGGTAATCCGGCTATCAAGCCCATATTATAAGAGTACAGCTCTGGTTACCTCGGTAATCCGTCTATCAAGACCATATTATAAGAGCACATCTCCGGTTACCTCGGTAATCCGGCTATCAAGCCCATATTATAAGAGCACAGCTCTGGTTACTTCGGTAATCCGGCTATCAAGCCCATATTATAAGAGCACAACTTTGGTTACTTCGGTAATCCGGCTATCAAGCCCATATTATACGAGCACAGCTTTGGTTACCTCGGTAATCCGGCTATTAAGCCCATATTATAAGAGCACAGCTCTAGTTACGTCGGTAATCCGGCTATCAAGCCCATATCATAAGAGCACAGCTCTGGTTACCTCGGTAATCCGGCTATCAAGCCCATATTATAAGAGCACAGCTCTGGTTACCTCAGTTATCCGGCTATCAAGCCAATATTATAAGAGCACAGCTCTGGTTACCTCGGTAATCCGGCTATCAAGCCCATATTATAAGAGCACAGCTTTGGTTACTTTGGTAATCCGGCTATCAAGTCAGTATTATAATTTCATAAGAGCATAGCTTTGATTACCTTAGTAATCCGGCTATCAAGCCAATATTATAAACTTCATATGAGCATAGCTCTGACCTACATGGAGGCTTAATGCCCGGGTTAAAGGGACCAAAGAAAGTCTGTTGCACAGCACAACTCAAACATAGGTACCCCGCCTTGATGGTTCAAAATACATCCCTTGGGGGCTCCCTGATTCATAGAACATAGCTTTGATAACCCCTTCTTGGTTTGAAACGCTAGTATATTTTGGATTGCGCCATTGGAATCATGCGCTTATAATCATTGGATGTGGCAATGTAAGCCGGCAGTATGAGCCAATTCTACAGATAAAGTATTCAAATCTTTAATAGCCAAACTTGGCTAGATTTTCATTATGATATTGAATGATTGAGGTTTTCATACCGGATTATATTATTCAAATCTTGAATAGCCAACATGGCTGGATTTTTGTTATGGTTATCAATAACCAGTATTATGATTGAGGTTTTCAAAGTCGCTTTCGCACAATGGCTATTATTTATCAATGGATATGATTTATTCTACAAATGCAAGGAATAGTCCCGAGTCGCTGCAGGCTTACGACCCGACACTTGGGGGCTACATTACTCAAATCATGATTACATCAAATATTCAAGTCCCATGTCACTACCAGCATGCACCATGGCACTTGGGGGCTAATGCAAAGTCATTTTTACCGGCCTTATTGAAGACCCGACTCATTACATCATAATGAGTCGGCCCTTGGGGGCTAGCAATTGCTCCTGTCAACAATTCAAGGTACACAAGTCTTATTCCATTATATTGAAGGGTCCACTCCTTACTTGGTAAATCACAAAGCTCTTAAACCTTGTGGATGTGGGTGCAAGCCCCATGATGGGGGTTACATCATACGATGTTCTTTTCAAAGAGGTATATATAAAGTCCTAGCTCAATATTATCTTACTGAGCCGGCCCTTGGGGGCTACACATTGTTGTTCAAGTCTACAATGATCATATTTACAAAGTCCCTGCTCATTATTGCATAATGACCCGACCCTTGGGGGCTACACTGGTTGAAGTTTTTATGAGCATAAAGGAAATTACAAATCCCGGGCTGCTGCAAGCATGACAACCCGACACTTGGGGGCTACCTATATGGAATATTCAGTTTTGACTGGTGACTGAGATGAACAGCCTAGATTTCTTCAAGGTTGCAACATTTATATTGAAGCAATTCTTAAGCTATTACTATGCTTCCTTCTTAAGACTTGGGGGATACAGGTGATATGCATATAAAGGAGGAATATCTTAAAATTCTCAGTTTTGAGCAAACCAGGAAGATTAATTGTGTGACCCGGCATTGGCAACAATCATGACCCGGTGTTTATAAACAGTCATGACCCAGAATCATCAATTTTTTGTGACCCAGCGATTTTTGGAAATCACAACTAGGCAAGTTCTACATTTTCAAACCGGCTGGATATCAGTTGAATATTTCAAAGACCAAATATTTTTATCAGGTCAGAGCATTGAAGGCCGAGTCAAATGGACTCTTTATATTTCTTCTACAAGCAAATTGATTATCAAGTTGGTCTATTGACCCGGATTTTCTAGAAGAAGGAAATGACAAGAACTTAAGGATGTTCAGGTGCCGGCTTACAAGAATATTTAACCCGGAGCACAACTTGTCAAAGTTGTTCTAGTGTTTATTTTGCAGGATCAGTTTAACATGGATAAATCCAAATTAAACTGGGGGCTAATGTCTGGGATATACCCCGCGGTGTAACCCGGCCGGATGTTTTGACCGGGCTGGAACTTGGCGACTCACTAGAGACCCGGCTGGAGCTTGGCGACTCACTGGTGATCCACCCGGACATGGCGGTTTACAGGCAACCCGCCTGGACATTGTGACTCACCGGTGACCTGGTGAGCAGGTCAGATGGATGACAAGGCCCAAGGCCCAAAAGACTGGCTCATATTATGGTGGGCCGGCTTAAAAGGAAAGGCATAAGGAATATTCTCCTACAAAGGAAGCAAGACTAGGACTCCACTTGTAATAGAGTAATCCTAATCCTAATAGGACTAGTCATGTAGCCCACCCCTTCAACATATATAAGGAGGGGCAGGGCACCCGAAGGGGGACAAGTTTGATAAGTTAGGTTTAGAACAGACAAGTCAATACCTCTCGAGATAGAGCACCATTGTAATCTTGATCATCATCAATATCAATCAAGCAGGATGTAGGCTTTTACCTCCACCATGAGGGGCTGAACCTGGGTAAAAACCTCGCGTCTCTCGTCCCGTTCAACCCCTCTCAAGCTACCACATAGATGCGTTGGCCTCACGACTAAGTCCTCACACTAGGACATCTACCGTGACAATTCCATGACAGGCTGGGTTAACTTCCCTTAATGGAGAAGCCCTGGAGGAAAATTTCTCCAATCCTTCTAAAGAGGAGCGGGTGTGCTTCGTTTCTTTCCTTCTGAGAGGCGTAGGATTCCCTATCCATCCTTTTCTCAGAGGTCTCCTGGAGTATTATGGCCTCCAACTGCACAATCTGACGTCAGGTTCCATCCTACACATCGTGGGGTTCGTTGCTCTCTGCGAGCTGTTCCTAGGCTGCGAGGCCCATTTCGAATTATGGCGGAAATTCTTCTACCTCGTCCCCCGCTCCCAAAAGGGATCTATATTCGAGGTGGGCGGTGCCGAAGTATGGCGCATAGCCGGGACAGGATACCTACCCGACACTCCAAAGAAGGCATCCAAAGAGTGGCCTTCAGAATGGTTTTATATCAAAGACGTCGTTCTTCCGGACCCAATCCGGCGCAGCCTTCCTGAATTCTCTAGCACCCCTTTAAAGAAGTGCACCAGCTGGTGTCCCCAGAGCCTCGAGGAAAGGGACAGTGCGGAGGTCGAGAGGTTGGCAAGGAAAATCAGAGTACTTGCCAACTCCGGGCTATCAATAGTTGAGGTAATGGCAATTTCAATAACGCGATGTGTTCAACCACTCCAATCTAGGGGTTTCCCCATGTGGCATTACAACAGGGAGGACGATGCATCCCGTTGTCTACGCCAGGGTCCAGACAACTTTGCCGCCCTGGCCACCGTCCTAGCTAATATTTTCAAAGGGGAGAAGGAAGACTTCACTCGATTGAGGTCTCGGGAAGGTTTTTCCATGTACAATCCCATCGATTGGGTATGTTTCGCCGATCGGCTTTACTTAATCCTTTTCCAGAGTTATGCTAGTCAGATCTAATCCGGTAGCTTTTGACAGGAATGGAGAAAAATTGTCGAGGGGATTTATAGCCCCGCTCCGCAGCCGGAGGTCCATATCCTGGATCTAGATCTCGGATATGAAGAAGATCCGAATATATTTATAGAGCTTAAGGAGGGAGTTTTTTATCAGGCGAGCTATGATGGCACGGAAGCAGCCGTTACAGCCGATTACCGCAGCCTCCTCACCTCCTCCCACATAAGTACTCAGGAGACGTCTTCTCCAAAAGAGTTTTCTCGTTGCGCCTCACCCACCTCATTGTCTCATCCTCCGAAGGGGCAGCTCTCGTGTCGTTGAGTTGCATCAAAGGTGTCTTCCAAGAAGGCGACACCTGCATAGGGCGAGTCTTTGAAAAGAAAGGCGAATAGTGACAATACCGGGGCCCCGCCTTCACCAAAGAGGTATGGTTTTTGACATGCACTTGGTGGGTAGACCGAGTTGTGACGTTCTCCACTGGACCATTCTTCAGGAAGAGCATAGGTCGGACTATATCTGGGGACTTCGCTAGCTGTGCCTCGACCAATCTGGCCTCGGACCCTGCCAGAAGGACTAGAGTTGATATGGGCAAAACGTTGGACTGTCATCTCCAAGAGGATTCGGATGATGTATCGATCACTAATTCTGAAGTGGCAAGTGCAATGAATCATCATCGGCGGAAGGAGGCCATGCGCGATCCCAGTTTTACCGCAGTGGCGTTCCATGCCCTCAACTCTGCGGATGCGTATATCCGAGCTGCTCGGGACAGGCTTGCTAGAGCCGCACACCAGCTTTCAAAGGATATGCGAGTAAGAGTTTTTCATAGATTCAATACTCATGCACCAGTAGCCCCCGAGACTTGAAGCAATTTGGCCCAACTGATTTAAGGATCGTTGTATTATTAGGTACTTATGGATAAAACGACATGCTATCCAAGGAGCTTGAAAAGTGCCGATCCCAGCTAACTGCTGTCACCGCCGAACTAGAGGAGTCCAAGAAGGCACCAAATGGTAAGGTCAATTAATGTCCGGAAAATACGATTATGCGCCAGCAATGTTTTTGACATATGCACTAGTTTGATAGCTGCGGCAGGATCGCCAGATCAGCTGGAGGAGAGACTGAAGTCCGCGCAGGCAGATATACAACATGCTGAAAGGCAAGAAGCGGTTGGTCAACGTGTATTGACACGGACCAGGGATGAGAAGAACAAGCTACAGGATGCCAACATCAAGCAGGCCAAGGAACTGAAGGACGTAAGAGCCCAACTGTAAGATGCCTTGAAAGAGAACCAAAAGCTGAAAGGCGGCATATTTAGTATGTCCCTGATCCTAACTTTCATAAGATTCCCTGATGGATTTTTTGTTTTTGACGAGATTTGTTCCTATAGGATTGTTAACTGGGAGGCTTGAAGGAGAAGTGTCTATATTTCAAGGCGACTTGCTGCAAGAGCTATTCAAAGTGCATGAGCGATCTCGGAAAGCAATGAGGAGTATGGCCAAGGCTTTATGGCCATCTGATTCTCCTCCTGGGCTGATGGGTGAGCTCGCGGAGCTATGCAAAGGAGCTCGTCTTCGATTTGAGTTGTGGAAGGCATCGACATGTCGAAAAGGTGCACGAGAGGCCTGGGCCATGGTGAAAACACGGTATACCGAACTTGATCCGAATCATATGGCCTGGGTCGGACCCCGGGGACCAGACGGACAAGAAATTCTGGTTAGCTTGGTATATGATCAAGTAAAGATAGCTGCCAAATTTTCACAGCAGGACTGTAAACTAGATAGCCTAATAGATGGCATAGATAAGGAGTAGGCGTGTGACTTTATGTGACAATGCACTTTATCATTAAACTTATCTCTGGCCCAACTGTAAAAGATTGTCATTGCAGACTTTCTGCTTCAGCCTCCAAAACCCAAGGGTGGGGTGTTTCCGAATACTATATCGGTAGAAAACACCAAGTACGTTTGGAAACCAGGCGATCCAGTCATAATGCTTGAACAGACAAGCTATATTCGGGGAGTTATGTTATATTACTTTTAAATGCAAGAAACATCTTCCAGGAAGAATAATTTCGTTAAGGGTTCCTCTACCTAGGTCGGCATGCATGCAGGCCTGACTAGGCTGTGAAGCGAAAGAATCACATGTGTCTTTGTATTTTTTGTTAGTTTATAGTGCTACGAAGGCAGTTCATCATTTGTCCGCCGACCAGTTATTCCCTTAAGAACGCTAGCTTTCGGCTTCACCCGTCTGAGGTACATGTACGGATGACCCGGTTGTAACAATCGTAGTGGTGCTCCCTTTATGCCCTAGCTGAACAATCGGGAACGTAGGGCATAAGCACAGGAGCCAGGCAACACAGCTTGGAAAAAACTTAAGTCATAGAGGTGCATATAATGGTGAAGAAAAGACGTATATGAGTGACAAATACACATATATATGGAGAGCCTTATGCTCGAGATAATAAAGAGCTTCTATTTGAAGGAAGCCCCCAGTTATAGTGGGGTGTGTACATTTAAAGATGTATTCCCCGCAAGTGTGTGGCTTACCCGAACACATGCTATAAATCGTAAAACAAATGAAAAGAAGAGAGAGAAGAAGGTAACAAACAATGTGTCCGGTCTTAGGTGAGGAATCTTCGGAGTCTACCAGCGTTCCACGGGTTTGGCTCTAAGCGATTGTCTGATGCATTATGAAGGCGATAGGCTCCTCCAGTGAGAACTTCATCTATAATGAAGGGACCCTCCCATTTGGGCTTGAGATTGTCCTTTTTCTTCTCTGGTAGGCGTAGAACGAGTTCATCGACATTATAAGTCTTGGCCCGCACTTCTCTGCTTTGGTATCTTCGAGCTTGTTGTTGGTAGAATGCGGAACGAGCTTTTGCGACATCGCGCTCCTCCTCCAGGCCATCTAAGTCATCTTGCCGATTGAGCTCAGCCTCTCGCTCTCTCTCGCTCGCTCTCTCTCTCTCTCTCTCTCTCTCTCTCTCTCTCTCTCTCTCTCTCTCTCTCTCTCTCTCTCTCTCTCTCTCTTCGTACATGCGCACTTGAGGTAAGTCATGAATAATATTGCAGGGCAAGACAGCCTCTGCTCCGTACACCATGAAGAACGGTGTGAATCCGGTTGCACGATTGGGTGTGGTCCGCAGCCCCCAAAGTACGTAGTCGAGCTCCTCAACCCATTGTTTATCTGACTCCTTTAAGGATCGCACTAGTCTGGGTTTAATGTCGCTCATTATCAGGCCATTGGCCCACTCGACTTGACCATTGGTTTGAGGGTGATATACGGAGGCGTAATCGAGCATGATGCCTGGATTAGCACACCAAGTTTTTACCTTGTCGGCTGTGAAGTTAGAGCCGTTGTTGGTGATAATGCTGTGTGGGACACCATAATGGTGTACCACACAGGATATGAAATCTATCACTGGTTCGGCTTCAGCCATTTTAACTGGTTTGGCCTCTATCCACTTAGTGAATTTATCTACCATGACTAGCAGGTATTTTTTCTTATGGCTTCCCCCTTTAAGGGGTCCGACCATGTCAAGCCCCCAGACCGCAAAAGGCCAGGTAATGGGGATTATTCATAGGGCGGTAGGCGGCATATGGCTTTGATTGGCGAAAAGCTGGCATCCTACACAACGTTGAACGAGGTCTTGTGCATCTGCTCTGGCCGTAGGCCAGAAAAACCCAGTACGGAAGGCCTTACTTACGAGGGCCCGAGCTGCGGTGTGATGGCTGCCAAGACTAGCATGGATTTCGGCCAGCAGCTGCCACCCCTCTTCTTCGGAGATACATCTTTGAAGGACTTTGGTAGTACTTTTCTTGTAGAGCTCTCCTTCATGAACCTTGTAGCCTTTCGAGCGTCGAATGATGTAACAAGCCTCATTCTGGTCCTCAGGGAGCTCCCGCCTATTAAGGTAGGCCAGGAAAGGTTCAGTCCATGGAGAGATTACTGCCATGATTATATGGGTAGAAGGCGTTGCTTTTGTGCCCGAGCCCCCTATGATATCTGAATCATGTTCAGCATCTGGGGGCGTGATCGGCGCTGGACTGGTGGTTCCGCTCTCGTCCTGCCATACTATGGATGGCTTGGAGAGCCACTCCAGAAAGGTGTTAGGCGGGACGGGGTCGCGTTTAGCACCCATTCGAGCAAGGCTGTCCGCTGCTTGGTTACTGTCTCGGGCCATGTGATGGAACTCGAGCCCCTCGAACCGAGCTAATATTTTGAGCACGACATTGCGGTAAGCTGCCATCTTTGGATCTTTTGCGTCTAATTCTCTGTTTATTTGGGATATTGCAAGACTTGAATCCCCTCGCACCTCAAGGCATTGTATGCCCATAGAAATGGCCATCCAGAGACCATGCAGTAGGCCTCATATTCGGCTGCGTTATTGGAGTCAGTATACATGATTTGCAATACATAACGGACTATGTCCCCTGTAGGGGATGTTAGGATGACACCGACCCCTAATCCGGCTAACATTTTAGAGCCGTCGAAGTACATCACCCAGTTGGAGTATGTGCCGTACTCTTTAGGGAGTTCGGCTTCTGTCCATTCAACGATGAAATCGGCCAACACCTGATTTAATTGCTCGGCATGGTTTATACTTATTTCAAATGGTAGGAGTTCGATGGCCCATTTTGCAATGCGGCCGGCCGTGCCTCGATTGTTTATAATATCATTGAGTGGTACCTCGGAGGCAACTGTGATCAAGCACTCTTGGAAGTAGTGTCACGGCTTCTGAGATGCCATGAAAACCGCATATGCTATCTTTTGATAGTGCAGGTATCAGGATTTACATGGTGTGAGAACCGCCGATACATAATACACTGGTTTTTGGAGTGGGAATTATGTCCTATTCCTCTCGTTCAACGACGAGTACTACGCTCACCACCTAGTGAGTTGCAGATATATACAATAGCATAGGTTCGCCGATGTTAGGGGCGACAAGGATTGGGTTGTTTCCTAATAGAGTTTTTATTTCTTCCAACCTGGCTATTGTCGTGTCCGTCCACTCGAAATGGTCGGTACGTTGGAGCAGGCGATATAGTAGTAGTGGAGGCGACTCAAGGCTGCCACGCATACAACTAGTTTTTGGACCTGTTTTAGGTATGTTGGAATTGCCAACTGAGACAAGGCTCGAATTTTGGCTGGGTTTGCTTCGATTCCTCTATTGGAAACGATGAACCCAAGCAAATTTCCTGCCGGAACGCCGAAAATGCATTTTTCTGGATTGAGCCTTACGCCATATGTTCGGAGGTTGTCGAATGTAAGACGCAAGTCATCTATCAATGATTCGACATGTTTGGTTTTGATAACTACATCGTCTACATATGCCTCCACCGTCTTGCCAATTTGTTTTCCAGGCATGTTTGAATCATGCATTGGTAGGTGGCACCGATGTTTTTAAGCCCGAAAGGCATAGTGTAAAAATAGAAAGGCCCGTAAGGAGTAATAAATGCCGTTGCAGCCTGATCGGATTCCTTCATCTTAATCTGATGGTATCCGGAGTATGCGTCGAGGAAACATAGTGAATCGTGTCCTGCAGTTGCATCAATGATCTGGTCAATGCGGGGCAGTGGGAAGGGGTCCTTAGGGAAAGCCTTATTGAGGTCTTTGAAATCGACGCAAAGGCGCCAGGATTTGTCCTTCTTTGGCACCATGACCAGGTTTGCTAGCCAATCCGGGTGTTCTATTTCTCGAATAAACCCGGCTTCAAGTAGTTTGGCTAGCTCCTCCACCATAGCTTGCCTCTTGGGTTCGGAGAATCTCCGTAGTGCTTGCTTGACTGTCTTGAACCCCTTTATTTGAAGGAAATATGCCCTGGAGGCAATAATAAAATTATTATTTATTTCCTTATCTCATGATAAATGTTTATTATTCATGCTAGATGAAAGTGCGTTATATCGACTAGAGGGGGTGAATAGGCGATTTTTATGAAATTCTTCAATAAGGAATTTGCCGGTGAGGAAATTCCTTAGCGAAGAACTACTAGCAGCGGAATAAGTACTCAAAAATAAACATAACAGAATACAAGCATGGTCATCATGATGAAATGAAGATAGGCACAGAGTACAGGTAGCATAAGCACAGGATGAAGACAAACAGACTGAAGAAATTGAACTGAGGAAATTGAGAAAGTCTTCAGTCAAAGTCTTCAAACATAGATATGAACAAACACACAACACAGTTATGAGGAAATGAACGAGTTGAGGCAATAGAACCAGTAAGCTTGGTGAAGACAATGATTTGGTAGACTAGTTCCAACTGATGTCTCAGTTGTACATCTGGTTGGAGCGGCTGAGTATTTAAACTCGAGGACACACAGTCCCGGACACCCAGTCCTTAGCACGTAGCTCGGGACACCAAGTCATCACCGTATTCTCCTTGAACTAAGGTCGCACAGACCTCGTCCAATCACTCGTGGTAAGTCTTCAGGTGACTTCCGAACCTTCACAAACTTGGTCACTCGGCGATCCACAATTCCTCTTGGATGCTCTAGACCATGACGCCTAACCGTCTGGAAGAAGCACAGTCTTCAAAGGTAACAAGCATCAGATCCACGCAGGATCAATCTCTTCAGTGATGCTCAATCACTTGGGGTTTGTAGGTGTTTGGGTTTTGGGTTTTTACTCACTTGATTATTTTCGCTCAAAGTCCTTGGAGGATGGGTTGCTCTCAAATGACAAGTGTCAGTTTCTCTCGGAGCAGCCAACCAGCTAGTGGTTGTAGGGGGCAGCTATTTATAGCCTAGGGAGCAGCCCGACATGATAACACATAAATGCCCTTGTAACATCCCAAATTTTCAATTTGGAATGGTATACACTAGATCATCATTGCATATCATATTTTATTGCATTTTGGTTGATCCTAGAAAATTCTACGCAACTCAAGGACCCTCGGAGAGAGTTGGGGATTTCGTTATTTTCATATTTGAGTTTTCTCAAATTTTGAAAATAGGATCATTTGATTTTATTTATTTTATCTTCAATTATTTCTATTATCAAAATATGAGAGAGGGAATAAAATGACTTTCCCAAAATAAAGAAATATTGAGGATTCAATAAAAAAACAAATAAGATTTTATTTTGGTTTTATTTGCTATTTTATTTGAATTTAGGAAAAATGTGCGTTTTCAAAATTGCATTTAGGCCCCAAATAAATGTTCATCCTGTGCGGCTTGATTTTAGAAGCCGGGGAAAATTTATTTCGGGATTTTTGGAGCCCGTTTAGTATTCCTTTTGTTTTTTTCTGAGCATAATTATATTTAAAAAAAGTCTGAACCGACTTTGGGCCGTAACCGGCCAGGACTCCGCCTGGCCGGGCCTTCGAATAGCCACCGCCCGAGGCCCGACAGCTCAAGCCGCACCCCGCCCCCAAACCCTAACCCTAGCCCCGCAGCCGCCGCGCGCCGCCTCGCCCGCGCCGCGCCGCCCACCCGCCGCCGCCCCACTCTGCTGCCCCGCCGCCGACGATCGCCGGAGCCGCCGCCGTCGCCGTTCGCCGGAGTCGGCGGAGGTAGACCTCGCGCCGCCGTTTTTTTTGAAAAACCGACCGGTTTTCCGTCGGTTTTGTTCGGTTTTTTTAGTTTCGTTTTTTAAATAGATCGGTTTTTCTGGTTTATTTATTTAGAGAGCATTCGCCCGTTTGTTCGTTTTAAGGAACGCGTTCTTCGATTAGATCCAGTTAACGAACGTTCGTTCATTAATCTGTTCGTCGTTTTTCTTTTTCTCGGATTAAATCCGTGATTTTTCTGATCGCGATTCCTGATCCGATTTTCGTTCTAGTATAGCTTTTCGCTCGTTTATCGGAATCAGGCGATTCAAGCGCCTAGAGTTTCGTCTCGAAACCCTCTTACCATTTAACCAACTCAAACAAGCTTTTGCTACTGTAAAAATTGCCCTAGATCCATAATAGTAAATGAAGCCTGTTTCTTCTGCTGTTTGTCTTTCGTTGCTTCGTTCGATTTGGTTCTTTTTGCCAACCGGAGTTCTTACGTTGAACTTTCTGGTTAGATTTCTTATTTGAGTTTTACCTGTGCATTAGTTGAGTACTTATTGTATGCTCGTATGTTTGCGATAGAGTACCCGGAGTGCGCCGCTTGCTACTTCGAATCGCTAGGTTTTGCGGATCATCGACACGGCAAGTAACACTTTGATCATACTTCCTATTACCCAGTTCTATTGCATTAGATCAACCCTCACACATTGCATGATTAGGATCTAATTAAATTGTGGGTTTGGGAAGTAGTTGAGGTAGTACCTATTACCTGTTATTATCAAACCGTTGGGAGTTACTTCTACGTTTGCTTATTATGCCATGCTATGCTAGTAGACTGGATTGGGTGAGTGTATCCATGACAGATGTGAGATTGTTAAAATAATGGTTTATCTAAGGTGGCAACTTAAACACACATCTGGGTCGATTGAGGCACCTGGGTATTCCAGCGATTGCCTGTTTTCTTTTGGACCGCCACCCAGGCTCAAAGGGATCATGAGATTATTCATGCTAGAAATTCCGTGTGCAGCCACAAGCTACTATGGGCTCTAGCATAGTTGACTAAGTCGTGCGAACTCTTACAGTGGTAGACTAGCAGATGTAGGGGATGTAGGTTGGTACGGTCTACCCGATCGTAAGGTGCTAGCGCTTCTGAAAGACTATGTCTCGGTCATCCGTTTCTCAAACACCATGTAGTGTGAGAATCCCAACGTAGGAGATCGAGTCTTGTTGGTAAAAGTGCGCAAACCTTTGCAGAGTGTATAAACTAATCATGGTTAGCTGTGTCCCCGGTTATGGACATCTTGAGTATCTAGTACCTGGATTATCATGTGAATCTCATCATGTTACTCTAAAATTAATTTTGTTGGGTTTTGATTAATGTTGATGCTTAATTGGGATTGAGAATGCTGTCAACCATTCTCTACCATGATAGTTAAATAAAATTTATTCCTTTGCTGTAGGGAAAAATTTGCTTTACGCAAAACTGTAACCATAGAGCTTTCCACCAGCCAAATATCCATGTAGTATAGCATTACTTTTTCATTGCTCTCTATGTGTTACATTGCCAGCATATTCCATGTGCTGACCCGTTTCGGGCTGCAACGTTAATGTTGCAGACTTTTCAGACGACGATTAAGGTGCCTTTAGGTCGTGGTTCTATACTCAGTGATGCCGTTGGAGTTGATGGACTCACTTATCTTCCAAGCCTTCCGCTGTTATCGTTATTAGATGGCCTTAAGCCATATTTATTGTAATAAGTTCTCTTTTGAGACTCTCGATGTAATAAGTGTGTGATTGCTACTCTGTTATAAATCCTTCAAGTACTGTGTGGTGTCAGCATGACTGATCCAGGGATGACACCTGAGCATAGAGATTGGACCCTTTGAGGTCTGGTCGCTACAAGATGGTATCAGAGCACACGCTGACTGTAGGACACGACCACTAAGCTAAAGACCTAGATCACTATTCTCTCTTCTCTTTCTGACTTCTCATCTTTTCTACTCTTTTAGGATGGCGGATGCAAGGAACAAGTTCATGCAACCGGATGAAGATACACCCTTTGGATGTCACTTGAAGGAAGTCACTAGATACCTGAACATAGGAGTACCAAGCTTCACCGGAACCTACAACGCCACTCTACCTGAAGAAGAGCGCTGGATGATTCAAGTTCAAGTTCCAGGAAGGACGTTCATGCCAGTCACTTAGCCCATAGAGTTTTCTTTTGATGCACCAACTTGGAGTCTAGGAAAGAGCATGGCAGCTCACATCGCCATGGGACGCATTGGAGAAGTTTACCGCAATGATCTCAAGGATATTATCTACCAAATTTGTGGGCGCCGAGATGAGCACCGGGAGATGATCAGTACCAGAAAGGATAGATCAATTGCAGCTTTTATCCAGGAGTTAAACCAGCACATTCGACGTCAGGAGAACCATATGTGCACCGACATGATAGATCTGAAGAAAGCAAGGACAAGAATAAAGGAATTGGAGGAAGAACTCAAGGCTACACGTGAAGATTATGAAGAGGAAATCGAAGTATTAGTGGAGAAGAATGACGATCTGATCAAGAAGATTGGAATATTTATGGTAGGCCCTACACCAATAGAAGAAGATGAAGAACCCAAGGAGATCCGCCCGGAAGACTACATCATCATCGATGACATCGACTCGGATCCAGATGATAGCGATGATGACTATGCTGATGAAGCTGGAGCAGATATCATGGAGTCTGCAACCGAAGAATATTTCTAGTAGACCACCCCAACAGTAGTAGTACACCATGTAAATATAGTAGTCCGATCACTTTTGTGATAGTTAGATCGATTGTATGCCTTTGTTTGATTGATTGAATGAAGTGAATTGTTTGCTTTTGCCTCATGTGCATATGGGTAGTGTTTTCTCTCTAGACCCCTCTCTGTTCTTAAATCTCATCCTTTCTAAACTCTCAGATGCCCCTGAGACGTGACCCCGGTTTCTCCTTCCCACCGGAGCTCACCTAGTTGATCCAGCAGCAGAACACATTGATGCAGTTGCTAGTTCAGAATCAGAATAGGGGAACAACAACAACCCACCACCACCACCACCTCCTGTCGATCACTTAGCCCGTTTTCTTAGGCTGAATCCGCCAGTATTTTCCAGTAGCACTAAGCCGATAGTAGCAGATGATTGGCTCCGCAAGACAGCAAGGGAGTTGACCACGGCAGGATGCACAAATGCGGAAAAGGTGAAGTTTGTCGCACATCAGCTTGAAGGACCCACAACATCATGGTGGGAGAATTTCACAGCCACTTTCCCTGTCGACACTGTCACATGGGACTAGTTCCAGTAGGCTTTCCGTACTGCCCATGTTTCAGCATGAGCTATGGCCATGAAGAAGAGGGAGTTTCGCAATTTGCGCCAAGGAGGAAGGACAGTTGGCCAGTATGTGGAGGATTTTAGTAAGCTAGCACGTTATGCCCCAGATGACGTTGCCACGGATGCGGCCAAGCAGGAGAATTTTCTGGAAGGACTGAATGATGAGTTGAGCATGCAGTTGATGGTAGCAACCTTCAACAACTACCAGGAGTTGGTAGATCGTGCTCTCATGATTGAAGGGAAGTAGCAGCAAATTGAGAACCGTAAGAGGAAGTATGGACAAGGGAAGTACAATTCTGGAGCTCAGCAGAAGCCACGTTTTACCCCTAGACCGGGAGGACATTTTCAGCATACCCATGGAGGAGGTAGCTCGCACAATCATAATGGCACCAAGAATGGTAATGGGAATGGAGGAAGCAACGGCCAAAACCGTACAAACCCATCAACCCCAGCCAAGAGAGACCTGAGCCAAGTCACTTGCTTTAAGTGCCAGAAGACCGGACATTATGCCAATGAATGTCCTGAAGCCCCGAATGGAAATGGCAATGGAAGCTCCAGGAAGAAGCCGAACCCTTTCAACACGGGACAGGTGAACCACGTAAATGTGGAGGAGGTTGAAGCCCAGCCGGATGCAGTAATCGGTAAGTTTTTGGTTAAGTCATTTACTGCACTCGTTCTTTTTGATACTGGTGCATCGCATTCATACATATCAAGGGGATTTGTGGATAAGTATAAACTACCAACCCAAGCCCTTAGATCACCCATGATAGTAACCTCGCCTGGAGCAGAGTATATGGCTAGTCTATGGTGTGATCGGTTACCATTAAGGATTGGTAACTACGTATTTCCCTCAGACCTAATAGTATTGGAATCTCAAGTATTGGATGTGATATTAGGCATGGACTGGTTATCAAAGTATGAAGGAAATATTGAATGTGCCAGTAAGTCAATTTTGCTTACCATGCCAGAAGGGAGAAGGATCAAGTATGTATCCCGGTATGTACCGAAAAGGACTCAAGTAAATTGTTTAACAGGAGTTGTGCAGGAGGAAGTACTAGTGGTGAAAGATTTCCCTGATGTATTTCCAGAAGAGTTGCCAGGCATGCCACCGGATAGAGATATTGAGTTTTTGATTGAGCTTTTGCCAGGCACAGGGCCAGTATCTAAGAGACCATATGTGATGCCTGCAAAGGATTTGGTGGACATTAAGAAGCAGATTAAGGAGTAACTAGATAAGGGATATATCCGCCCAAGTTCTTCACCTTGGGGATCGCCAGTACTTCTAGTGGAGAAGAAGGATGGATCGTTAAGGATGGTTGTTGATTATCGAGGATTGAATGAAGTAACCATCAAGAACAACTACCCACTACCAATGATCAATGATCTGTTTGATCGGTTGCAATGAGCTAAGGTATTTTCCAAGATCGATCTATGATCAGGATACCACCAGTTGAAGATTCGAGAACAGGATATACCTAAGACGGCTTTTACCACCAGGTATGGGCTGTACGAATATACTGTTATGTCATTTGGTCTGACTAACGCACCTGCATATTTTATGAACATGATGAACAAACTGTTAATGGAGTTTTTGGATAAGTTCGTCATAGTGTTCATTGATGATATCCTGGTTTACTCGAAAAATGAAGAGGAGCATAAGGAGCATTTGCGTTTGGTACTTGGTAAGCTCAGAGAACATTAGTTATATGCCAAGTTTAGCAAATGTGAGTTTTGGTTGAAAGAAGTTGGATTTCTCGGACACGTTATATATGGAGAAGGTATAGCAGTAGATCCCACCAAGGTTGACACCGTGACAAATTGGGAAGCACCAACAACAGTTGGAGTGATCCGGAGTTTTCTTGGACTTGCGGGATACTACCAGAGGTTTATTGAGAATTTCTCGAAGATTGCAAAACCTATGACGGAGTTGTTGAAGAAGGATACCAAGTTCATTTGGACTTAGGAATGTGAGACTAGTTTCCAGGAGTTAAAGAAACGTTTGGTTACATCACCTGTGTTGATTTTGCCAGATCAGATCAAGGATTATGAGGTGTATTGCGATGTTTCACGTTGAGGACTTGGAGCAGTGCTTATGCAGGAAGGAAGAGTTGTTTCATATGCATCACGATAGCTTAAGCCTCATGAGTTAAATTATGCCATGCATGATTTGGAGTTAGCAGCTGTAGTGCATGCATTGAAAACCTGGAGACACTTTCTCATTGGAAACCATTGTGAGGTGTACACAGATCACAAGAGTTTTAAGTATATTTTCATGTAGAAGGAGTTAAATCACAGGCAAAGGAGATGGTTGGAGCTCATCAAGGATTATGATATGAAACTGCATTATCACCCCGGAAAGGCTAACGTAGTAGCCGACGCGTTGAGCCATAAAAGTCATGTCAACACCTTAATAACAGGAGATTTACCAAGGGAGTTAGCCGAAAATCTTCGTGAGCTATGTTTGGAGATAGTCCCGAGAGGCTATGTAGCAGCATTGGAGATTCAGTCTACTTTGATGGATAAGATCAGAGAAGCCCAGAAGACTAACAAGGAGATTGCCTCTATAAAGGAGAAAATTAGCAAAGGAAAAGCTAAGGGATTTTGTGAAGATGAGCATGATACCTTATGGTTTGAAGACCGTGTTTATGTGCCTAATAACCCGGAGATCAGGAAGTTAATTCTGCAAGAGGCCCATGATTCACCATATTCGATTCACCCAGGTAATACCAAGATGTATTTGGATTTGAAGGATATTTTCTGGTGGACTGGAATGAAGAAGGATATTGCAGAATATGTAGCAGTTTGTGATGTATGTCAGAGAGTAAAGGCAGAGCATCAGAAGCCAGCAGGATTGCTACAGCCATTACCCATACCCGAATGGAAGTGGGATACGCTAGTCATGGATTTTATTACGGGTTTGCCCCGAACTCGTTCAGGCTATGACTCAATTTGGATTGTAGTCGATCGCTTGACAAAGGTAGCTCATTTCATTCCAGTGAAGACTACCTATACCAGTGCAAAGTTGGCAAAGATATACATGACCAGAATCGTATGTCTGCATGGAGTTCCAAGGAGCATTGTATCAGATAGAGGAACCCAATTTACCTCCAAGTTCTGGAATCAGTTGCATGAAACTTTGGGTACCAGACTGGAGTTTAGTACAGCTTTCCATCCACAGACAGATGGACAGACTGAGAGAGTCAATTAGATTTTGGAGGATATGTTAAGAGCTTGTGCGCTAGATTACGGATCTAGTTGGGACGAGAATTTGCCGTATGCAGAGTTCTCTTACAACAACAGTTATCAATCCAGTTTGAAGATGGCCCCTTTCGAAGCCTTGTACGGAAGGAGGTGCAGGACCCCATTGTCGTGGGATGAAGTTGGAGACCGCCAGTTGTTTGGACCGGATCTGATTAAGGAGTCTGAATAGAAGGTGAAATTGATTCGCGATAGGCTCAAGGTAGCCCAGTCCAGGCAGAAGAGCTATGCAGATTCTAAACGCAAGGAGTCAGTTTACGAAGTCGGAGACCGAGTTTATCTTCGGGTATCTCCACTTCGAGGAGTTAAGCGCTTTGGAGTTAAGGGAAAGTTAGCGCCACGTTTTGTAGGACCATACAAAGTTTTGGAGCGTATGGGAGAAGTAGCCTACAAGTTGGAATTGCCCGAAGGATTGTCAGGAGTTCACGACGTGTTCCACGTTTCCCAGTTGAAGAAGTGCCACGCAGAGATGGCTGATATACCGCTGAGAGACACAATGCCGCTGGAAGCGATTCAGTTGGACAGTGATTTGACCTATGAGGAGAAACTTGTCAAGATACTTGAGTATGCTAGCCGAGTCACCCGCAGCAAGGTTATCAAGTTTTGCAAAGTTCAGTGGAGCCACCACACGAAGGATGAAGCCACCTGGGAACGAGAGGAAGATCTGTTGAAGGACCACCCTCACCTATTTTCTAGCCAACCCGAATCTCGAGGGCGAGATTCATCTTAAGGGGGGTAGGTTTGTAACATCCCAAATTTTCAATTTGGAATGTTATAAATAGATCATCATTGCATACCATATTTTATTTGCATTTTGGTTGATCCTAGAAATTCTACGCAACTCAAGGACCCTCGGAGAGAGTTGGGGATTTCGTTATTTTCATATTTGATTTTCTCAAATTTTGGAAATAGGATGATCTGATTTTATTTATTTTATCTTCAATTATTTCTATTATCAAAATATGAGAGAGGGAATAAAACGACTTTCCCAAAATAAAGAAATATAGAGGATTTAATAAAAAATCAAATAAGATTTTATTTGGTTTTATTTGCTATTTATTTGAATTTAGGAAAAATGTGCATTTTTAAAAATTACATTTAGGCCCCAAATAAATGTTCATCCTGTTCCGCTTGATTTTAGAAGCCGGGGAAATTTTATTTCGGAATTTTTGGAGTCCGTTTAGTATTCCTTTTGTTTTTTTCTGAGTGTAATTATATTAAAAAAAAAGTCCGAACCAACTTTGGGCCGTAACCGGCCTGGACTCCGCCTGGCCGGGCCTTCAAATAGCCACCGCCCGAGGCCCGACAGCCCAAGTCGCGCCCCCCGCCCCCAAACCCTAACCCTAGCCCCGCCGCCGCAGCCTCCGCGCCGCCTCGCCCCGTGCCGTGCCACCCGCCGCCGCCCCGCTCCACTGCCCCGCCGCCGCCGACGATCGCCGGAGCCTCCGCCGCCGCCGTTCGCCGGAGTCGCCGGAGGTAGACCTCGCGCCGCCTGGTTTTTTCGAAAAACCGATCACTTTTCCGTCGGTTTTGTTCGGTTTTTTTAGTTTTGTTTTTTAAATAGATTAGTTTTTCCGGTTTATTTATTTAGCGAGCGTTCGCCCGTTCATTCATTTTAGCGAACGCGTTCCTCGATTAGATCCAGTTAACGAACGTTCGTTCGTTAATCTGTTCGTCGTTTTTCTTTTTCTCGGATTAAATCCGCGATTTTTCTGATCGCGATTCCTGATCCGATTTTCGTTCTAGTATAGCTTTTCGCTCGTTTATCGGAATCAGGCAATTCAAGCGCCTGGAGTTTCATCTCGAAACCCTCTTTCCGTTTAACCAACTCAAACAAGTTTTTCTACTGTAAAAATTGCCCTAGATCCAGAATAGTAAATGAAGCCTGTTTCTTTTGCTGTTTGTCTTTCGTTGCTTCGTTCGATTTGGTTCTTTTGGCCAACCGGAGTTCTTAAGTTGAACTTTCTGGTTAGATTTCTTATTTGAGTTTTACCTGTGCATTAGTTGAGTACGTATTGTATGCTTGTTTGTTTGAGATAGAGTACCCAGAGTGCGCCGCTTGCTACTTCGAATCGCTAGGTTTTGCGGATCATCAGCAAGGCAACTAACACTTTGATCATACTTCCTATTACCCAGTTTTATTGCATTAGATCAACCCTCACAAATTTCATTGTTTAGGATCTAATTAAATTGTGGGTCTGGGAAGTAGATGAGGTAGTACCTATTACCTGTTATTATCAAACCGTTGGGAGTTACTTCTACGTTTGCTTATTATGCCATGCTATGCTAGTAGACGTGGATTGGGTGAGCGTATCCATGACAGATGTGAGATTGTTAAAATAATGGTTTATCTAAGGTGGCAACTTAAACACACATCTGGGTGGATTGAGGCACCTGGGTATTCCAGCGATTGCCTGTTTTCTTTTGGACCGCCACACAGGCTCAAAGGGATCATGAGATTATTCATGCTAGAAACTTCCGTGTGCAGCCACAAGCTACTATGGGCTCTAGCATAGTTGACTAAGTCGTGCGAACTCTTACAGTGGTAGACTAGTAGATGTAGGGGATGTAGGTTGGTACGGTCTACCCGATCGTAAGGTGCTAGCGCTTCTGAAACACTATGTCTCGGTCATCCGTTTCTCAGACACCATGTAGTGCGAGAATCCCAACGGAGGAGATCGAGTGTTGTGGGTAAAAGTGCGCAAACCTCTGCAGAGTGTATAAACTAATCATGGTTAGCCGTGTCCCCAGTTATGGACATCTTGAGTATCTAGTACCTGGATTATCATGTGAATCTCATCATGTTACTCTAAAATTAATTTTGTTGGGTTTTGATTAATGTTGATGCTTAATTGGGATTGAGAATGCTGTCAACCATTCTCTACCATGATAGTTAAATAAAATTTATTCCTTTGATGTAGGGAAAAATTGGCTTTACGCAAAACTGTAACCATAGAGCTTTCCACCAGCCAAATATCCATGTAGTATAGCATTACTTTTTCATTGCTCTCTATGTGTTACATTGCCAGCATATTCCATGTGCTGACCCGTTTCGGGCTGCAACGTTAATGTTGCAGACTTTTCAGACGACGATTAAGGTGCCTTTAGGTCGTGGTTCTATACTCAGTGATGCCGTTGGAGTTGATGGACTCACTTATCTTCCAAGCCTTCCGCTGTTATCGTTATTAGATGGCCTTAAGCCATATTTATTGTAATAAGTTCTCTTTTGAGACTCTCGATGTAATAAGTGTGTGATTGCTACTCTGTTATAAATCCTTCAAGTACTGTGTGGTGTCAACATTACTGATCCAGGGATGACACCTGAGCACAGAGATTGGACCATTTGAGGTCTGGTCACTACAGCCTTCAATGATATGACCGTTAGGTGGATAGATATTTTGGGACAGCTGAGCATAGCACAGCAACGGTCAGAATTTTGAGTAGCAAAATCCTCAGGGCTATCATGTTCCTCACTGTGTAGGTAATCCGCACTGGCAAATTCCTAACTCCTCAGTCAGAACAAATTCCTCAGAGACCAGAAGAACTTCGTCTCTGTCACTGAAGAAATTGACTCAACTTAATTAGATTTCCAATTGCTTCACTCGAAGGGATTGGTAGGTGTAGGATTTTGAGTTGAGCATCACATGGAAATTTTTCCTTAGTATTTCCTCGACCCCCTTTAACAGTACAGTGTTTCCTATGACTCAAGAAAGAGAAAATGAAACTACAAAAACAAAAGTTTTCACGCTTCATGTTCCTCGAATGAATACCAAGTCTTCAAGGTCACACCAATTTCTTCACTTTCAAAGTCTTCAGAAAGTCTTCAGACGAAGAACTTCATTTTTAGGGGTCGACTTTCTCTGTAAATATCAAACTCCTCATAGACTTATAGACCTGTGTACACTCACAAACGCATTAGTCCCTTAACCTATAAGTCTTCAATACACCAAAATCACTAAGGGCACTAGATGCACTTACAATCTCCCCCTTTTTGGTGATTGATGACAATATAGGTTAAGTTTTCAATGGGGATAAACATATGAAGTGTAAATACTGATATTGAGGAATTTGATTGCAAGATATAGAAGAACTCCCCCTGAATATGTGCATAGTGAGGAATTTTCTTTTGAAGCAATGCACACTTGAAGAGTTGAATCATGGAGATCTCCCCCTATATCTTGTAATTCATACACGCATTTTACATATAATAGTGAAGAATTTGAAGTGCATGATGAAATATGGTGACTGATGTAATTCAGCATGCGTGCACTAATATTAGCGAGGAATAAGCATGCAGAAAAACGACGCAAGAGTATCAGAGCACCATCGGGTTTAAGTTTACAACTCGATCCAATAAAGTCTCAGAAGAACGAGAGTTGTAACTTGAAAAAAACGCCCATATAGAAAGACCCGCTTGAAGGCTAACTCAAAATTCTCCCCCTTTGTCATCAAATGACAAAAAGGATCGAATATGAGGACTAACGCCCCTGAAGAATATCAAGTTGATGAAGGAGCGCTAGTGTTGTTGGGGTCGTTTGTTGTAGTAGGGCCTGCCGCAGTGTCGTCCAAGTCTTCATTTTCATCAGTGTCGCGCGATGAAGAATATGAGCTAGCCACTAAAGAAGGAACCTTGACCTTCTTAAATTTCTTCGGTGGAGGTGCAGACCAGTCAAAATCTTCCTTGAGACCCATTTCCTTCAGATCCTCTTCACCATACAGATGTGACAGGATTGCCCAGGTGCGATCGAAGACTTCATGGAGGTAGTAATGGTTTTTCTTCACTCATTGTGTGTAGCGGTCATGTTGTGAAGAAATGAACCAAACTGACACTTAACCCATTTGTGATTTTGATCCACCTTCTGGTGAAGACTAAGTAGAAGCTCACGATCAGTCATCACACGAGGAGCAGTGGCTTGAGGAGTAGACTTGGGTGCATTGGCAGAGTCATGTGTGGCAGAGTCATCATTGGTGGAATAAGAGGCAGCTTTGCGAAACTGACCATCCAGTGGACAAATGCCTTCATCTATAACAGCTGGTGCCTTGCCCTTTCCATCAACTGAGGAATAGGTCTGCTTGAGGACTTCAATCGGGGGCAAGTAGCTGAGGTGATTCTGAAAATCGGCTTTGTAGTTGAGTGAAGACCTTGTCCTGAGGAATCTCATAATCCAAGGTGCATAAGGCTTCAGCTCAAACAGGGACAGTGCAACATTTGCCAGAGTCCTCATGAAGAAATCATGATAATTGACAGGAATGCCATGAATGATGTTGAATACCAGATTCTTCATGATGCCAACAATTTCCTCATCAAATGAGTCGTGGCCTTCGATAGGACTCATTGTCCTCGTAAGAATACGATAGACAGTTCTGGGCACATAAAGCAATTCCTTCACGAGGAATTTGGTTCTTGGTGCCTGACTTGGCTTCAAAGGTTTCATCAGCACCTGCATGTAGTGATTTGTAAGCTCAGGTTCACTGTAGATGCAACGAGCGTCTTCAAGGGGAGGACTGAGTGGTAAGGCACGAAGCAATTCAGAGGCTGGTGCAGTGTAGTGAGTGTTTTCAGACATCCAGTCCAGCACCCATGAATTCACATCTTCAGAGTCTCCGGTGATGTGCAGCATTGCATAAAATTGAAGAATCAGTTCTTCATTCCAATCGCAGATGTCAGAGCAAAAGTTTAACAGTCCAGCGTCGTGAAGAACATTGAGGACTCATGCGAAGCATGGCAGAGATTCCATATCCACGTGAGGAATATGCTCATGGTAGAAGATTTTCTCTTTGTTTAACATCACTGAGGAATAGAAATTGGCTTGACTAGCAGTCCAGAAACGCCTCTTCCTAATGCGAGCAGAGTTATATGGATTGTAGTCTTCGAAGAATACATGCTCGCCGAAGAAATCATCTGCCTTGAACTTTTGCTTGCGTGAGAATGGATCCTTTGGCTTGGGCAGAGGAGTGTCAGTGAGTTGCATCACGACCTCATGAGTCACAATCTTAGGTTCTTCAGGCTGAGGAATTTCTGGTTCCTCTTCAGTGGCAGTCTGCGTCTTCAGATGTTCAGCAGCAGCAGTTTCTTCAGCACTAGTGGTTGGAATTTCCTCATGTATAGATGAAGTGGGGTGAGTTTCTTCAGAGTCCATTTGAATAGTTTGTGCATGCGACTGAGGTATTTGCTGCAATAGTGTGAACATTAGAGAGTTTGGATGTTGACTTTCCCAGAATTCATCACTTATTACTGGTGTGGAGCAGCCAACGTCCACATCTTCATCTTCCATTTCTTCAACGCCAGCCTCTTCAGCTGTGAACTGAGGCATGGGCGAGGTGATGACAGGTGTTGAAGGGATCGTATCCACTTCAATTTCTTCATCAATCTGCTCTGACGAAGCAGCAGAATGATTTTCTTCATCAGATCCGCTAGGGATCTCATATTCTTCACCAAAAGGAACAAGGTCCTTTGATGGCCTGGTCGAGATGGGAACAACATCAATGGGATTAGCAAATGAACTTGTCATAGGCTTCATCTTCTTCGGAGCTGAAGAATCTGAAGCAGCTGATGCTTTCCTTTTCTTCACTGTTGCACGCTCTGTAGTCTTGGTCTTCTTCACATCTGATGTAGATGGAAGGATTGGAGTTGGTGTAGGCGCAGGAGGAGAAGAGGAATTTGGTTCATTTTCTTCATTTTCTTCAGGTGCACCACTAGTGGGTGCCCTGGCAATTTCTTCAGCGGCTGGAATGCAGTCATTAGCCCTAGAACTCACGTTTTCTTCAGCAGCCTGATTGTCATCAGCGGTGCTGGCATTTTCTTCAGTAGGCTGAGAAGATGCTTCAGCGTGAGGAATTTCCTGTTGCGTTGGGGCTGCAACATTGGAGGTGAACTGTTCTGTGATCTTTACAAATCTGACTTTGGCTCCCATCCAGTCAGCATAATAGCGATCAAATTCATCATTTAGTTTCTTGATTTCTGATTGGAGAGCAACAAGTTCTTCAGGTGAAAGCTTCAGAACGTTTTGCTTCAGAAAGCGCTCTTTCTTGTACTGCGCTTTCTTCACTCTCCTCCCCTATTCAAATTTCAATTTTTCTTCTTGTATGAAGTGAGTCAGCATGTGACTTTGACCAGGAGTCAGCTTGAAATCAGGCATGGGAGTGTTGGGGTCCTTGTGCCAAATATCAATGTATTCGAGGATCAACTTGGGATCCAAAAGCAGTGGCACATCTGTTCCCTTGGCTCTAGCGGCCCTGACTTGCCTATCTCTGATGATTTCTGCAAGTTCATCATCATCAGCTTCATCTTCATCAGACAGCACTTGGAAGGTGACTTGCTTCTTCTGAGGAATAGGGCGAGGACCTAGTCCAGTAGTGGCCTTAGTCTTCAATAGAGAGGGTCCCATTGAGGAAGTTGGTGCAGCTGAGGAACTAGCTGAAGCTCCTGAGGAAATAGACATGCCTGCAGTCCTTTGGCATGAGGCAAGATGGACAGGTGCTGAGGACTTTGTTGGAACAGCTGAGGACTTTGGAGGAGCTGAGGATTTTGAGGGAGCAGGAGCAACATGAGGAATTGGCCGTGAGGACACTGAGGATTCTGGCCGTGAGGGCATTGCTGAGGAGCTTGGCCTGGAGGGCATTGTTGGTGAAGCACTTGGCTTGCGCGCAGGCTTCTTTGACATAGCCTTCCTTGGCTTGACAGCAGAGGCCTCAGTAGAGGCAGCAGCAGCAGATTCTCCATTGAATTTCCTCGCTGCTTCTCTGGCTTGCTTAGCCAACTTGGCTTGGCGCTTGGCCCATTCGCCAGGATAGTCCTCACCACGCTTGAGGCTGGTGGGATCAGCTATTTGGCCAGGGGCCAATGGAGGTCTTGGGCATGGAGGATTGACTGCGAATTTCTTCATGTACTTGGGAGTGACATATCTGTACTCCCTCCACTCTTTAGCCCATCTCCTCTCTATCTTCTGAATGCGCACCTTGCGCTCATTCTTAGTTTCCTCAGTAGGTGTGCAGTACCCAGCATATATTTCATCAGGGATCTTGAACGCTGTATTGACCTCAGGCCTCTTTCCTCCTTTCTGTGGCTTCTTATCGTCAGCCATTTTCTTCAGTTGAGGAATTTGGCCAATTGAATTCTCTGAAGAAGTATGCAACTTTTCTTCGAGGAACGCTGCAAATGAGTTAAGTTGATGAGAACCTAGTGATTCAGCAGCTGACATGAGTACCTGCGAACAGAGTATAGTTGCGAGGAATTTGGAGAGGTCATATGCGTTCTCAGAAGGTTTTTCAAAAAGAACAAGTTTGAGGAATTTGACTAGATGAGTATTGAAGAATTTCACTAAGCGTTCTTTGTCTTAGGTTCTCAGAGTTGTATAGATCGAAGATCCACACAATTGAGGAATCTTGAAGAAAAATGATGCTTAGAGAAACGAATCAAGAACATATGACTTGTGAGGTGTTTAGTGTGTGAAGATATGAAGAAAAACACCTTTGAAGATTTTGTAGATAATTATTCGAATCAACAAGGGCACTAAAAGTGACTTTTACATACCCTGGATGAAGAACACGACGAACAGCGAAGAGGAGAGGTGAAGTTCGTCTATGTAGATCTTCCACGCCCTAACTCAGCGGAGGAAGACGGCTACGGCGGCGGCGGAGTGAAGATTTCCGTGGTCGGCGCGAGTACGTCGGCGACGAGGTCGAGGCAGTGAAGCTCTTCCTCACCGGCGACGATGAAGTAGCGGCGGCGCTAGGGTTTGAGAAGCTCGAGCTAGAGAGAGATCGAGTGGATTAAAAGAAGTGAGGAAGGGAAGGAGGGGTATTTATAGCCATGGTGAAAAATTGTTCACCCGAAGAAATTGGATGAACGTGCCCCTGGCCCTTCTCATTCGCTTGACATGTGTCACCCACGTACTAAGAGGTGGAGATCGTGTGCGATCGTGGGTGAATGGATAAGTGTATCGTGGGATGCGGAACGGTTTGAGCGGCAAAGCCGAAAATTTAGATAAGATAGGTTTTAACGTTCCGTTCGCAAGTTCTTCAGCTGACAAGGACACAATGAAGATTTTGAACGATTTTCAAATAGAACGCGCATGAAGAATTTGTGCACAGATTGGGTTGAGTATAGCATAGAGGGGAAGGGTCCAATCACATTCACTTAGCAGAAAAACCAACTTGAAGAATTAGCAATAAGTGAATGCTGTAGAGGACATAAACTTATATATATGATGATCAATTAAGAAAAACGACGGAAACAGTGAAGACAGTGCAAAGTTGAAGAATATGATCAATTAAGGAATTTCATCTTTTGGTGGTGGCGTGACCCACCGTATAAGAATGATGATTTTAGATACCGCGTACAATTATCGTAGGGTTCTGATAATCAAATTCTTCGTTAATTTTTTCACACTAAGAGTGTTATTCTTCATTGATTGAAGAAATGCGTTTCTTCATGTGTTGCACATCTAAGTCATCAATTTTGCATAAGTGTTAGGATGAGTGTCCCTTTCAAAGAACATTCGAAGATTCTAGGATATTTAGCTCACACCGCAACTTGCTAAATCTCCTCTCATCCAAGGGCTTTGTGAAGATATCGACTAGCTGTTCTTCAGTCTTCACGTGCTCAATAGAAATGTTGCCCTTCAACACACGATCACGAAGAAAATGATGACGAATCTGAATGTGCTTTGTCTTCGAGTGCTGAACTGGGTTGTGAGCTATCTTGATGGCACTCTCATTGTCACAGAAGAGAGGCACATTCTTCATGTTGACGCCACAGTCCTTGAGAGTTTGCTTCATCCATAGCAATTGAGCACAGCAAGAACCAGTGGCAATGTACTCAGCTTCAACAGTAGATAGTGATACACAGTTCTGTTTCTTCGAGGACCAATAGACCAAAGATCGTCCGAGGAAATGACATGTACCAGATGTTGACTTGCGGTCCACACGATCACCAGCATAGTCAGAGTCAGAATATCCAATGAGATCAAAAGCCGAGCCCTTGGGGTACCATAATCTAAGTGTTGGTGTGTGAGCTAGATATCGAAGAATATGCTTCACATCCTTATGGTGTGATTCCTTCGGTGTAGCTTGAAATCGGGCACACATGCAAACACTAAGCATTATATCTAGCCTAGATGCACATAAGTACAATAAAGAACCAATCATGGAGCGGTATACCTTATGATCGAAGTCAATACCATTTTCATCAGTGCACAGATGACCATTTGTGGGCATAGGAATTTTGACTCCTTTGCAATCTTGCATGCCGAATTTCCTCAGTACATCCTTGAGGTATTTCTCCTGGGATATGAATATGCCATTGTGTTGTTGATGAATTTGAAGACCTAAGAAGAATTTCAACTCTCCCATCATAGACATTTGATATTCTTCACTCATCATATAGGCAAATTCATCACTATAACGTTGGTCAGTACAACCAAAAATAATATCATCAACATATATTTGGCACACAAACAATTCACCATCATAAGATTTAGTGAAAAGAGTAGGGTCGAGTGAACCGGGTTTGAATCCTCTCTTCATGAAGAATTCCTTCAAGGTATCATACCACGCCCGTGGGGCCTGCTTGAGGCCATAGAGGGCCTTGTTAAGTCTGAAGACTTTGTCGGGATTCTTTGGATCTTCAAAACCTGGGGGTTGAGCAACATATACTTCTTCCTCAAGCTTACCATTGAGGAATGCACTTTTCACATCCATTTGATATAAAGTGATATCATGATGGTTAGCATAAGAAAGTAATATGCGAATAGCCTCAAGTCTAGCAAAAGGTGCAAAAGTTTCATCGAAATCAATTCCTTCAACCTGTGTGTAGCCTTGAACTACAAGCCGTGCCTTATTCCTCACCACAAGGCCATTTTCATCTTGCTTGTTGCGGTAGATCCACTTTGTGCCAATGATATTGTGCTTCCGAGGATCTGGACGTTTGACTTGTTCCCAGACATTGTTGAGCTCGAACTGATGTAATTCTTCTTGCATGGCATGAATCCACTCAGGCTCCAGAAATGCTTCATCTACCTTAGTGGGCTCTGTGATAGAGACAAAAGCATAGTGCCCACAAAAGTTAGATAAATGTGAAGCTTTTGAGCGTGTGAGAGGACCTGGCGCTTTGATGTCATTGATGATCTTTTCAACTTGCACTTATTTTGCAATGCGAGGATGAGCTGGTTGTCGTTGAAGAATTTGATCAGCATTTTCTTCAGCACCATTTTCTTCAGGTGCATTAGCTCGCCGTTCTTCATGTTCTGGAATGAATTCTTCAGCAGATTCTTTAGTGGGAATGACATCCTCAGTAGCCTTGAACTTGATAGTTTCCTCAGATGCTAGTTCATCTATCATAGTAGGTAGGTGCTCTCTTTGCGAGCCATTAGTTTCATCGAACTGCACATCTACAGTTTCAACAACCTTGTGAAGAACGTTGTTGAAGACTCTGTAGGTGTGCGAGTCCTTTCCGTAACCAAGCATAAAACCTTCATGTGCTTCCGGTGTTAATTTTGAGTTGTGATGAGGATCTCTAATCCAACATTTAGCACTGAAGACTTTGAAATATCTTACATTGGATTTCTTATCAGTGAGGAGTTCATAGGAAGTCTTCTTAAAGAATTTGTGAAGATATACTCTGTTGATGATGTGGCACGCAGTATCAATTGCCTCAGTCCAGAAACGACGAGGCATTTTGTATTCATCAAGCATAGTGCGAGCCATCTTAGCAAGAGTCTTGTTCTTGCGCTCCACGACACTGTTCTACTGAGGAGTGTAGGGAACAGATAACTCATGAGTAATACCAAGTTCATCAAGATAGTCACCGAGACCAGAATTCTTGAACTCAATGCCATTGTCACTTCTGATGTGCTTGATCTTCACACCAAAGTTGGTTGAAGCCCTCGAGGAAAATCATTTGAAGACTTCCTGCACTTCATGTTTGTAAGTAACAAGGTGTACCCATGTGTAATGAGAGTAATCATCAACAATAACAAAGCCATATTGAGAAGCTTCATTTGAAACAGCAGAATAATGATTAGGACCAAAGAGATCCATGTGAAACAATTAAAATGGGCGAGTGGTGGTCATGATAGTCTTCGCTGGATGCTTGGCCTTTGTCATCTTCCCAGCTTCACAGGCTCCACATAGGTGATCCTTGAGGAATTTGACATTCTCGATGCCAATGACATGCTTCTTCTTCGCAAGTGTGTGCAAATTCTTCATGCCTGCATGACCAAGTCGTCGATGCCAGAGCCAACCTTCTGAAGCTTTTGCAAGTAGACACACGGCTGGTTGTGGTCCTATAGAGAAATCAACAATATACAGGTCTCCTCTCCTAAAGCCTTCGAAGACTTTGGAATTGTCATCTTCCATAAGCACAACACAACGGTACTTGCCAAAGACAACAACCATATCAAGATCAGAAAGCATTGAGACAGACATAAGGTTGTATCCTAGGGACTCAACAAGCATGACTTTGTCCATGTGTCGATCCTTTGTGATCGCAACCTTACCTAGACCCAATGCCTGACTTTTGCCTTTGTCAGCGAAGATGATATGCTTCAGATGCGACGGAGATAATGGAGCATCCATCAATAGATTCTTGTCACCAGTCATGTGATTTGTACATCCACTATCGAGGACCCACTCAGTGGCTTTGGGTTGATCATCCTGCAGATGAATTAGTGCAGCTTACAAACTCATATACTTCATTAGTGAAGAATATGACATCAATTCATCAGATCAATTTCATCAAGCAACAAAACAGATAAAGCAGTGTGAGGACGTGAGAAATGAAAGTTCATTTCTTCATGATTAGCCTGCATCCTATCAGGCATGCTCAGGTCTCCAGCAAATTCTTCAGACGATTACGTACGTCTGGAGACTTGACCCTGCAGAAGAGATTAGTTCTTTTTCTTCACCACCCACATCTAAAGGGGTGGCAAAGTGTTCATCATTCTGCGAGCTCCATACGAGAAGGATGGCATAGAAGCCAGTCCATTTCGTTTCACATAAGAGGGGTTAGAATAAGCATAAGAGTAAGCAGAGAAATTCTTCGAGGACTTATGGACATAATGATTTGAAGAATAATGCACATATCCATAATCCTTAGATCTTCCCTGCGAAACAGACGGGTTAGCATGATGATGTTCATATGAAGACTTTGATCCTTTTGAGAATATGATCCATGTGAGGAGTTTGGTCCGTATGAGGACTTGGATCCATATGAAGAATTTGGTCCATATGAAGAATTTGATCTGGGGTTCCTATTCTTCACAGGTGGCATCATGATGACATTCACCTGAAGATTTTCAAGGCATCTTTTGGGTACACAGATTTTCTTCATAGGGGGACCGTTCCTGCAGTTAGTGCCAACATATCTAGCAAATACTTCACCATTCTGATTTTTGAACAGTTTGTAGTTGGAGTCAAATGACTCATCATCAGAATAAGGAGATTCACATGCATATCCAAATAGGTTAGATGGATCAACTGGAGGTCCCTTTGCAGCAACCCATGTAGTTTTGGGGTACTGCTCAGGCTTCCAATATGTACCATCAGCATTGAGTTTCCTCTCAAAAGCAATACCCTCTTTCCTAGGGTTCCTGTTGAGGATCTGCTTTTTAAGCACATCACAAAGAGTCTGATGCCCTTTGAGGCTTTTGTATGTGCCTGTCATGTACAATTCCTTCAACCCTGCATCATCAGTGATACTAGCAATGTCCTCAGATGAGGAATTAGTGATAGCAGAGGCATGTGAAGAATTTGAAACATTAGCAGCATTTGAACATTCAGGTGAAGAATTAGCAGATTCACGTTCAATGCACTTCAAGCATGGAGGAACAAATTCTTCCTGAGAAGCGCTGATTTGTTGAGCAAGTAATGAATCACACTCCTTCTGAAGATCTTCATAGCTCACTCTTAGCTTCTCAAGGTCTTGCTTTCTTTGAAGAAATTCATAAGAAAGCTTCTCATGATCAGATAAGAGAGTGTTATGATGACCTTGAAGATTGTCAAACCTAGTCTGAAGTCTCTGAAGATTTTCAGTCAAGGCTTTAGTGCGATCCATTTCTTCACCCAACATATCATCACTTTTGTCTAGCATGTTTTGAACCTTTTCAAGAGCCCTTTGTTGTTTTACAGCAATCTTAGCAAGTTTAGAATAGCTGGGCTTAAGGTTTTCATCAGATTCATTCTCACTTGATTCAGAGATGGTATATTTGAGTACCTTGGCACCCTTTGCCATGAAGCAGTAGGTGGGAGCGTAGTCATCATCGCCTTCATCAGCCTTGTTGGTGAGGTCATTTTCTTCAGTGTTGAAGATAGACTTGCTGACGAATGCAATAGCAAGATCTAGGCTAGCCACTCCAGATTCGAACTCCTCAGATGTCTCCTCTTCCTCATTTTCTTCAGATTCAGCCTCAGAGTCCATTTCCTTGCCAATGAATGCCCTAGCCTTCTTGGAGCGGCTCTTCTTGTGATATGAAGGCTTTGAGGATTTTGATGATGAAGATTTTATGGATTTCTTCTTTTTCTTCGCATCATCAGAACTGTAATCCTTGTATTTCTTCTTCTTTGATTCCTTTTCCCACTAAGGACAATCTTGAATGTAATGTCCAGGTTTCTTGCATTTGTGACAGAGCCTCCTCTTGTAGTCACTGGATGAGGAATCATTGCTCCTTGTGAGTCTTCCAAAGCGACCACGTCTTGAGAACTTTTGGAACTTCTTCACGAGCAGAGCTAGATCATGGCTTAGTTCTTCAAGATCACCGAGGCTGCTACCAGAGTCTTCATCTTTGGACTCAGGTACTGCCTTGGCCTTCAGTGCACGTGATCTGCCATAGCTCGAACCATAGAGATCTCTTTTTTCAGCAAGTTGGAACTCATGAGTATTTAGCCTCTCGAGAATATCAGCGGGATCAAGTGACTTGTAATCAACATGTTCTTGTAACATCAATGCCAGAGTGTCAAATGAGGAATCAAGCGAGCTTAGCAATTTCTTCACCACCTCATGGTCGGTGAGGTCAGTGGCACCAAGTGCTTGAAGCTCATTTGAGATGTCAGTGAGGCGATCGAAGTTTTGTTAAACATTTTCATTGTCGAGTCTTTTGAAGTGATTGAAGAGATGGGCGGAAGGCGTTGCTTTTGTGCCCGAGCCCCCTATGATATTTGAATCATGTTCAGCATTTGGGGGCGTGATCGGCGCTGGACTGGTGGTTCCACTCTCGTCCTGCCATACTACGGATGGCTTGGAGAGCCGCTCCAGAAAGGTGTTAGGCGGGACGGGGTCGCGTTTAGCACCCATTCGAGCAAGGCTGTCCGCTGCTTGGTTACTATCTCGGGCCACGTGATGGAACTCGAGCCCCTCAAACCGAGCTGATATTTTGAGCACGACATTGCGGTAAGCTGCCATCTTTGGATCTTTTGCGTCTAATTATCTGTTTATTTGGGCTATTGCGAGACTTGAATCCCCTCGCACCTCAAGGCATTGTATGCCCATAGAAGCGGCCATCCGGAGACCATGCAGTAGGCCTCATATTCGGCTGCGTTATTGGAGTCAGTATACATGATTTGCAATACATAACGGACCGTGTCCCCTATAGGGGATGTTAGGATGACACCGACCCCTAATCCGGCTAACATTTTAGAGTCGTCGAAGTACATCACCCAGTTGGAGTATGTGTTGTACTCTTTAGGGAGTTCGGCTTCTGTCCATTCAACGACGAAATCGGCCAACACCTGATTTAATTGCTCGGCATGGTTTATACGTTATTTCAAATGGTAGGAGCTCGATGGCCCATTTTGCAATGCGGCCGGCGGCGCCTTGATTGTTTATAATATCGTTGAGTGGTACCTCAGAGGCAACCGTGATCAAGCACTCTTGGAAGTAGTGTCACGGCTTCCGAGATGCCATGAAAACCGCATATGCTGTCTTTTGATAGTGCGGGTATCAGGATTTACATGGTGTGAGAACCACCGATACATAATACACTGGTTTTTGGAGTGGGAATTATGTCCTATTCCTCTCGTTCAATGACGAGTACTACGCTCACCATCTGGTGAGTTGCAGATATATACAACAGCATAGGTTCGCCGATGTTAGGGGCGGCAAGGATTGGGTTGTCTGCTAACAGAGTTTTTATTTCTTCCAACCTGGCTGTTGCCGTGTCCGTCCACTCGAAGTGGTCAGTACGTCGTTGCAGGCGATATAGTAGTAGTGCATTCTCTCCCAGTTTAGAGATAAGGCGACTCAAGGCTGCCACGCATACAACTAGTTTTTGGACCTGTTTTAGGTCTGTTGGTATTGCCAACTGAGACAAGGCTCGGATTTTGGCTGGGTTTGCTTCGATTCCTCTATTGGAAATGATGAACCCAAGCAAATTTCCTGCCAGAACGCCGAAAACGCATTTATCTGGATTGAGACTTATGCCATATGTTCGGAGGTTGTCGAATGTAAGACACAAGTCATCTATCAATGATTCGACATGTTTGGTTTTGATAACTACATCATCTACATATGCCTCCACCGTCTTGCCAATTTGTTTTTCCATGCATGTTTGAATCACGCGTTGGTAGGTGGCGCCGATGTTTTTAAGCCAGAAAGGCATAGTGTAAAAATAGAAAGACTTGTACAGAGTAATAAATGCCATTGCAACCTGATCAGATTCCTTCATCTTAATCTGCTGGTATCCGAAGTATGCGTCGAGGAAACACAGTGAATCGTGTCCTGCAGTTGCATCAATGATCTGGTCAATGCGGGGCAGTGGGAAGGGGTCCTTCGGGCAAGCCTTATTGAGGTCTTTGAAATCGACGCAAAGGCGCCAGGATTTGTCCTTCTTTGGCACCATGACCAGGTTTGCTAGCCAATCCGGGTGTTTTATTTCTCGAATAAAGCCGGCTTCAAGTAGTTTGGCTAGCTCCTCCACCATAGCTTGCCGCTTGGGTTCGGAGAATCTCCGTAGTGCTTGCTTGACTGTCTTGAACCCCTTTATTTGAAGGAAATATGCCCTGGAGGAAATAATAAAGTTATTATTTATTTCCTTATTTCATGATAAATGTTTATTATTCATGCTAGATGAAAGTGCGTTATATCGACTAGAGGGGAGTGAATAGGCGATTTTTGTGAAATTCTTCAGTGAGGAATTCGTCGGTGAGGAAATTCCTTAGCGAAGAACTACTAGCAGCGGAATAAGTACTCAAAAATAAACATAAAATACAAGCATGGTCATCATGAGGAAATGAAGACAGGCACAGAGTACAGGTAGCGTAAGCACAGGATGAAGACAAATAGACTGAAGAATTTGAACTAAGGAAATTGAGAAAGTCTTCAGTCAAAGTCTTCAAACACAGATATGAACAAACACACAACACAATTATGAGGAAATGAACGAGTTGAGGGAATAGAACCAGTAAGCTTGGTGAAGATAATGATTTGGTAGACCAGTTCCAACTGCTGCCTCAGTTGTGCGTCTGGTGGAGCGGCTGAGTATTTAAACTCGAGGACACACAGTCCCGGACACCCAGTCCTGAGCATGCAGCTCAGGACATCAAGTCCTCACCATATTCTCCTTGAACTAAGGTCACACAGACCTCGTCCAATCACTCGTGGTAAGTCTTCAGGTGACTTCTGAACCTTCACAAACTTGGTCACTCGACGATCCATAATTCCTCTTGGATGCTATAGACCATGACACCTAACCATCTGGAAGAAGCATAGTCTTCAAAGGTAACACATGTCGGATCCATGAAGGATCGATCTCTTTAGTGATGCTCAATCACTTGAGGTTTGTAGGTGTTTGGGTTTTGGTGTTTTCCTCACTTGATGATTGTCGCTCAAAGTCCTCGGAGGATGGGTTGCTCCCAAATGACAAGTGTCAGTTTCTCTTGGAGCAGCCAACCAGCTAGTGGTTGTAGGGGGCGGCTATTTATAGCCTAGGGAGCAGACCGACATGATAAGACATAAATGCCCTTTAATGATATGACCGTTAGGTGGATATATATTTTGGGACAGCTGGCGCATAGCACAACAACGGTCGGAATTTTGAGTAGCAAAATCCTCAGGGCTATCATGTTCCTCACTGTGTAGGTAATCCGCACTGGCGAATTCCTAACTCCTCAGTTAGAACAAATTCATCAGAGACCAGAAGAACTTCATCTCTGTCACTGAAGAAATTGACTGAACTGTATGAGATTTCCAATGGCTTCACTCGAAGGGATTGGTAGGTGTAGGATTTTAAGTTGAGCATCACATGGAAAATTTTCCTTAGTATTTCCTCGACCCCCTTTAACGGTACGGTGTTTCCTATGACTCAAGAAAGATAAAATGAAACTACAAAAACAAAAGTCTGCACGCTTCATGTTCCTCGAATGAATACCAAGTCTTCAAGGTCACACCAATTTCTTCACTTTCAAAGTCTTCAGAAAGTCTTCAGAGTACCAAAGTCTTAAGACGAAGAACTTCATTTTTAGGGGTCGACTTTCTCTATAAATATCAAACTCCTCATAGACTTATAGACCTGTGTACACTCACAAATGCATTAGTCCCTTAACCTATAAGTCTTCAATACACCAAAATCACTAAGGGGCACTAGATGCACTTACACTAGAATTGTATTAACCGGAAACATAATACATGTGTGAATACATAGACAAACATAGTGTCACTAGTATGCCTCTACTTGACTAGCTCGTTGAATCAATGATGGTTATGTTTCCTAACCATAGACATGAGTTGTCATTTGGTTAACGGGATCACATCCTTAGAGAATGATGTGATTGACTTGACCCATCCGTTAGCTTAGCACGATGATCGTTTAGTTTGTTGCTATTGCTTTCTTCATGACTTATACATGTTCCTATGACTATGAGATTATGTAACTCCCATTTACCGGAGGAACACTTTGTGTGCTACCAAACATCACAACGTAACTGGGTGATTATAAAGGTGCTCTACAGGTGTCTCCGAAGGTACTTGTTGAGTTGGCGTATTTCGAGATTAGGATTTTTCACTCCGATTGTCGGAGAGGTATCTCTGGGCCCACTCGGTAATGCACATCACTATAAGTCTTGCAAGCATTGTAACTATTGAGTTAGTTGCGGGATGATGTATTGCAGAACGAGTAAAGAGACTTGCCGGTAACGAGATTGAACTAGGTATTGAGATACCAACGATCGAATCTCGGGAAAGTAACATACCGATGACAAAGGGAACAGCGTATGTTGTTATGTGGTTTGACTGATAAAGATCTTCGTAGAATATGTGGGAGACAATATGAGCATCCAGGTTCCGCTATTGGTTATTGATCAGAGACGTGTCTCGGTCATGTCTACATAGTTCTCGAACCCGTAGGGTCCGCACGCTTAAAGTTCAATGACGGTTATATTATGAGTTTATGTGATTTGATGTACCTAAGGTAGTTCGGAGTCCTGTATGAGATCGGGGACATGACGAGGAGTCTCGAAATGGCCAAGACGTAAAGATCGGTATATTGGACGACTATATTCGGACATCAGAAAGGTTCCGAGTGATTCGGGTATTTTCGGAGTACCGGGGAGTTACGGGAATTCACCGGGAGAAGTATTGGGCCTTATTGGGCCGTACGGGAATAGAGGAGAGAGGCCAAAAGGATGGAGGCGCCCCCCCCCCTCTGGTTCGAATTGGACAAGGGGTGCAGCCCCCTTTTCCTTCTCCCTCTCCCCCTCTTTCCTTCTCTCCTACTCTGAAAAGGGAAGGGGAATCCTACTAGGACTTGGGAGTCCTAGTAGGACTCCACACACTTGGCGCACCCCCTCTAGGGCCGGCCTCTCCCTCCCTCCTTTATATACGGGAGCAGAGGGGCACCTCTAGACACACAAATTGATCTCTTAGATCTCTTAGCCGTGTGCGGTGCCCCCCTCCACGATAGTCCACCTTGATAATATTGTAGCGGTGCTTAGGCGAAGCCCTGCGTCGGTAGAACATCATCATCATCACCACGCCGTTATGCTGAGGGAACTCTCCCTCAAGGCTCAGCTGGATCGGAGTTCGAGTGACGTCATCGAGGTGAACGTGTGCTGAACTCGGAGGTGCCGTACGTTCGGTACTTGATTGGTCGGATCATGAAGACGTACGACTACATCAACAACGTTGTGCAAACGCTTCCGCTTTCGGTCTATGAGGGTACGTGGACAACACTCTCCCCTCTCATTGCTATGCATCACCATGATCCTGTGTGTGCGTAGGAAAATTTTGAAATTACTACGTTCCCCAACATTATTATGTTGATGCTGTGTTCGACCAGTCTGCGTGGGATTCCTGCATATCCGAAGGGTGCCAGGCGAAAATGTCCCAATTCTTGCGCAAAATGCTCTGAGCGCGGCGTCGATCGTCGGTCCAGCTGTGCTCCAATGGCAGCTGTTTTATTAAGATCCGTTGGGTGAACTTGGAATTTGACTATTTCATCTGCTGGTTTGGAAGAAGTGGATTTCAAACTTTTGTCGAGGATTATGTCGTTTCTATCCACTGTGGAGCGCAGAGCAGTGAGCTCCTCGGCCGCAAGGGCCTCGGATAGTGCCTCGAGGGCCAGTGATGCAGTTTTGTTTTCGGTGTGGAGTGCTATGTCCGGATCACTGGCGATAGTGATAACTCTGTTGGGCCCGGGCATTTTGAGCTTCATATACCCATAATGAGGTATAGCTTGAAAGCATATGAATACATATCACCCCAATAGGGCATGATATCCGTTGTTGAAAGGTGCCACCTGGAAGATTCACTCTTCAGGCCTGTAGTTCTCGGGCATGCTGAATACCACATCAAGTTTTATTTTCCCCGAACACCGTGCTTCTCGGCTAGGGATAATACCTCGAAAGGTTGTGCTGCCTTGCTCGATGCGGCTTTTGTCGATTTGCATTTTTTCGAGCGTGTCCTCATAGATGAGGTTTAATCCGTTGTCCCTGTCGATGAGCACTTTGGTAAGCCGAAAGCCATCCACAATTGGATTTAGAACTAAGGCGGCTGGTGCTCGGACTGATCGGGTCTGTGGTTCGTGAGTGGCATTCAAAGTTATCGTCATGTCGTTCCAAGGGTTTATTGCGGCTACTTGGTTAACTTCGGCGAGGTCACGGAGCGCCCTTTTACGCTGATTATTTGAAGAAAAGGTCTCAAAGACCGTAAATACATTGATATTGTTACCCTCAGAGGAGTACCTCGCTGGGGTAGTGTTGGTGTGTAACATCCCAAATTTTCAATTTGGAATGTTATACATAGGTCATCATATGCATATCATATTTTATTTGCATTTTGGTTTTTGGATCCTAGAAATTCTAAGCAACTCAAGGACCCATGGAGAGAGTTGGGGATTTCATATATTTTCATATTTGATTTTTTTCTCAAATATTGAAAAAAAGGATCAATTTGGTTTTAATTATTTTTCCCTCCGAAAATATTTCCAATATAAAAATAAATGAGAGGAGATAATATGACTTCTCCAAAATAAGAGAAATATTGGAGGACAAATGTTAAAATCAAATAAATAATTTTATTTGGATTTTATTGCTATTTTATTTGAAATTAGAAAAAATATGCATTTTTCAAAATTGCATTTTGAGGCCAAGAAAATGTTCACTTTATTATAAATATTTTATTTAGATGGTGAAAGCTGTTTTTGGCATTTTTAGAATTTTTATTTATTTATTTAGGATTTTTCCTTTGCGGCGGAATTGTTTAAAAAAAGTTCCTAGACCGAACTGGGCCGAAGCCCAGCCGACCCAGCGCGCCGTCGCCATCCCGCACCGACTCGAGACCGGAGTCTCGAGCCGCCACGCCGCCGCCGCCGTGTCCGAGCGGGACACCCACTCCCGTGCCCCCTCCCGCAAGCACCACCCCAACCTCCTATGTAATGCGCCGCCCCGCTCCATCGCCCCGCATCCCGCCGCCGCACCCTGCCGCCGCAAGCCCGCCGCCCCGCGCGCTAGTGCTGCCGTTGCCGCGCCGCCCCGCCTCGCCGGAAGCCGACAGACCTCACGGATCTCGCTGCCGGTTTTCTTTGGTTTTAGGTATAAAACCGATCGGTTTTTTTAAACCCTAGTTTTGGTTTTTTTATTAGATCGATTCGGTTCGGTTTTTTCTCGGTTTCATTATGTAGGGGACTTCCGCTCGTTAGTTTGTTTTTAATGAACGCGTTCGCCCGTTCGTCTCTGTTAACGAACAATCGCGCCGTAGTCTTTTTCTTTTTATTTTATTTTCTGCCAGGGACCTATCCGCGATTACTTTTATCGCAGATTAGCCCCTGATCTTCAAACCCTCGCAGTTTTTTAACCGTTCAAACAAATCCAGTGAAACCAACGCCAAAATCTTCGTCTCAAGCCCCTCTTTCTGTTTAATCAACTTGAACAATTTTTGACAATTTAAAATTTGGTTTCAAGCAGATTTGAATTCGAAGTTCTTTTGACCGTAGTTTCAGTTCCGTAGCTCCGATTTGACCGATTCGTTTTGCAAATCGAATCTCTTCAGTTGAACTTTCAGATCGGATCTTCTTATTTGAGTTTTACCCTTGCATCATTACTTGAGTGCTTATGTATGCTATTGTTTGTTTGCGATAGAATTCCCGGAGAGCGCAGCGTGCTACTAGGAGTCTCTAGGTTTTGCGGATCATCAGCAAGGCAAGTAACACATTGATCATACTTCTTTATTATCCAGTTTTTATGCATTAGTTACAATCCTCAAAACACTGTATGATTAGGATGTGATTTACCATGTGGGTATTGGGAAGTAGATGATGAGATAGAACCTATTGCCCTTTTATTATCAAACCCTTGGGAGTTACTTCTACGTTATGCTTATATTGCCATGCTATGCTCGTAGACGTGGATTGTGTTTGATTGTTTCCATGAAAGATGTGAGATTGTTAATTAATGGTTAACTTAAGGTGGCTACTTAAATACACATCTAGGTGGATTGGTTGCGGGCACCTGGAGAATCCAATGTTGTCCTAGGATATCCCGGAGTACCCGTATGATCATCCTATGGTTCGCTACCCAGGCTCAAAGGGATCATAAGATTATTCATGCTAGAAACTTCCGTGTGCAGCCACAAGCTATTATGGGCTCTAGCATAGTTGAGTACATTGCATGACCTCTTTCAGTGGTAGACTGCCACATGTAGGGGATGTAGGTTGGTATTGTCTACCTAGAGTAAAGAGTTAATGTTTCTGAAAGACTGTGTCTCGGTCATCCGTTTCTCGAACACCATGTAGTGCGAGAAATCCAACGGAGGAGATCAAGTCTTATGGGGAAAAGTGTGCAAACCTATGCAGAGTGTACAAACTAATCATGGTTAGCCGTGTCCCCGGTTATGGACATCTTGAGTATTTGGTTCTTGGATTATCATGTTGATCTCATCACTCTAATTAATTTATTGGATTTTGTTACTGTTAATTGGGATTGAGTTGGAGGAACCTTCTCAATGTTTAACAACTACCATGATAGTTAAATAAAATATATTCCTTTGTTGTAGGAAAAATTGGCTTTTCGCAAAACATTGTAAGCATAGAGCCTCCACCAGCCATATATGCATGTAGTGATAGCATTTATTCTATTCATTGCTCTACTGTGTTACATTGCCAGCATATTCCATGTGCTGACCCGTTTCGGGCTGCAACGTATCATGTTGCAGACTTTTTAGATGAAGAGTAAGGTGCGCTAGGTCGTTATCGTGCACTCAGCTATGCCGTTGGAGTTGATGGACTCATTTTATCTTCCAAGCCTTCCGTTGTTATCTTTTTAGATGGCCTTAAGCCATATTTATTGTAATAAGTTCTCTTTTGAGATATTTGATGTAATAAGTGTGTGATTGAACTCTGTTATAAATCCTTCAAGTACTATGTGTGTCAGCATTACCGATCCTGGGATGATACTTATGCATAGAGGTTTGAGCGTCTGAGGTCGGATCATTATAAGATGGTATCAGAGCACACACTGACTGTAGGACACGATCACTAAGATAAGCCATAGGTCACTCTTCTCTACTCATTTCTGACTCCTCTCCATTTTCTACTCTATAGGATGGCGGACTCAAGGAACAAGTTTGCACAACCGGATGAAGACACACCCTTTGGACGACACTTGAAGGAAGTCACTAGGTACCTGAACATCGAAATACCAAGCTTCACCGGGACCTACACCGCCACTTTACCAGAAGAGGAGCGTTGAATGATTCGAGTTCAAGTTCTAGGAAGGACATTCATGCTAGTCACTGAGCCCATAGAGTTTTCCTTTGATGCACCAACCTGGAGTCTAGGAAAGAGCATGGCAGCCCACATCGCCATAGGACGCATTGGCGAAGTCTATCACAAGGATCTTAAGGACACCATATACCAGATATGTGGGCACCGAGATGAGCAATGGGAGATGATCAGCACCAAGAGGGAGAGGTCCATTACAGCATTTATCCAGGAGTTAAACCAGCACATTCATCGCCAGGAGAACCATATGTGCGCAAGCATGATAGATCTGAAGAAGTTGATGACTAGGAACATGGATCTTGAAGAGGAACTCAAGTCTACACGTGACAGATACGGGGAAGAAATCACAATACCAGTGGAGAAGAATGACGACCTGACAAGGAAGCTGGGAGTATTCATGGGAGACCCCGCGCCAGGAGGATATGATGACCATCCCAAGGACTACATCATCATCGGCGACACCGACTCCGACCCTGACAGTAGTGATGATGATTATGAAGACGAAGCTAGAGTGGATATCATGGAGTCTTCCACCGATCAAAATTTCTAGTCGACCACCATATTATTAGTAGTATTTCCCCCATGTATATAGTAGTAGTCCGTGCACTGTAACGGTAGTTAGATCGTTTGTATGCCCTTGCTTGAATTGATTTGGTGTGATATGAATGTGTTTGTCTCATGTGCATATGGGTAGTGCTTTCTCACTAGACCTCATTCTATTCTAATCTCTCCCCTCTAAACCCATCAGATGCCTCCGAGACGTGACCCCGGATTTGTCTTCCCACTGGAGCTCACTCAGTTGATCCAACAGCTGAATACCCTGATGCAGTTGCTAGTCCAGAACCAAGGCAAC